>NC_056628.2:127304186-127672519 GCF_002870075.4 Lactuca sativa
AACCGAAAGTACCACACCAACCGAAAGTGCCTCATCACCCGAAGGTGCATCAACACCCGAAAGCTCAGCACCAGCAGAAACCTCTGTAGCACAAGACACTCAAGACATTCCTGAAAGCTTATCTGTCGAGGGGGAGCATGCCGATATGCTTTATGACGATGAAAGTCCATCCGAACCAGAAGAGATGATAAATGCTGAATTGAATCCATCCTTTGATCCAAACTACCCTCCTCTCACAAAATGGACCAGAGATCATCTTGTCTCTCAAGTTGTTGGGAATGTATCTGAAAAGGTTCTGACCCGATCACAACTCAAAGCAAAACAAACTTCCTTATTCTCAAAAGTAGAATTCTGTATGTTTAACTCCTTCGTCTCAAAAGTTGAACCAAAGACAGTTAACACTGCTCTTGATCACTCCGATTGGGTTCAAGCTATGCAAGACGAATTGAATGAATTCGAAAGGAACAAAGTTTGGCGACTAATTCCAACTCCTCCAGATGCCTCAGTTGTTGGTCTAAAATGGGTCTTCAGGAACAAAATGGACAAGGAAGGGAACGTGATACGAAACAAAGCATGTCTGGTAGTGAAAGGATACTGTCAGGAGGAAGGAATTGACTATAAAGAGACTTTCGCTCCTGTAGCTAGGCTGGAATCTGTTAGAATATTTCTCGCCTATGCTGCACACAAAAACTTTGAAGTCTACCAAATGGACGTCAAGTGTGCATTTCTCAATGGTGAACTTGAAGAAACAGTGTACGTGGAGCAACCTCGTGGATTCATAAACGAAAGGTATCCTAATCATTGTTATATTTTGGACAAAGCCGTGTATGGACTGAAACAAGCTCCGAGGGCCTGGTATGAAACGCTGACAAAGTTTTTAAAGATGTCCAAATTCAAACAAGGTTCGGTTGACCCAACCTTCTTTCGTAAGAAGGAAGGTAACCACCTTATGATTGTTCAAATTTACGTCGATGATATCATCTTTGGCTCTACGAATCCCAGCTTAATAGCTGAATTCAGAAAGCTGATGGAGACTAAATTTGAAATGAGCTCAATGGGTCCAATTAACTTTTTCCTTGGTTTAAATATTAGACAGAGACCCGAAGGCATCTTTATTAATCAGGAAGCTTACACGAAGACTCTTCTAGAAAAATTTGGCATGATGGGAGATTCAAAGGTCAAAGTTCCAATGGCATTCGGCACCAGGCTCACTCCATCCTTGGATAAACCGGCAGTTGATATTACACTTTATCGCCAGATGATCGGTTCTCTAATGTATCTTACTGCTAGCAGGCCTGACATAATGTTCTCTGTTTGTTACTGTGCTAGATTTCAGGCGAACCTACGCGAACCTCACATGCTTGCAGTGAAGAACATTCTGCGATATCTAAAGCGAACTACCTCTTTAGGTCTATGGTATCCATCCAACTCAGGCTTCTTCGTTCAAGCCTACTCAGATGCAGACCTTGGAGGTTGTGGACTAGACAGGAAAAGCACCACTGGCGGCTGCCAATTCCTTGACGGGAAGTTGGTTAGCTGGCAATCAAAGAAACAAACGTGTGTGTCTTTGTCTACAGCTGAAGCAGAATACATTGCAGTTGCATCCTGTACTTCTCAGGTGATTTGGATCCAGAGTCAACTCAAAGACTATGGACTCAATATGAAAAAGATCCCTCTATATTGTGACTCTGAAAGTGCAATTAGGATCTGTCATAACCCAGTGCAACACTCGAAGACTAAGCATATAGCACTGAGGTATCACTTCATAAAAGATCATGTGGAAGATGGAAACATTGAAATTCACTTTGTTAGAACCACTGATCAACTGGCTGATGTCTTCACCAAAACCCTTCCTGAAGCGTCGTTCAATAAAATTCTACAAGGGCTCGGTATGATGGAATCAGAGTCAGTATCACAAACTACCTCTCAAACTCAAACATAAGAAGCGAAATAGACCGAACGTTCGGGTTCGGTTGAATAATCTGCCTTTCACTCATTAATTAAAGGTAGTTTTCTTGGTTGTAAATTTCATGTACAATTGTTTTACAAACTTGTTTATGTTATTGTAAAAAGCATTTCCTTTTTGAAAGTCTAAGTTCATTGGTTTTCCAAAAGTTTTCAAAACCGAAACCAACCGAACGCTCGGGTTCGGTTTTTCAAAATTTTTCAAAACCGAAACCAACCGAACGCTCGGGTTCGGTTTTTCAAAATTTTACAAAACCGAAACCAACCGAACGCTCGGGTTCGGTTTTCCAAAAATTTTCAAAACCGAAACCAACCGAACGCTCGGGTTCGGTTCCAAAGTTTTTTTTATTTTTTTTTGTCTTATTTTTTTATTTTATTATTTTTATTTATAATTTTTTTTTTATCAAAAATTCCAAAAATATTTCTTTTAATATCAAAAACTCCAAAAATATTTTGTTCTTTATTTTTTTTTTTACTTTATTTGTGTGGGGAAATGGTTGAATTAGTAAAGTGTCCCTAGAAGCATGTTGTTATATGTGCCCAAAGCCTCATCAGATTCTGAATAATAGCCTTAATGACTTGGTATACACAAACCTTGTCTTCTCAATTAGGCTATCACATTTATTCCAATCGTGAGCTACCTAACTCTCTTCTCACATGAGATAAGAGTTTTCTGTTTGGTCCTATTTTTCACAGCAGAGGTACTTTGCTTTCTTACACCATCTCTATTGCATTTCTCCATTAAATTCGTTTCACAAACGTAACCCTTGAGACTCTCAGAAATTACCACTGAGGTTTATGGGTACTCAAAAACTGCGTTTATGATCTTAGTTTCGTGCCACTACGAGCTGAGTGAAACCCAAAATTCAATACTCAATCTGAATTGACGGTGAACAATTAATTTGCTCTAGTTTTCACTAATGAATTGACGGACGTATCTTCATGAAGTCTCAAAATTTTCTTTTGTATGATTCCTATGAAATTGTTAAAAACCATAACATTTCTTCCCTTGGGATCCAGTTTTTAATTTTTGTTGAGATTTTATATTTACCAGCCACTTTAAAAATTATTTCAAACCTACTTGTTCAACAGACTAAACCGGTCTCACAAGTACTTTGTTCACTTTCTATCTTATTTCAAGATTAGGACTGTTAAATCAAAGCTAAGCCACCCTAAAAAGCTTAATTAAAAGAAGCCTTTCAACACTTCTTAATAGGTGTTTGATCGTTATTCGACGGGAAACCACATTAACACTTTAAGGTCTTTCTTGACTTTGAAGGAAGAGATTCGTGCCCGGGATCATTTGTTTCATGTCTTTATTGACATCACCTTTTTTCCTAAAAAGGATTGTTTTATTTCTTTTCTTTTTACACCCTTAGCACGAAAATCTTTGATTTTCCAAAATTCTGGTTCTAATACTTACAGGCTTTTTCATTGGATTGGTGGTTGATTAATTGTTGTGGTCAATTTTAATCCACGTGCGCGTATTATTCAAAAGATGTCGTTACACTTTAAAGGGATAAGATGAAGGGTTGCTGACTCAGGAGGGAGTCTAATTGATTTGATTTCAAACGGCGGTAAAAAGCGAACGCGTGCGAATTTGTAACGTCCAATCTCCAAATGACGTCGCAGACGCGTGTGCGAATTTGAAACGGTTCTTCTCTAAAAAGCACAGAAAGGGCGCGTGTGAATCTGAAACGGTTTCTATCCAAACGGCGCTTGATGGGAGGCGTGTTCTAAGGTATCTGACACTCTCTCTCATGCGTGATCATCGCTTACCTTAACTGTCACGCATCAGTCAAATTCCGGAAAACCCTTCGTATTTCTATTGAAGATTTGGGAAGATTTTTCTCTCTCCTTAAACCCCAGTATAAAAGGCAACATCATCTACCATTTACCTCTTTACTGCAATCAAGATTCCCAGAGCGCAAGAAATCCCTGAACCCTAACTGTTCATCATCTTCTTCACTCTCTCCAACAATGGCAGATTCGTCTTCAGTTCACGCAACTTCCCACATTCTTCCCATTCGCCCTCAACAATGCCTCATTATCGATCTAACCCCTCATGTCTATGATTCCTACATGTTTGCCATCATCGAGTGCTTGAAGTATTCACCAATTGCTCCTGCACTTTCAAGGGTGGAATCAGTGCCCATGGAATTCCTGTCGCAGATCTATGCGACTGCTCATTACGACAAAGTGGTCGATAGGATCTTCTTTGACGTTTCTCATCATAAAGCGTCTATCTCCAAGCAACGCTTTTGCTCTCTGTTATTGTTTGAAGATGATCCAACAAGGGTTAATCCAGAGACAATTCCTATGGGGCACCTGCTCAACATGTTTTACAACATGGGTTATACGGAGGTGCTTACTTCCGTCGCCAAGTTCAAGAAGTCATGCTTGCCGCCACAGTGGAACGGGATGTTCACTGTGCTATTTAAAGGTCTTTCTGAAAGGAGCTCTGGCTCAGATGGTTCCAGTCGACTGTTCCTGTCCATCTTATATGGGGTCTACAATGGCATCAATGTTGACTATGGGTTTGTTCTTTGGCAACAACTCATCCAGAGTCTCTCATCTTCTTCACGGCATTCAGAGGTGTCGTATGCTCGTTTTTGGACCCTGATCACGAAGTGGGTAATGGACAAGTACAACGTCCCCACTGTCGCCGGTGCACCGATGTCTTCGATTGGTACATTCCATACCACGAAGATCATCGTTTCAGATGCTTAGAAATTCCCTTTCAATGGTTCCATTCCGGAAACCATGTATGCTGACGTTCCAGCTGACAGCCGGATTATCAGAACCTACAAAGAGTTCAAACGTTCTGGTCCGAGGGATCTCACACAGGAGATGTTGAAATCAATCCACGACGCCGACAAGCCTGCTCCAAGAGGCAAGAAGGCAGACAAAGGGAAACAGGTGGCGAAAGGGGCTAAAGGCCCTTCCCCCAAGAAGAGGAAACCCACGAAAGCTGCTCAATCTCCGCAGCACAAGAGGCGAAAAAGTCAACCAAAGAGAAAGCTGATTATCGCTTCCTCTTCCAGTGAGTCAGGGGGTGAGTGTTCGGATTCTGACGGCTCTCCAAGAGGCAACACACCACCCAGATCACCAACCCCTGAAATGCAAATCCATACTTCTCCAATTCCCTCTCCTACTCAAACTATTCTTACTTCCATTCCCACCATAAACCCCTTCACCCACATTCCAAAAACCTCAATCCCAATGCCACCACCAATCTTCACCGATGCAACAGCAACATCCACTGCAAAGGTTACAACCAACGTATCTGATACGGGGGTTCATACTAATGCAACCGAACCTCCACCAACAACCGAAACCATACACACAACCGAAACCCAAAAAGCACCCGAACCTACCCCTACCCAAAACCAACCTGAACCTACCCCTACCCAAAACCAACCTGAACCTACACCTACACATACACCTACACCTACACCTGCACCCGAAACAACCCAACCCGAACCTACCCGAACCACTATACCACCAGCTTCACCACCACCACCATCTCCCGGTCATGTCTCTGACGGAGATAACCCCTTCCTTGGCGGGGAAAACATGACGTTTGATTCGGTCTACTACAGTCCATTTCAAGTCCAGAGCGATGATGATGATGACTCTCCAGTCACAAAGAAACATCTTAAGGAGCTCCATGACAAGGTCGACTTGCTCATTGCCTCTTCCTCTACGTCTCAATCATCCCTCTCTGATGCTGCCATTCAAAAGCTTGTTGATGCTTTCTCAAGGGCTCAGCAAGACTCTGTCGCTGCTGCCACAACCGCCATCGATGCCTCAACGAAAGCCTGCCAGGCTGCGACCGAAAAAGTCGATAAACTATTTTCTAATGTCTCTGCCCTGTTAAAGTCTTTACAGGAGAGTGTTGCTGCTACAAAGACTACGTTGGAACCGATTGTTCAACAGTTGGCCACGTTTGTCTCTACTGAGTTGAATTCCTTTGCTTCACTTCGTTAATCGCTCACTGACGACAACTCAGCTTTTCGTGCTTCTATCGATGAGCGTCTCTCAAAGCTGCAAGAAGATTTGGCTGCTGAGAACTCATTGATGGATGTTTTGGCAAAGAAGACCACTGCCCTGAAGGTCAAGAGTGATCAACTCTCCAATTCTCAACAACAGATTGACACTCTTCGGTCCGAACGGGAGGTCATCAAGACGTGTGTTTCGGATGTCCACTCAGCAATATCTAACATCCTCGAAGCACATGATCTGATACTCAATCATTCTGTGAGGCGTACCCTTGCAGAGAAGCTCGCTCCTGCCCTAGACCTCTTAAGCAAAATTGAAGGGCTACCCGATTTCGTGTCCATTCCGAAACAAGGGGGAGAAACGGAGTCTGCACCTCAACCACCTCATTCCTCAAAGGCAACTCACACCACCGAACCTTCTCCTGTAGGCCAAGCCTCCGGTTCGGGTGTGAAAGACAAAGGCAAGAAGATTGCTGAGGAAGAAGCGGAAGATGATCAAGAAACCATTGCCGACTTGTTAAAACGCAAGAGTCGACGCAATGATGCAAATGAAAGTGATCGTGTGGCAAGAGAAGCTAAAGAAGCTGAACGCAAAAAGAAAGAAGCCCACGACCTTCTCGAGAGTAGAAAAAACTTTGTTTCCTGCTTGGACTCTCGAGAGGATGATAAAGGAGGCAATCGACACTCCGAGCATCTTGTGGCTGGAACCAGTTATCTCATTTGACTGTTTCAATTCCATCGACTCTCAGTTCGACATGCCACTGACCTGAAAGGCGTTCATCTTTCACGCCTTCGCCAACGTTGCTGAGTTCCCTCATCCTCATCTGGAGGTTGATCGGGAATTGATTGAATTCTATCTGAAGGCTGCTCAACCCCAATACCAAACCTGGAGCGCTCAGAAGATCATCAACGTTCGGGTCCTGAAACCATACACTGAAGGGAAGTTTATCAATGTTCGGTTCAAGGTGCTCAGGGGATCTGCAAAAACCGAACATGCCATTTCTTTAGCAGATCTACCGAACCTCAATCCACATGATTGGATTGTTCTGCACAACATCCTTCTGACCAACGAAGCTGAATATGGTCCGATCATCGACCATCTTAAGAGGATGTTGGTGTGCTATATCATGGAGGTCGCATTGATGGATCAGGAGATTGCAAACGTCTTCAAGAAGAAACCGAATATCTCTCCTGTTGGCTCGGCCAGTGATCTAAACCAGATGAAGATGGGAAAAATTGACCCGAGGCGAAACTCAGTCATGTTCACTAGGAGTGAAGGACAGAAATGTCTCTTTGCCTTAGCTGATAAACATATTTATACCACTGCTTGTTTAGATCATGTGATGGGGATCATCCACAGATGCAAAGAAAATACAGCGAATGATATCAAGTATTTTGATGACATGATACAATGGTACATTTGGTTCAGACAAACAATCCTCGCGCTCATCTCACGTCTGTTTGAAACTGTAAAGAAGAAGGTTCCCGCTGCTGGCCCAAGCATGAAGAAGAAGTAATCTCGCTCCAATTTGACGCAAAGGGGGAGATTGTTGGGTAGCGTAGCTTTTTGATGTATTGCATCCATTGGGCTCGGTTAATAGTCCAAGTTTTGTTACTCCGGTTTGGGCCTGTCCAACCGTGAGCTGATAGGGTTTAATATAAATTTATATGCTTGCATGCATATTAGGTTAATGATTGATAGCAATTACGACAGAACACAGATTATTTCTTCATCGTTCTTGTAAACCCTAAATCCTCTACAGTAGAAGTTCTTTATCGAGCTCTGCTGAGGATTGTTGATTAATCATTTGACACATTTTGATCCATTCTTATGTTATTCGCTGTTTTCATATTTATTATTCTACCTGTTATAAAGATCTAATCGATCTTCAAGTTATTTATTAACTCTTCAAAATCTTTATCATATTTTTTTTAGGAACAAATTCTATAACTCTTTTATTTAAAATGTTACTCTGATTTTTAAACAAAGTATAAACAAATCGGTCTTTTCTGGCCGTGAAAATGGGGATGTCACATCCTTGAATTGTAGAAATCAACATAGTTTTTCAATTAACCCATTCATCCAATCATATTTGATTTGAACCTATGAAGTAGCAATGTATTCTTATTTTAGTAGATTGCACAATTATGTTTTTCTTGGACCTTATTCCTAAAAACTTACTCTTCATTTCATAATGAAGTCATAATCCAGTTATAGTTTGTAATTACATGTATCAGTTTTGAAGATGACATTTTATGTAGCTCTGTACATAAAGATCTTCTTCTAAAATGATTATCTCATGTACATTCTTTTAGTTCTTCTTAAGTACTCTTTGAGTTTTCTTATATTCATCCAGTAACTTATCCATGTATTCAATTGGTATCTTATGATACGTTCAGGAATCCTCCAAAGGAATCTTGTATCATGATCTCTTTAAAGATATTGTTAATTCATGAAAAAGAATTTAAAACCTTTAAACATTCATGTTTATCTATCTTTGTAGATTTTACATTCCAAGAATGTATCTTGTCATTTCTAAGTCTTTAATTTTAGAAACACTTTCCAAGTCAAGGTGAAATGACCTTGCATAGTCAGAATGTAATTTCAAATGATTAAGCATATCTCATTCATACAAGATTAGGAATATCACTATAGGTCCTACTAGTTTTTAGTAAACACACATGTTCTATTCATTTTGATATAAAGGCCTACCTTGTATCTTCATATTAAAATGATTATTCCAAACTTTTGATGTTTTCTTTATATCCATAAATGGATCTTAAGCATTGCATATTTTATTTGGATAACATGGATTAAAAAAAACTCCAAGCTAAGCTATATAGATATCTTCTTATAGGTTTCTAGTCAGAAAAGCATTTTTTTCTTGAAATCTATTTGTCATATCACATAATAAGATTATGTAGTTATGACAAACAAGATCATCATTGATCTAATCATAACTACTTATTAAAATGGTTTGATCATAGTCAATGATATGAGTATGATTAACACCATAGTCAAGGACATGAGTATGAGAAAATCTTTTTGTGACAAGCCTTGTTAATGTATATAGATATCCATTTATGAATTCTTTCTAAAGTAATTTCTTACTTCTTCAAGCATTGTTATAGAGAGTAAGATTAATAAAGCCCATACTTGATTATTAGACATGGATTAAATCAATGTTCATGTCTCTAAGTCATTTATCAAATTGAAGATTTAACATAGCATTTTGGTAGTTGATGGATTTTCCAGAAACCATCAAGAAGAACTCATCAATGAGAGATTCTACATTGCTAAAGTCAAAGATGATCTCTACAATAAATGTGAACACTTTATGTTTCTGAATATCTGTTATCTAAGTTCAATAATTCCTCGTTGAAACTAGTTCCAACAATTGCTACATTAAGTTATGGTTCTTAAGCTACTTCAAGTTCCATGTGCCTCCCACTTTCTTTGTCATTAGAAGCTTGCTTCCTACTACTTCAGCTTTCACAGGGTAAGAGAACTTATTCTTGATGGGTTTGTATATAATAATCTAAATGCCAACAATATTCTATAGACATGTACTTTGTTGGTGTTTGTATTCAATATAAAATCAATAGTGATTGAAATATAATCCCAAAAAGATTAAAGGAGGATATTTATACCAATTAGAAAGAAAATTATATCAAGTAAAGTTTAATACATCCTTTATTATCACTAAGGCTTTTGATGGTATTATTGCCTTGTATTTCAATTTTATATTTGAAAACTTCAACAAAGGTTTCAAAATTATGTTTTAACATATAAAATATAATTATAACTATTGTACATGTTAACAAAGGGTGGATAATCCAACCCATGGCGCCTCATCATATTAGAAAGTCGAGGCCATGATCCAACGATGCTCCTCATTTATAATGTCCATACGCTGCATCACATCACGTAGAGTCGGCTCTCAACCACCCTATGCATACCTAGGTCTCTAACGCCTCTCGAAGGCATGCTAAAGGATAAGCTCCAGCTCCACTTGTCTGATCGGTGCCATGACATCATTGTCAAGAAACCTTCACTACCGATTATCTCCTCGAACCAACACCCGCATCTTCCCTAAAGTTTTCGTACCCATGTTTCTAATAGGAATAGGTGTTGGATTAGTCTCTAAGTCCATAACTGTAATTGGTATGTACTTGACCCGACTCAGCATGGTCTATTTGGGTTGCATGGAATCGGAACATTTGGATAGACCGTTTGTGAGAAAAAGACATTTCTGACATATTAATATATTATAAGTTCTAATATATTAATATGAAATCATGTTATTTAATTAGTATTGATCAAGAATTAATTTGGACTTAATTTAGTGATCTAAAGAGAGTAATTAAATATATGGGGATTGATTGTGTAAATCATTAATTCTTATATATGTAGGCTTATGATCCAAGATTCCTTATGTTGGGTTTAACCCATGTGGTGACCCATGGATACTCCATGGAGGTTAAAACCCATAGAGCATAAGGAATGGGTAAAGTCATGAGTAACATGGTGTAACCCTAATAGCCACACTATATAAAGACCCTTTTAGCTCAAGAAATTGGCACTAGTGATACATATATGAGGGCTAGCCGATTTGAGCATAAAGTGTCTTCTTCTCATGGTTATTCCAAGTGTTGATGATGTTGTGTGAACATTTGAGGTGTCACACTTGGGGCACTAGGCTCTCGAGCTTCATGGAGTCAAGTCACATCAAGAGGTATGTATTCTAACTTGTTATATTATCCAAGTATTAAAAGTTTGTATGCTAGATAGGGTAATACCTTGGAATATTCATATTTGCATGTATAATAGAGAAAACATAGATCCAAGGTATTTAGGGTTGCATGTACATTTAGGAGTGTTAGAATGCTCAAAACCCAACAGTGGTATTAGAGCCATGGGCTGTTTTCGGTTATATTGATGCAAATGTTTTATTTTAAAAGTTGAAAAAAAAAGGAAAACAAAACATGACGTTTGTCAAATTTTAAGATAATTACTCGTTTTTGTGAAAAACCAATTATTTGTAAAATTTGAATCATTTGCTATATGAGTTGAATTAGGTCAAATTTAGTAAAAGATAAAATGATATGATTATTTTATTAGTTTTAAAAGTTTGATCTAAAGAGTTTTTTGAAACCTCCATAAGTTATGGATATGAAAAGGTTTTAAAAAACTTGATTCAAATTTTTTTATGGAGTTACAAAACTTGGTCTTAATGTTTTAAAGAATTCCATAACTTGTTCTTAAGTTGTGGAACATGAAAAGTTTCATCATAAAACAAAACATTAAACTCCATAAGTTATGGAATCCAAAAGTTTTTTTTTTGTGTTTCCTTAATTTATGAGTTAGTTTAGATTAATGGAAAAAAAATTGTGTTTTAGTTGTTTTCAATCCTAATTAATCTAGAGGTAGTTCATAAAATGTGTTTTTGTAACTTGTCCTCAAGTTACATAAAAGGTCACATTTATTAATCCTAAAACTCATAAAAGTGGCATAGGTTACATAAAAAAAGTCTTTTTCATTAAATAGTATTATGACTCCATAACTTGTCCTCAAGTTACGGACGATTAAGAGTCATTTCTTTAAAAGTGTTATTAAAGAATAAGAGGTAAAAAAATGAAGAGTCTTCATTTTAATGAACCATTAAACTTATAAGTTATGAAATGAAAATTTTTTAATAGTTTCAAAAACATGCCCTCAAGTTTTAGAATTTGTAAAGTTTTCCCATGAATACTTTAATTCCAAGTTAAGCCCTTAGAATTTTAAAAGTTAAAATTCAACTCTTATACTTTATAATATTATAAGTTAATAATAATATATATATATATATATATATATATATATATATATATATATATATATATATATATATATATATGTATAAGAGCAAGTCGTCTTACCATTAGTAGGCCTCATTCACGAAGCCGATCTATAAGGGGGGGTTTAAGGTTACTGCCTATAAAAATGGCTATTTAATGGGTGTCCACTCTCACCCACCGCTTCCTTGACTGGTGGAGGGTTGTTAGCCGAACGGGTAGGACAAGGACTATAATTCTCCCTTTATTAAAAGTATTAATGATAAATACTAAGTAACTAAACATTTATAAATTCACAATCTTAGTTACTTAGGAAAATGTGAATTTGGTGCTAACTCATGAAATTACACTTTGCACTTTCTTAAGTCGGTTAGTGGAGCGTGTGTGGTTAACCGGCACACTAGCTTGATTTAACAAGGTAGAAAAAGGGTAACTTAATGTTTATCATAGCATCGGTGGAGCGTGTGTGGTTAACCGACACATCGATTGAGGGGTAAATATTAAGGGTACCAAGTATATTTGCATGGTTATTCACACCTTTTTTTGTGATCCTCGGCATCTCGGTCACAAAACCTGAAGGGCACACTCGAGATTGAAACATGCCATTGAAAAGTTCAATGAATCTCAAAAGAACCTAGGAGTTTCAAAACCAATTAAAACCTAATAATACATTTCGTTTATTTTGGTGGAAATTGGTGAATCGTCATTCACCTACCTTCCAATATTTTATAGCTTGGATTACGGCATCCCTCTTCTAAGTTATAAAATAGTTTGTAGGGTCCTAGCCTTAATATTTCATATTGGGTGTTATATTAAGGACTTTAGATCAACTATCTTGAATATCTCCCAAAAGTTGTCTAGTTCAGACATCTATGATCCTCCCAAATCTCTTGGAACTCACTTCGTCCACCTCCTCCAATTATTATCCTTATCCCACAAGTTCAAGGTCACTCTAGCCCTATTGGCAAGAAAAGTCTATGTGTCATTGCATCTTGGAGATAAAGTCACATACTAACAAGCCGAGAGAGTTGGGTGTCAAAGTCTTGAGAAAGTTGGATGTCCAATCACTTTCTAAGTCACATATTGAGTTCCTTTGGGACTCCTATGAAATAGACTATGACAAGACTCTTAATGATCATATCTATTTGCTAAGATCAACCTCCCAAAACTTTATGGACATTGATAATGATGACACTGGAAATCCAGAAAAAGCATTCTCTTCCCAATGGAAAGGGATTGGCCATAGTCAATTCAGTTGACCAAACGGTAAAGAGAAAGGTTAAGTCTGAGATAGTCCCATGTACCATTACCAAAGGGTCCATATGGTTATATTGACAAAGTAAGGGACATTGATTGCGAAGCAGCCTATTTACCTAAGGATGTTAAAGTCAATAAGTTTGACTCTACTTCAGCTAAAGTCTACTATCTGACTCTGTTAAGTTTCTATTCTTAGATTCTTGTTTTAAGAATCAAAGAAAAGTGAAGAAACTTAAAATAAGAGTATTTTGAATCTGATTGCGAAGATGGATTTCTATCGCTTGGTTGAAGATTGGATTCTTGAGCTACTCCTTAGGAGTTATGATAGATTGCTAGGAAACATGTAATAGAATAGTTTTCATTTTATTTTGCATTGTAAGGAAAAGTTTTTTCCACATTTTAAAATAAAAAAAAAAAGTTTTTTTTACTTTATTTTTATGTCCTTACAATGACATTCATGAAAACTTGATGTTTGTATGTTTATAGCAATATTGGAAATATGAATTTGATCCTTTCATTTGTGGTAGTGTCAAAATTTACCAAATAAGGAAAGATTATCATCACCCAAGTTTCAATTGGACCAAAACATGGAATCATACAAGGCGTTTAGTGTGATGTATGAGAATTTTCAACTTTGGAAAATTAAGACTAGTTCCGTGTTCACATGTATATGTGACTCAAGAGAAGGAGTAAGGGATCAAGTACACATTCTTATGCACTAGCCAAAGTTCACCACAAAAAATGGATAAGACTATTCGTTATGATTTACTAAGGTTTAGTAAATATGATTATACTTACAAGCTTAAGTATAATTCTGAAACATTGGAAAAGTTTCAATGTATGACAAAACGAATAAGAAGAATCAAATTAGGCAGAAGGATAAAAGTTTCTCAAATCTGAAAAGACGGGAGAGTACGTTAGTATCATTTTTTAAGACCATCTTAATGATTTTGAGACCTTATCACAATTCATCCTCTAAGTGCATTCTGATAGTTAAGAAGAGGAGTTATGAATTATTGAAATGGTTAAATCAAGAAGATGATTCATACTTCGTTCCAAAAACAAAACAATTCTTAGAGTTATACTCTAAGATTATAACTTGAGTGACATGTGTTAAAGAAGGTTTAAAACACTTGTCAAATGTAAGAGTAAAATTTTTTCTACTCTTGTACATTTGAAATCGGAAAGTTGTGATGTTTTGGATAAAACAAAGACCAACTAAGGAAAATTGTGTTAAGTGTTTGTCTTGATTATAATCCACACTATATCTTGAATATTTGGCAAGAAAGTCTTATAGGTCAAGGAGACAGTGGGAGTCTAAAAGGATCCTAAAAGGGTTTCAAGAAGTAATAAAAAACAAAAGTCTGTATTTCATGGAGACAGTGGCAGGCCCTTGTGCTGCCAGGTGGAAAGAAGTTTAGATTGCACAAGTTCAATCCATAAAAGTTTGGATTTGTCACTAACCTAGTCTTGTGATTATGGTTTTCACAAATTCACGTGGATAAGAACCCATATACCATCAAATCTAAGGTTCATAAGGTTTCTCTTCGATTCATGAAAGTGATGGAGATGAAACACTTCTACCAAGTAGATTTTAAGTAGATAGCAATCTATACATTCTCAAATTCGTTAGTGGAACCTGCATGGTTAACCGGCACACTAACATGGACTTATGAAGAAAAGGTCTAAACAATTGAGACTATGATTACGGCATCCATTTTCGTAGTTCTGAAATTGTTTGGACACACCTGTGAGCTATCGAAGGGGAGGTGTACGATTTTGATAAAGTCTTATCAAAGCAATCTAGTATCAGAAATCTGAACTTTTGTAAGAAAGTCCATAAAGTATTAATTTCTAGAAGTCCTGTAATTTCTGGATATATGTCAAGGCTAGTAGGAGCATAAGTGTTATGCTAATAATCATCATGTTAGTGGGAGCATGATAATTATGATAAGTATTTCAAGACAACAATGTTAATTATAGAAAACAATATTTTCAATTCTTGAGGTTGCAGGGGTTGAAAAAGTTGTTTTGCTAAAATTAAGGGAGAGGAAATTATACTTCATTTCAATTCTAAAAGGCCTAGATTGAGATTTTAATCATCTTTAGTCAAGAATATATATGAATTTTATGTTGGTTTGGTTCAACTTAATAAAATTCATATATATTGTGTTCTCAAAATTCGATTATGATTACGGCATCCCTCTTCATAGTTAAACTTTTGAGAAAATGGCAAATAAAAAATATGGTAGCAAAAGGCTGGTCTAGAATCAAGTCTTTATGTGAAACATCATGAATCATGTCCCATTTGCTTTGGGTATAGGATCTATTGCATATGCTATAATATTTATCATTTCTAAATTCTTCCAAATGCTCAGGGCATTAAGAAGGGAAATGTCTAGAACTGGATATGACTCAAATGATTAAGCAATTGTCGAGAACAATCTAAGGTTTACCAAAGATTGGTTTCTCATGGACAATTGGAAGTATAGTGTTAATTTCGGAAGGACCATGTTGACATATTCTGAAAAGAGGCAACTCTTGTTCAGAAGTGATATTCAAAATGGCAATATGGGAAGGTGGAAGTTGTTCAATAAATCTGTGTAAGATTAGGAAACTTAATGCAAAAAGGATGTTTCCATGGATTTGATGTCCATTGGAATGCTTTGTAATGTTTGTTGTCAAGTCTTTATGACTTTGTGCATAATCATTACAAGAGGATCAATGCATATAAGTTTAGAATCTAACAAAATTCGGCAAATGGCATGAATTTGAAATTCTTGCATTTACGGTTGGGATTTTGGACTATGAAATGAGAATCATTAGAGTTATGTTCAATCGATCTATTTCACAAAGTAAAGATCATAGACAAACATAGTGTGCATACTTGGTGTATGGAAAAGCTATTGTTTAGAAAAACATAGTGTACATGCTCGAAGCATGGGACAACTAGTGTTTTTTAATTCAAGAATAAAGTTGATAGCTGAAACAGTATGCAATGAATAATGTGTAATCATATGGTGATAAATAAAAGGTGTTTTATTTATATTCATAAGTTCTGAGACCATTTGGATTCAATTATTCTTGTGTTTCATTTTGCATGTTTTGACTTCCAGAATAACTAGGTTGTTCATCCTGTAAGTTATTCAAACCATCCACAGTCGGTCATATGTTGGAAGTAGATATGAATCAAGACTGTCATGGGTTGGACTTGTAGAGGTCTATGATGTTGGAGAAGGTGGTGCTACAACACTCATGAGTGTTCATAAGTTCTGAGTATTGGATTCAACCCGCACTCATTGGAATCACTTCATGGATTTTATCACGAGTGATCATGAGGCGATAATATCTTATATTCTTCAAACCTAGAGATATGAGTTATTACTATGAGTTGGTTATACATTGATTGCACAAAAACGCATTGGTAACTCGATGTTATAAAACGTGCCTTTGTGTATGATTCAACAAGTAGTAGAACAAGCCATATGAGTTGAAGTTCATCCATTCCTTATACCTTCGAGATAAAAGTGATTTGTGGGCCCCTCGATGATTTAAAGATGACACATGTGAGTGCTTGGCCAAGCCAGGACTGATTTGATCTGTTCAATCAGTCAGTCGTCATAAATCGGAAATCGAGAAACAACAAATGACAGAGAGAATGATTTTAATCCATGTCTCAGTCCATACGATATCTATAATGGAGGATCATATGATCCCTCATCTAATGGAAAACTCATTGACAAAGTTCAGAGTTTATCGACAAGGTCAGAATTCGACAGAGGCTTTTGAGAGCTACGATTACCAGTTAGGTTTGAAGTCATACTCAATAATAGTTTTAGATTTATCCAAGTGGGGGACTGTTGGATTAGTGTATAAGTCTATAACTATAATTGGTATGTACTTGACCCGAATCGGCATGGTCCATTTGGGTTGCATGGCATCGGAAAATTTGGATAGACCGTTTGTGAGAAAAAGACATTTGTGACATATTAATATATTATAAGTTCTAATATATTAATATGAAATCATGTTATTTAATTAGTATTGATCAAGAATTAATTTGGACTTAATTTAGTGATCAAAAGAGAGTAATTAAACATATGGGGATTGATTGTGTAAATCATTAATTCTAATATATGTAGGCTTATGATCCAAGATTCCTTATGTTGAGTTTAACCCATGTGGTGACCCATGGATACTCCATGGAGGTTCAAACCCATGGAGCATAAGGAATGGGTAAAGTCATGAGTTACATGGTGTAACCCTAATAGCCACACTATATAAAGACCCTTTTAGCTCAAGAAATTGGCACTAGTGATACATATATGAGGGCTAGCCGATTTGAGCATACAGTGTCCTCTTCTCATGGTTATTCCAAGTGTTGATGATGTTGTGTGAACATTTGAGGTGTCACACTTGGGGCACTAGGCTCCCGAGCTTCATGGAGTCAAGTCACATCAAGAGGTATGTATTCTAACTTGTTATATTATCCAAGTATTAAAAGATTGTATGCTAGATAGGGTAATACCTTGGAATATTAATATTTGCATGTATAATAGAGAAAACATAGATCCAAGGTATTTAGGGTTGCATGTACACTTAGGAGTGTTAGAATGCTCAAAACCCAGCAGTAGGAACCATCCCACTAGTATCGACCTCATAAGACTGGGCCAATTGAGTAACCTAATGACCATCGCAAATCCTTCTCGAAGGCATGGTACCAAGAGCTATACTAGACAAATAGAGAGAATGAGAAAAGGTAAGATTGAGGCAAACCTCAGTCTGAGTAAGGCATAAAAGGTAGAATAGGTCGCTAGAAGGAACTTTGTCATGCTCCTCGCAATGACAAATAGTAGAAACAACCAATCTGTGAAGCAACTGATAAGTAGGAGATCTGAAGGAACTCTCCTTGGTCGTCCTAGAAACATAGCTCCGCCTAGCATGACTCCAAACTTGTATATAGTTGTAATCTTGGGGTGGCCCAGTAGTGCAGATGTCAAGATAAACAATAAAAAAAGAGGACTGGCATTCTCATACTCTATACAAATCCCCAGACGTCTCCCAACTCATTCAAGCTGATGGAATAGGTTACACCTCCTAGGTGAAAAAAGAATACTGATCTACCAGCCCAGTTCGTCGATGCCTTGTCGAAGCAAACTGTAGAAAAGAAATCCCAGTGGAGCTCTTTGTAGATCACCTCCCGAATCCTGATAACCCGATGCTATCCCTGGAAAGAAAATAGATCAAGACTTTTATCATCACGCAAGACCCGAGAAAAGAATGACTCAAAATGAGTTGTCAACACAAACCCATCCGTAAGGCTCCAAGTATGAGCCTAAGGAATACTAATCTTCTTGGACAGAAGAGCAGTGAACCAAGAGATAAAAGAACTCCAATCGGCAAGACCATCGGGGAACTTTAGAAATAGATGCGATGGCCCGTTAGGAGGTAACTGACCCGCAGCCTGACGACTCCGTATCGAAATATCTGTAGGAAAATAGGAAAAATGTAAAATTATGAACAAATAGATAAGATGAATATTGCATTGGGTGTTAAAATGGAGCACACGCACAAAGGTGCACTGTCACACCCCCGAACCGGACGGCGGAAACGTCCGAGGGCTCTTGTGACTTAAATTGAATACCATCACAATGATTATACATGAATCATAACATCATTCATCACCATGGATTGAAATATTACAACCGACATTGTTTACATTCAGTAAATTGTTTTAAACATTACAATTTCATAACATAAACCGTTCGATAAATAATCTAAGCAAAACACCATGACATAACTTGATACATATTCTTCGGTTTACCTGTTACCTGAGAATACAAGTTATTTTGAAAAAAATGTCAACATATGAAATGTTGGTGAGTTGATAAGTAATGTTATGGAAAAATGATTTTTGTGAAGTTTGAAAAACCCAGAAAATCCGATATTTTCTGAAAAGAGTATTTGTTTATAAAAAAGTGTGAAGATCCGTAAATATTCTTGTCGATTTTGAAAACCTGTATAGTTGTTGAACTTTGTATACATCACATTGGTAAAAATGTTGAACTCCCCGATAAAACCCGATGTTTTCCCGATACGTAAAATTACATGTCTTATTTATTGTTATGCCGATACGACGATTGTTTTTGATTACCCAGGTGACATTGGATTAATTATGGGTTGTGAGTCGTTACAATCAAGCATTAATGAAAATGACTAGTTTATAACTACAAATTACGAACGATCCTTAAGGCGTCGTCCGTACTACTCACTTAATCCAACCACCCTGACTTCTCTTGATTTACACCACGAATCTGTTTACTTGATTTCTCATAGCCCCACAACCGAGGAGAAAGGAGGGTACGGAGCCCCCTTTTATTTCCATAAGTTATTCAAGGCTATCGGGAATGCGAAGGCACTTGGCCCGACTCGCATTTGACTTCTCGACTTCACTAGCAGTACTAATGGACCCTTGGGGCCCAACAGCACAATAGAGCTATTGAAAGTCCTTTTACATGGAATTAGGTCATGGAAGGCCCATTAACATGTAAGTGCGTTCCCTTCGGGCCCAAAGATCATGTTATTGGGCTAGCGAGGGCCAACAAGCACGATTTGAAACTTTCAAGCCCAAAGATTGAATATTGACTCCTCATAGTTATCGCGTGTTTATTGGAATACTATGGTTTATTGATTTTTGTGTTGTTATTGATTCGAGACCGAATCAATTCGTTTTGGTAACGATATTGGTTGTTGAAAGTGCATTTGTTTTTACGTTTCGCCGACAATCGTGGATCTCGTATTTTGTCTTAAGGAATTATTTTGTTTAAAAGTAATATTTTTACCTTTTCACAACCCTTCTTTTATAAAATTAGCACTTTTAGTCCTTTATATAAAAGAATTTCCATTTTAGTCCTTAAACCATTTTTCTTGACACTTTGGTATCATAACTTGTTGAAAAGACATTTTTAGCCCAAATTTATTTTGTAAACAACTTTAGTCCTTCCAAAATGAAGTTTTCTCGGTTAGAACCCCCAGTTTCGCAACTTTTACAGTTTTGGCCCAAAATATAAATTTTTCACATTTTTGATCCTTTTTGAATTTGAAAAGCATTTTTGACCTTTGAAATGGTTTTAATAGACTTCAAATCCCCTATTTTATAGAAAACTTCCTTTTCAGCCCCTCAAACTTGAAAATCTCGCATATTGAGGCTTATTGGGCCGAAAAGCCCAAGTTTAGCCCATTAAGTGCAAAATTTACATTTTAAGTCCTTCAAAAATGTTTTGTTTTAGAAATATTATTATAGAAACTGTTTGGACTCTTTTGACCCTCCATAAACTATAATTTGTCGGTTTGGGCCCTTAATTTTGTATTTTTGACAATTTAAGCCCAAAAATGGGTTTTATGTTCAAGCATGTTCATCCTAACCATATGAGTTATTTTTCTTGACTTGATTAGGGTAAAATAGTTTAAGTTATGTTTATTTCATTCAGTATGTTTTAGATCTTGGTTTTTTTTTACATATTTTTTTTGGATAACATATGCATCACAAGACATGATATCACACACAAACATGCATCAAATCACACATAGCATACATTTACACATAGATCTACACATTTACTTGTATTATCCCCCATAAAAACTCATAAAACCGAAAAGAAAGGGGTATGAAGCTCACCTTGAGTTGTGGATCGGTTTTGAAGAGGAAAAGAGAAGAGTTTGTTGTTATTTTCGGCCCTAGCAACCTTTCTTGGAAGATCTCGAATTTAAAGAGCTTATAAGGTGCAAGATCACAAGATTGAATGGATTTAGAAGAGATTTTGATGAAATGAAGGGAGTTAGATCATAAGTTAGCCATTAACTTACCTTAGATGATGAATTACTTGATGAAGATCCTTAGACTTCAAGCCAAATTTTTGAGATTTTGGATGAAGAAGAGTGGATGATTCTTGAGTGATTTAGAGAGAGTTTTGTGAGGTGTGTGTGTGTTCATTCTCTTGCTCTCGGCCGAAGGAAAAAGAGGGAGAGGGAGAGAGAATATTGATGAGATAGTAAATGGATACTTGGGTTATTTGCATGGATAACCTCCATGTAAAAATGAGGTGGCAAGGCCTAAGTCAACTCTTCACCATGGATTGGGCTTGGGCCGAGAATGGAGAAAAGAGAATAGAGTTTTGGGCCTTGAATGCTTAAGCCCAATTTTTATGGTTATGTTGAGTATTTTTGGTCCAAATAATTATAAATGTGATTATTATGACCTATTAGGGCTAAATTAGGTTAATTATGGCCCAATATGGTTCATTTAAATAATTTATTTCATTCTAGGCCCAATATGGCCCAAAATATTGAAATAAATGCAAGTGGATCCAATTAGAGCCCATTCAAGAGTTCTAAGCCCAAGATAGTCCAATTGGAGTCTTATTGGTCCATTGGGCCCAATAAGGAAATCCTAATCCAAAATGGACTTAAACAAGGATTTCTAAGGTTCCCAATTGTTTACTGACTATTTGCAGCGCTTGTATGAAGTGTTTGATTGAAATTTTGTTGTAATAGAGTAAGCATCATACATGCTTTCATGTTTTTGATTCATAACTTTCATAAGTGTTGTAGTTACAAGGCACAAAAATTTCTAGTTGTGACATGCACGCTGCATGTGAGCGCACACAGCGCCCATACATCTGCATTACGTGCTCCAAGAGCACGAAGAACAACAGATTTGAAAATCTATTGTTTCGTCCAATTTTCAACACAATAACCACATTGGGATGTTTGACTAAGCTTTTAGAGCCAAAACAAGTAGTCTATTTCGTATAAAACATTACCAATTGAAGGGTTTGGTTAAATTTTAGAAAAATTTCGAAATCTAAAAACTTAAAATTTGGAACAACGGATGAAATAAACTCAAAATTAAGTATTGAGGTAGTAAATCAATAGTATAACAAGCCCAAATGATATCCCATTACAAAAAAAATCATCCAAAAATGAACCAATGCAAAAAACAAATTATAAAAAGCCCTAAAATCCAAATTTGAGCAACATAAGGAGTTAGGATTAGTGTAGATGATTCCCTGGAAGTAGAGGAATCAAAGGAAATGCAGAAAATCAAGGTATGCGATCATGCACATGGTACGCTCGTCATGTGAGTGGGGACTGATCGAGACAGAAGTGGGAGGAATGTTTGTGGAGAAGTGTAGAATAAGGAAAAAATCAACTTTAATGTTGATGTATTTCAAGTACACACGACGCACATCGTATGCACGTCGCGCACTGCTCATAATTTCAAAAACAAAATAACCCTTTTGTTTTACCTATTAGATTATATTATAAAAACTGTTAGGAAATCAAACTATACTTGTCAAGACTCAGAACAAATTTGATGTCACTTGTCGAGTTCCGATGACCCTTGTTAGGAAGTAATACAGATAACAAGCGAAACTAAAAACACACAAAGACGCAGTATTTATGTGGTTCGGTCAAGGAGACCTATGTCACGAGCAGGAGGGGAGTATTCTTTATTTTAGAGTTCTCAAACAGAGTTTAAAAGTACAATTCACAAGAGATTTGTCCTACTCACTAAGGATACAAGATACAAGACACAAAATAAGCAAGCAGGTATCCCTATTTATAGTTGATAGATTAGAACAAAAACCCTAATTGGCCAAGCCAATTTGCCCATAGGTCCATGAAAGGTAACAACCAATTATACTATGCAATGCAACATCTCGTAGAACATTTTTCCACGTTATACAACCTATGAGCATCAATAACACACATGATGGACCACCTTAACCATAGTGGAGCAACAGGATGCACATATGGAGCATCATGATCACCAATGGACCAACATCCATCATGGTGTCACAGCAAGGTGTATTTGTAACACCCTATTTTGGATAATTTCATAATTCGGGTTCATGACCTGAAGACCGATTATCATAAGGCTTAGGGCCTTTGGGAAAGAGACTTAGACCCCCTTTAAGTGTGGATAATGTAGGTTAAAGGATCTGAGATTTCAGTTTTGTGTTTTGGAGTCCAAGAGTATATCGGTAAAGTGACAATTTGAGCTTTTATGAATTTTGGATTTTAGTTCAAAAAGTTTTATGGCAAGGGGAGCTGACAGAGTGTGGATCTTCTCATTAACTTTATGTGGATATAAGGATCATCAAAAGCGGACTTAGAACAAAGAAGTTATGGCCTTCGAAAGTTTGTGGGTTTAAGGCCAAGCCTAATACATTGGGCGTACATAGAGAGTACATTGGGTGTACTAGGCAGAATGATTGTGGGCATCATTTGGAGTACGTTGGGCGTACTTCATCCTCATGCAAACCCGAATTTAGGGTCTTGGACCCTATTCAGTGACCTTAGCACCACTCTAACCCTTCTTATCTTCATCCTCCGTCCCATTAAACCCTAGATTCGAAACCATAGCTTCCATTTGTGAATTTTGAGGTTTTTGGTGTGATTTTGGTCTGCTATGGAGAACAAAGAGTTCTTGTCAGAAGCATTTCCTAGCTTGGAGCTTGTAGATCCATGATCTAATCATCTTTATCATCTTCTAAGAGGTATAAAGTTTCTAACTTGTTGACTCTATGTGTTAGATCTAGCCTAGGAAATGTTTTGGATTTATATTGGTTTTTAGAGTTAACTTTATTAGTATGAGCTACTCCAAGAGCTTAGAATTTTGGATCTTAGCACTTCTGAGGTTGTGGGTGCATAAAAATGTCATCTTGATGGGTTTGGGTGAGTCATGATTAAATTGATGTTCATATTATGGGTTTAGAGGGATAAAAAAAGGTTTTGGGTCCCATTAAGGCATGCAAGGGAGTAAATTTGGTAACTTTATGGTTTAAGACCTTTCCTAGGGATCAGATCTGTGTTTGAATGACTTGTCTTAACCCAATAAGAACTTAATATGGATTTTTGGCCTCTGATGAGTACGTTGGGTGGACATAGGAGTACGCTCAGTGTAAAACCGGTATCATGCATCAACAGCTTGTACGTTGTGCTTTGTGGGTGAGTACACATGGCATATGTTTCTGGTACGCAAGACGTATTCCCTAGGATGTCCATTTTAGGCCTTTAAGGGTTTGAGCCTTGTTGGGCTATTGGACTTTTGACTTTGGGCCACGGATAGATTTTGGGCTTTCTTTGAATTAGGTACATGATGGTTTTTGGGCCCAATTAGGAATTTAGGCCATATTGGACCATGGGATGCCATTTAGGAAATTAAGCTTTTTGAGTAAATGGGTTGAGCCTTGGTTTTGGCCATGTAAGAATAGGGTAAAATGGTCTTTTTACCCTGGATATTGGACAAGTAATTCAGATTCTTGATTATGGGTTGAGATCCAACTATTAATTGGATATTATTTGATGGTGCTAGCATGCAGGGATTTTCCAGATCAGCAGACCGAGATTTTATTGAGAGATTTTGCAGCTTGAAGTGAGTTTCCTCATTATGTTTGGTGGGTCCGAGGCTCCAATACTGGCCCATGATTTGTTATGTTTAGAATGCTAGATGTATGCATGACTCTTGCATGTGTTATGTGCTGGTATGTTTACCGTGCGGGGCCGGATGACCATTTTGTATGTTATGTACCTTTGTGATTATTGCATAATCGCATATATTATGTGTTTATATGTTTATATGTATATCGGGAAAGGCCCGATGACGGGAAGGGCCCATTATATGTTTGATATATATATGGTATGTGGTATTTTGGGGAACTCACTAAGCTTTGTGCTTACGTTTTCAGTTAATGTTTCAGGTACTTCTTGTTAGAAGGGGAAGAGCTCGAGATGATTGTAGTGCACACACCACATTGCTCCGCATTTTATATTACTCTGATATATTTGGATGTTATTGATACACTTTGATTCACTATGTTTTTGATGATGTTGTCTTGGATAATGCTTTTATTAATTTAAAAATAGAAATTTTTATTCTTAAATTTTGGGATATTACAAGTTGGTATTAGAGCCTTGGTTTAAGGGATTTAGGGATAATCTCGGGTGTGTCTAGACACAAACTGAGGGTTTGGTAGATTTTTCAAAATGAAATGTTTTATAAAAAGGGTTTTCTAATAAAATAAAAAGGGTGTGGTGCATGCAATCAACCAAGCTCAAGTAAGTATTCCCAAAATACCCATGCATGTTTTATGATATGATTTGACTTGTGAATCTATGAATCACATGCTATTTAGGGCTAAGGATTTGCACGCTAGTACTGATCAGTCAGTGATAGGATGGCTTGTTTAGGTTATGTTTGTTGCGATTACTCGATGCTCGAATGTTGCTTGCTTTGAGCTTTTAGGAGTTTTCATTAACCTCAGCTAACTAGTTAGCGAGTATAATAATTTACATATTGTTGAGACTGGATAATTTTAGAAGGTTAGGTTTTAACTCTATTGCGCAGCTCTTGCTTAAGTCCAAAAATTATAGTGTGAGACCTTTCATTCAAAGAATTATCTGGTGTCGACAATATGTAATTGTATTAATGAGCTAGTTAGAGGATGTTAAGGGGAGTTCCTTATGCAGTTGATAGCGGGGAGTAATGTAGTGGTTGCCCCAGGTACATCAGTCATTTTTAAGGTTTTGGCCTAGGTGGGTCGGGTTGCTTATCGCCTGGATCTTCCCGAGTTATTTATTTAGATCCATAGCGTGTTTCATATCTCTTAATTGCAGAAATGTTTAGTGGATGTGTTGGCCTGATATGTGATGCCTTGTAGCCTAAGAGGAATTGGGTGTTATGCTAGATTTGAAATCTTTCTTGGTAGGAAGTCAGATTGAGATGTCCTCTATTTAGCTGCGACTTGGAGTGTTACTGCACGAATGCTATTTGCTTTGTGCTTTGTGGGACTCATGATGGTGTGAGTTAGCTATTCAGTGAATATATTATGTCACATATGGCATAAGTTGAATAATCTTAGAGTAACGAATTTAAAACGAATGTGTAGCTCTCGTTTGAGTCTAATCGTTGTAGGGATGAGTCTTTCATTTAAAGGATTATCTAAGCTTTAATGCATGTGACTGTATTATGTAGTAGTTAACTCACATTATAGGAAGTTCTTCAGCAGCTGATGGCAGGGTGAGGTCGGGAACCTAGGAGATCCTAGGATGTATTGTAGTGGGTTAGACTACGTTGTTTAGCGAGGGGTATTTATTTGAGAACAGGTGTATAAGAATGGATAGGACGGATACGGATAGGAGTGGTTACTTAGAGGACCCCAGATGATTCTTGAGGAAAGTGTGGATAGGTGTGGAAGGTAGTACTGGGCGTCGAGGAAATTTTGGTGGATTCTAAGGAATTGGTTAAGGAAGGTGGCACGGTTTGACACCATGATTAGTTACAATGTATTTCCCCCTATCGGTTTATCGGGTATGATCGTCCAGGTTGAGGATGGGTCACATGATTGATCGGGCCCCAGTGGCCATGTTTGTTGGGTTTCAATGATGCAGAAACATGGAAAGTAGTTGATTGTGAGGTATAGATGGCCTTGCTCAAGTAGTGACAGTTGAGTTGCGGTACTCAAGAAGGAAGCGATTGTGATAAATAGATCGCAAATTGTAGCCGAAAATTTAGTGATTGGCAGATGGATTGGGATGTCACTATCATCGACAGGGTTTATGTACTTCTGGCTGTCTGCGATTGGAGGGAAGAAACAGAGTAGACATGTGACTTTCAGAGATGGGATGTAGTCCAGACACAACTCTAGAATATTTTGGTTTTCTTTGTCGATGGGTATGACAACATAGGAATGCGCAAAAGGGTTTTGTGGTACGATTGCCTTGAGATGAGATCAGGGGTCTGCTTTATTGGGATTAGTTAGGTCAGGTGCTAGTTGATTATTTCAGGAACCAAGGGAAGTGAATCAGTAAGAGCAACTTTTTTTGTCTCTAATGTATCCTAACTAAGAGAATGATGCTTTTTTTAACTATAGATAATTCTCACGATGGATTATGTCCTGGGAATTAGGCGAGGTGTGTCGTAGTTAATTTGTTTCTAGATGGAGAATTGCTGTCATGAGTGGACAAAATTGTTGTTTCTGCATATGTGTGGGATTTTGTTAGAGGTGGTTATGATTGGGAGGTTTTCGAGGTTTCCATCTAAGATCTAGGATAACTTTGTGTTTGCTTGGTCATTAATTGGAAGACCGGTTTGATATGTGGTATGTCTGCAACGTCATTTGCTGGTAGTTCGAACCCTAAGTGGAAGAGAACTGGCTATTTTGGTTGAAGGATCATTGCAATGTTTAAGTTTATGATTTCAACAGAATGGGTCATAAGGATTTGCAGTTCAGGTACACAGAACTTCGTTTCAGGATTTAGTCTGGACGAAGGTTCAGAGCAAGTTATCATTAGATGTATGTGATCAGCAATGCAAGAGTCGTCTTTGCGGCAGGAAGATGTTGGATAAGGAACTTTTTTTAGCCATTGGATCCTTTTAGAATGTCGCTGAATAGATCAAAAAGCGTTTTGGATTCTCAGGTTGAGCATCGAGTGTTGAGGGATTCCTCGACTCGTTATATAGATTGTTATCCCTGTTGTGTAAGGAATTGTGCATGATAGAAGAGTGTGGCCCATGTTGTGTTCGGATAATATTGAGTGGGTTATGTTTGGGTCCCTACAAGTCAGTGGACTGATGGTTGGGTATCTTTAGGTCCCGATGGTGTTGGTCGCAAGTCTTTAGGTTATGGATGTGATGGCGACAAGATTGGTTTAATATTGGGATCCTATCGTTTGGTGGATAGCAGGTTCCACAATGTATCGTGAACCAATGGATGAATGATCTATATGGGTAAGACCCAATAGTCTTTTGATTGAGACTCTTAGATCTCAGATCGTTAGCTTCTTGGCTTATCTGGGTGTTAGTGCCTTGTAGGAGTCGGGAGATTCAGTGATGCATTGGTTTGGATCATGTGGCCAGTTAAAAGTTGTTTGGAATGATGGTCCTGCACATGTATATGCTTACAGAGTGGTTGCATTATGAATGTTGGTTGCTTGACGACTGTTTATCAGGAGTTCGGTTACCAATGCTAAGCACCGAGTATGGAATCTCGAGCCATTAAGTCCATTGTGAAAGTCTCGAGCGATTCATCAGGTGGGGGTACATATGAGCTGACAGGGGATTTGGATGCAATGTGAGAATATTGGATTGACCATTCTTATGCTTTTAAGATCATCAGGTCAGTGACAACTGTCACGAAGTCAAGCATAAAAAGGTTCCAACTCCGAATTGGGAATTTGTTTTAATTCGCTATCGATATATTTTGAGCAGACCTTTTACATAGTAGAATGGTATTCCTCGTCAGGGACTAGAGGGGTGGGTGCAATGAATGGATGATCAGTAGTCCTAAGGAATAATCTATTGCGGTTTATATTGACGGGTTCATGTTTTCTGGAAGTTCCTGCTTTGAATGGTTATCATTGTGTTACGAGGTCTTCCAATTGGCAGGAGTAAGGTAGTTGTTCCAGTTCTTAGGTAGGCTGTTGGTCTTCCTTCTTTTGGGATGAGGGCATGGTGTTAAGGTTCATTCTCTTGAAGGTATAAGCAATTTTCGACAAGAAGGAGCTTGGATGGCAGGTTTGGGAGGCGGTCGTCGGTGACGGATGATTCTTCAGTCTTGATCGGAATTTAGGAAGTTTGGGTAGTATTGTCTAGCATGGCATAGGAAGTGATGGGTTTTGAGCATTCCTAAGGTGTACATGCAAGCCTAATATCTTGGATCTATGTTTTCTCTATTATAGATGCAAACTTTCATTTTCCAAGGTATTACCCTAGCAAGCATAAAAAACTTTGATACTTGGGTAATAAAACAAGTTAGATAACATACCTTTTGTTGTAGCTTGTTACTTGGAGCTTTAAGAGCCTAGCAACAATAATGTGAATGCCTCAAGTGGAATCACAAATCACCACTAACACTTGGAAACTTGGAAGAGGACTCCCTAGCTCACAAAAACCAGCCACACTCTTGTAAAGAATCTAGGTACCAATTTCATGAATCATAGGGCTTCCTATATAGTGTGGTTACACTAGGGTTACACCATGTAAACCCTAATGTGCATGAATTTCCACATTCCTCATGATCCATGGGTTTTAACCTCCATGGAGTATCCATGGGTCACCACATTGGTTAAGCCCAACATATGGAATCATAAATCATTATCCCACATTATAAGAATGAATGATTTACACAATCAATCCCTATATGTTTAATTAGTCTCCTTTGATCACAAATTTAATTCCAAATTAATTCTTGATCAATACTAATTAAATAATATGATTTCATATTAATATATTATAACTTATAATACATTAATAAATCATAAATAACCTCTTCTCAAAAGTCCATCCTATCAAATTGTCCTGGTGATATGCAACTTAAACGGACCAGGCTACTCTCGGGTCAAGTACATACCAATTATAGCTATGGGCTTAGACACTAATCCTATAGTCTCTTACTTGGATAAGTCTAATAACTATTATTGGAAGTATGACTCCAACACCGACTAGCCGTCGTAGCTCTTAAAAGTCGTTGTCGGACTCTGACCCAGTCAATGACGTGTCCATTAGATAAGGGATCATATATTCCTCCTTTCTAGATATCATATGGACTGAGACATTGATTATAATCATTATCTATGTCCATATATTGTTTCCTGATTTCTGATTTAGGATGACCGACTAATTCAACAAATCAAATATGTCCAGGTCTGGTTTCATCACTAAATCATCGAGGGGCCCATAGATATCTCTATTATCCACATGGGGTAAAAGGAACGGATAAACTTCGACCCACATGCTCGCTTGTACTTACTCATCAAATTACACACAACAATATGTTTTATAACATCCAAGTTACTGGTGCGTTTACATATGTTAATGTGCAACCGACTTGCAACTACAACTCATATATCTCTGTTTCAAGAACATAAGATATTATCATCTCACAATCACTCGTGATAAAATCCATGAAGTGATTCAGATGAGCGCGGGTTGAATCTAGTACTCGAATCTTATTCCAGGAGTACTCATGAACACTGCAGCCACCTTGTCCTAGACAAACTACAGACCCATTCATGACAGTCTTGTCTCAATACCTACTTCCAAAGTATGATCGACTGTGGATGGTTTGAATAACCTAGTTATTCGGGAAGTCAAAACATGAAAAGTGAAACACGAGGATAATACTAATCCTATATGGCCCCAAAAATTTTAAGCCATATTGATTACTCATCATTCAATATATAATGTTTCGAATAATCAACTTAGTAATTGAATTAAAACAATAGCTATGCCATGCTCCAAGCATGCACATTATGTTTGTCTAAACAATAGTTATGTCATGCTCCAAGCATGCACACCATGTTTGTCTATGGTCCTTACTTTTTGAAATATATCAATTAAAAACATTTCAATGGTGCCCATTTCATAATTCCAAATTTTTGTTGCAAGTGTAAGAATTCCAAATTCTTGTCACTGCTAGAAAATGTTAGATTCTAAACTATCATTCAATGATTCTTTTGTAATGTCTAGGTGCCATAATTCACAGACACTTGACCAGTGAAGTATTTAATGGATCACAAGAGCTTGAAGTATTTAATGGATCAGGCCAACCTAAACATGCGACAGAGGAGATGGTTGGATGTGCTGAAGGATTATGATTGTGAGATCCTGTACCACTCGGGCAAGGCTAACGTTGTAGCCGATGCCCTGAGTCGTAGTGCGGAGGGCGCCCCGATACGAGATGTTTGTATGAGGTTGATAATGATGACCCCAGTGTTTGACGCCATTTGAGGGGCCCAGGCTGAGGCCGTGAGACCAGAGAACCGTAAGAGGGAGCGGGTTATCGGGCAGGTATCAGAGTTCGTCACTGATAGTCGAGGGCTTATGACCTTTCAGGGTCGGATTTGGGTGCCGTTTGTGGGCAGAACGCGTTCCATCTTGATGGAGGAGGCGCATAGATCGAAGTTTTCGATCCATCCCGGGGCCACTAAGATGTATTTGGACCTGAAGAGAGAGTATTGGTGGCCCTGTATGAAGAGGGACATTGCATGGTCTGTTGAGAGGTGTTTGACCTGTCGCAGGGTTAAGGCCGAGCACCAGAGACCGCATGGTAAGTTGCAGCCGTTGGAGGTTCCCAAGTGGAAGTGGGAACAGATTACCATGGGTTTTATCACCAAATTTCTGAGGACTGTTAGGGGCATCAATGCAATTTGGGTGATTATGGACAGGTTGACGAAGAGCGCTCACTTCCTTGCTATCAGTGTTCCGCTGAGAGGTTGGAAGATTTGTACATGAAAGAGGTGGTATCACGGCATGGAGTGCCGATCTCGATTGTTTCAAATCGATATGTGCGTTTCACTTCCAGGTTCTGGAAGAAATTTCATGAGGAGTTGGGTACGAGGTTGCATTTTAGCACCGCATACCACCCATAGACCGAAGGGCAGAGCGACCGGACGATTCAGACGCTCCAGGACATGCTTTGGGCATGTGTACTGGACTTCGGAGGGATTTGGGACACATTTTTGCCTTTGGCTGATTTTTCCTATAACAACAGCCATCATTCGAGCATCGGTATGCCACCCTTTGAGCTGTTGTATGGGAGGAGGTGTCGGACTCCCATTTGCTGGGGTGAGGTCGGTCAGCGTGTGATGGGTAGTACAGAGATAGTACTTTAGACGACTGAGCAAATTTAGTAGGTCAGGTAGAGGTTACTGACGGATCAGAGTCGTCAGAAGAGCTACGCAGACAGGTGTCGCTCGGAGCTCGAGTTCCAATTTGGTGACTTCGTACTCCTGAAGGTATCTCCTTGGAAAGGAGTGATCCGATTCAGGAAGAGAGGCAAGTTGGGACCTCGGTATATTGGTCCTTTCAGGGTGACCGCCAGGGTGGGCAGGGTAGCGTATCGCTTGGAGCTACCTGCGGAGTTGAGTCAGATTCATGATACCTTCCACCTGTCTCAGTTGAGGAAGTGTATCGCTGATGAGTCGGCAGTGGTTCCATTAGAGGGCATTCAGGTGGATGCGAGCCTGAACTATGTTGAGAGGTCGATCGTGATTCGGGATAGAAGGATCAAGGCTTTGAGAAACAAGGAGGTGTCATTGGTTCAGGTCCAGTGGCAACATCGGAAGGGTTCCGAGATGACCTGGGAGCCGGAGTTAGAGATGCGCGAGCAGTATCCAAAGTTATTTGTGGAAAGAGACTTCGAGGGCGAAGTCTGATTCTAGTGGGGGAGAATTGTAACATCTTGATTTCCAGGTACATTATTTATTCATTTATTTTGGAGATTTTGGAGGGACTCGGCGAGTTGATGCTCAGACTCGCCAAGTAGAGTCGCAAATTCCATCCGGGTTAATGACCAGACTCGGTGAGTCGACTAGTGGACTCGGCGAGTCCGTGCTGTTTAATGAAACCCTAATCCCCGGGGTTTGAGGCCTATTTAAAGGGGCTTATAGCCACCAATTGCGACTACCATACCCCTGAGTGAAACCCTAAGTGATCTAGAGCGTTTGTGAGGAAGGAGAGGCCATTTTGATCCTTGTGTGGTGTTTTTGCAAGAAGAAGGTGACCAAGGCAAGAGGGAGCTGAAGAAGGCGCTATTCTGTGGATTTTAGAGCCTAAGAACTTCATATTGAGGTATATATTCGATCCTTATTTAGTTTTGGGTGTTAATCCTTGAGAGTTAGGGTTTCTAGCCCATTTAGAGTGTGATTGATGGTGCAATTGGTCCCTTCTTGTGTTGAGGCTGCAGATCTGGATCCAAAGAGGTCCAGAGACCTTAACTCCCTGATCTTTATGGGGTGACATTGGGTAATATGAGCTTAGGGTGACATTTTGAGGCCATTTCTTCAAATGGAGCCATTGGATCTTTGCATGGGCATCAAGATCCAGACTCTACATGTTTATATTGCTTAAGGAGGCCAGATCTATGGATTAGAGGAACGGATCCGACCTCAGGAGGTCATTTGAGCTTGAGCATGGCGTAGACTCGCCGAGTCCCAAGAACAGACTCGGCGAGTAGGGCTAGGGTTCCCCATAGTTCACTCAGTGAGTACTTGCCGTGTTGGAGGAATGATTCGGTGAGTCAGAGGGAATTAGAGGACTGGAGTTCAAGGCGGAACTCACAGAGTTCATAATGGGACTCGGCGAGTTGATTCGGGGTGGCCCCGCGATTCATGCCAGGTGTAACCCGTCGAGCAGGGGAAAGACTCAACGTGTCATGCGAGACTAGAGGGATAGTGGACATGCGTAGACTCGCCGAGTCACCCAAGTGCATTGGGCGAGTCGAGTCAAAGTTTGACCGTTGACTTTGTTGACTTTGAGGGTTTGGTCAACAATGGGGTCTATGTGTCAAGAGAGGGGTAAAATGGTTTTCTACCCTTCTGAGGATGCCAAGAGAGGGTTGAGTCTAGTCTCGAGAGTTATATTTATGAGACTATTTACTTTATGTGATTAGGCGGAGGCTAGACCATATTTCTACCAAGTCAGAGATTTACCGAGACATCTGAGGTGAGTCTTCTCACTATACATTACCTAGAGTGGTAACAGAGCTATGTGCTAGTATATTGTATGTTATTTATGTGTTATTGTGATATGTGATATGCATGATTCAGAATTTCCAGAGTTAGGACCAGTGGGTCCATATAGTTAGGGCTAGAGGGCCAATAGAGAGAGTTGGGACTGGAGGGTCCTACTGAGACACACTGACCAGAGGGTCAGTAGAGTTATAGCCTTGAGTGGCTAATGTATGTTAGAGTGGTATTTTGGGGAACTCACTAAGCTTCTTGCTTACAGTGTTTTGTGTTATGTGTTTCAAGTACTAGTGAGGAGCGCGGGAAGGCGCCAACATGATTCGTACACACACACATGGAGTTTTATGTAATTCGATTTTGGGAAATGTTTTAGGGAATCGAGTTATGATACAATGAGATTTTATTAATAATTGTGAATGAACAATGTGTTTTGAAAATATGAAAAATTGCTTTAATTTTTACGGTGTTACAAACCGGCATGCTAATGAAGGAGAAGGGTTGCATGTCACTTAAGTTATTTGGTCAAAAAGTCAATGGAAGTCAAAGTTGGTCAATGAATCCACGCGGACAGCTTCTGGAGTACACGTGGACCATTTGTATTACACGCGGACAAGGCATCGGGTACACGCGGTCCGTTTGTATAAACATGCGGACGACCCCTCGACTACACTCGGACCGCGTAAAATGTTCTGTAAACCCCGAAATTTAAAGATGGACGCGAACATTTTTAGGGACCACACGTGCACCACTTGTTTATTAACACGGACTCATCCCCGAGTACACGCGGACCGTGTGTGTCCTGCTACAAATTCTCAATTTCACCCTTTGACCAAAACGAATATCGGGGCTTAAAATCCAACACTCTTTTACTGCAAGAAGGAAGAAGAAGAAATGTGAAATGCAAAAAGGATTTATCTAAGGCATTTATTCGGAATTAGAAAAGATGAAAACACAATGTTTTCCAAAAATGCCCTTCCTTAACGTCTTTGGCAAGACGTACTTCCCTCTCAATTTCAATATATCGGGGCATCCAAATGGATGACATCTAGGATATTTGCATTAAAACCTTCATAGAAAGGTTTCAAACGATGCCCATTGACTTTGAAGATTTTCCGCGTGTCGACATTTTTGAATTCCCACACCTCTATTATGACTCTTTTCTTGTATTTGACTTTCTTTGTACGGGAGAACCATATCGGACTTAGACCTTTGATAAAAGAAATCATCCAACCGTATTCTTTCCTGTACTTATTTAGTAAGGTGACCAACTCTTCCCCTTTTGACATGGTGGTTGAGTAGATGACCGGTTGGGCGTTTTTTTTCTCGGGATACGTATCCTTTGAAAAGTCTAAAAAATTTAGTGTTTTCGGCTCTTGTGGTTGGTCTATCACTGGAGTTAGTTTCTCAATGATAGTGGGTGGTTCAAACTTTCTTTTGTTAACCCCCAACACGTCCTTTATAGTTGCATTGACATGTTTCTCAATTTCTTCTTCCTCCTTGATAGCCTCTTCCACTTCTACTTCTTCTTCCACTTCTCCATATAACACTCTTGGGGCATCAAAAAATTTCTCATCTTTCAAAGGAATGGTACATATGCTATGCCATGGGCTCTCTTCTGATGGTAGTTTGTCTTGAGCTTCCATTAGACTTATTGTTTGAGCAAGTTGTGTTATTTTTTACTCTAAGCTTTTGAGGCTAGCTTGTGTTGTTTCCTCGAAATGTTGGGTAGAAGTGGCAATGCGCTTCACAATCTCCTTTAAGGACATGCTTGGCGTTTCAGGTTGTTGAGGAGGTGGAGGATATGGATGTTGGAATTGTGGAGTTGGTTGGTATTGGTCACTTCTCCAAGCTTCGTATGGGCTTTGGTATTGCTTGTATTCCCAAGCTTGGTTGTGTTCCCACCATTGAACATGTTGAGGTTGATCATAACTCCATTGGTTTGACCATTAGTAGCTTCCCTTTTCTTGTACTTCTTCCCATTCTCCTTGTAAACACGGAAACATATCGGAATGATGTCCATTTTGGGCGCAATTATCATGAGGAAGAGTTGTGGGTTGCACACTTTGGTCACTTCCAATCATCATAACAAACTGAGCTAGCTCAGAAAGTTTGTCTTTAATGCAAGGATTGTTAATTTCCAAACCATACTTTTTTTTCAATTTTTGAGTTTTAAACAAAAGTACTGCATAATGAGATCTAGGCATAGAGAAAAAAAAATTATTAAATATAAACCAATCCCCGACAACGGCGCCAAATTTTGGTGGTTGTCAAGGCCAACAAAATAAACACCCTAAATATTACACACTAAAATAGTGTATAGTGGTAACGGGATCGTATCCACGGATATTGGTTCAATTTGTTACTTCTATGATAATCTTGGTGTGCAAACACTTGTAAAACTAAAATAAAATAAAATTAGGGGATTTTGATCTTTTAATATGTTTAAAATAAAACTAGAATTACATTAACATTTAAAAACACAATTCAACAAAAGAAAAGTTTGATGTAAAATCAATAAGAGAAAGATGGTTGACTTTAGACTTTCATTACTTGAACATTTGGTTAAATAATCATGAGAATACCAAGGTGCAATACTTGTGTTTGTAATCTAATTTGGCTAGAGGAATTTATAAGCATAACTTGCCTCAACTCTTCTTTTGTATTAAAATGACTAGAGAAGCTCATAACACATTTCCTAAATCAAATTCACAAAACTAATGAAGCATGTAATTTCATGAAAATCAATTAGAATTAGGTTTTAAGAGTCACCAAATCCAAAGAGTAATTTATTGCTTTCATTACCACTATGGAGAAAATATTTTCTTAGTCTAAATGAAATGAAAACAAACATTTAAACTAATTGTTGCTTGTTAAATTGAAGACCCATTGCTCAGCCAAGAATTTAACCAACAAAAATAACATTCACATATCAATATTCATGACTAGAGATATATAAACATGAAGGAAGTTTTTATAGAAAATATAATCATAGATATTCAACACAAGTTCATGGAGTTCTTCAAAATAACCAAAACATTCAAGCAATTACATCCAAGTCAACCAATGATAAATCTAGCCTAGCATGGCTAAGATTAAACAAAAACAAGAGAGATTAGAGATACCAAACATTGTTCAAGATGAAAGATGAAAGAAATCCACAAATCTTCTAATCTTCTAAGAGAGTAAAATGTGTGTGTTTCTCCAAAAAATTCCCCCCTTTTCTTGCTCCAAAACTCAGTCAAAAGGTGCTCAAATCCGGATGAAAAAGATGTATAAAAGTAACTCACCAACTTTCCCCAAATAGAGGCAAAAGGCTAAAATTCAGGTCCTTCACAGTGCGATCCACGCGGACCATTTGTAAATCCACGCAAACTGCGTGGATTGTGCTGAATGGGCTTTTTGGCCCATTTAATTGGCACTTCTAGATTACGCTTCTCATCTATGGTCCAGCCCGTTTGTGGAAGTTCTTGATAGCCCAATTATGTCTTCCAAACTCTTCCAAGATGCTCCGATGCTCCTTTAATCTTCTATAGCTCGAATTCTCTTCGTCCCGCCTGAAATTTAAGTCTGACGCGCTTCTTCCTTATATTGACACCAAGCCCAATTGCAACACTTCAAATCCATGAACAAATTGCAAGCCTCCAATAGTCCCGCACTCCTTCCATACCTCCAATAACAAATAGTCTTCGGTAAATCCTGCAAATAAGCTCAAAAGACTGGAAAACACCCAGTAAAGGAGAAAAATAATAAAAAGAGAAAATATGCATGAATATTAACTAAAATGAAATGGTTTTAACTAAAAATAAACTATGAAAAGAAGTAATAAAAACGAAACTATCATTGCTTGCTTTGTGCTTTTAAGAGTTCTAGTTATCTCTAACTAACTAGTAAACGAATATGTTAAATTACATATTGCAAGGACTAAATAATTTCAGAAGGTTAGCTTTAGCTCTATTTCGCAGCTCTCGTTTGAGTCTAACCATTGTAGGGTGGGACCTCTCATTCGTAGAATTATCTAGTCTTAGTGATATGTAATAGTATTTGCGAGCTAGTTAGGGGGAGATAACATGGACTTCTTATGCAGCTGATAGCGGGGAGTGGGTTGGTGATTACCCTAGGGCAAGACTAGGATGAGATTAGCGTGAGAACAGCAGTAGCAGTAGAAGGGACTTGGTGACGTCATGGTATTCCTTGAGGAAAGTACGCATAGATGTGGAAGGTAGTATGGGCCCGTACTACTGAAAGCAGAGGATCCATACTCGAATCAAGGAAGGCTGAGATGGACCCAAGAAACTTGTAGTATGTGAGATCCCTCGGGTTATGATGAGTATACTGATATTTTTATGGTGTATTTTCAGTATGGTGATGCTATGCACTAGGCCAGTGGACAGTTTAGGCATCGGTGAGGGATCAGGCTCGGAATCTGGAGTCGGGCAGCTAGATGACCAATTGCTGGAGTATATTTCATCTGAGATCACGTGCGGCATCATAGACCAGACTCTTGTGATCTTTGGTATGATCACGGAGGGTATCATGGAGCTGTTGGATGAGAAACTGAGTGCATTATGCACTAAGGTGCGGCCATGATGGGGTCGCACACACTGACATTTAGGGAGTTCAGAGCCTGTGGAGCTGTCGACTATCATGGGGCTAGGGACCCCATTTCTAGTGGAAAATGGATGGCAGATGTCGCTAACGCCTTCCATACCAGTAGATGTCCCGAGGGGGACAAGGTTCGACTTGCTTTCTACCTCCTAAAGGACAGGGCACGAGATTGGTGGGAGGAGTTTGGGAGAGCTATTGGAGATGATGTCGCTATCAATGCGATAACTTGGAGTGATTTCTCGGCCAGGTTTAGGCCTAAGTTTGCACCTATGATAGAGGTGCAACAGCTTGCAAGGGAGTTCCAGGACCTCCAGCAGATTACGGAGACGGTGGCCGAGATCACCGCTATTTTCAGGGAGAGGGCCCTTCTTGTTCCGCAGTATGTGGTGGACGAGGAGATGAAAAAGGCCCGATATCATGAGATGTTGCAGAGTGATATCCACCAATTTTTGAGCCGATCCAGCTGCAAGACGCTGGAGGATATGATTACTAGGGGTCGGGAGAGGGAGTTGGATTTTGAGATGGAGAGGAAGAGGAAACCAGATGGGGTTCAGACAGGTAGTTCGGGTAATAAGCCCAAGGTATCAGATCACAGATCGAGGATCCAGCAGGGCCACAGCCAGTGTGGAAAGTGCGGCAAGATGCCCGAGGGGGCGTGTAGGGCGAAGAGTTCGGGCCGCTTCAAGTGCGGTTAAACTAGTCACATGAGTAGGGATTGTACAGCCACCACCACCACCACATCAGTTTCCGATCTGATTTGCTTTCAGTGTAATCATAGGGGATACAAAAAGGCACAGTTTCCGGGTTTAGCAGCAGCAGGATAGGTGGCGGCACCTGCTCCTGCCACGTGGAGGATTATAGATGGTCGTCAGGGACAGACAGAGGTGCCTACGGCGAGCAGCAGGGCTTTTCAGCTTACTGCAGAGGAGGCACTTGCACCTCCCGATATTGTGATGGGTATATATTCTCTCCTTATCTCTTTATTTGTATTGATTATCGCTTATTATTACTAGTTTTGTTATAGGATTGTTCTTAGTGAACGATATATCAGCCTTGGTATTGTTCGGTTCGAGGGCCACTCGATCTTTTGTGTCACTTGCACTTAGCAACAAATTTTTTGGAGCTCCAGGGGAGCTAGACTGTCCTCTTCATGTATAGATAGAAGATGATAGGACCGTTCAGGTTGCGAGGATGCATCGGGGATGCACACTACAGTTGTTTGACGAGCAGTTTTCCATGGATTTGGTCCTCATTCCCCTGTGAGGGAATAAGGTTATAGTGGGTATGGATTGGTTGAGCCCCAATGAGGCAGTGATCGACTACGAGCTTCAGCTAGTGATAGTTTGGACTCCTAGTGGGGGATGTTTAGTGATTCAAGGTGAGAGGCCGCAGCGTGGACCGACTTTATGCTCAGTAGCGAGAGCGAGGCGCTACCTTCAACAAGGTTGCGCAGGGTATGTCGCCTATGTTATAGATACCCGAGATAAGGGTAAGCCGACAGTGGATGATGTACCAGTTGTGCGAGAGTACCTGGATGTATTCTTGAAGGATTTGTCTGGGATACCTCCGGAGAGACAGGTTGAGTTCAGGATTGACCTAGTCCCTGGTGTGGCTCCGATAGCCAAGGCACCACATTGGTTAGTTCCTCCCGAGATGCAGGAGTTTTATGTGCAACCGCAAGAGCTGATAGACAAGGGATTTATCAAGCCGAGTAGTTCGCCATGAGGAGCCCCGATCCTATTTGTGAAGAAGAAGGACGGGTCACATTGGATATGCGTAGACTACCGGGAGCTGAATAAGGTAACGGTGAAGAACTGTTATCCCCTCCCGAGGATTGATGAATTGTTTGACTAGCTACCAGGTTCATCTTGGTTCTCCAAGATTGATTTGCGATCAGGTTATCACCAGATGCGAGTCAGGGACGAGGATGTGTAGAAGACAGCTTTTAGGACTCGCTATGGTCACTATGAGTTTGTGGTGATGCCATTTGGGCTCACCAATGCTCTAGCCGCGTTCATGGACCTCATGAACCACATGTGCAAATCGATGCTAGACCCATTTGTGATAATCTTCATTGATGACATCTTAGTTTATTACAAGACTCAGGAGTAGCATGAGGAGCACCTGAGGGAGGTGCTGGAGACACTGAGGAGGGATAGACTTTTCGCAAAAAGTTCTCCAAGTGTGAGTTTTGGTTATGTGAGGTGCAGTTTCTGGGGCACCTTGTCAACTAGAAGGGTATTCTGGTCGACCCGGCCAAGATAGAGGTTGTGATGCAGTGGGAGGTTATGAGGTCTCCAACTGAGATTCGAAGTTTTCTTGTTCTAGTGGGTTATTATCATAGATTCATCCAGGATTTCTCCAAGATCATTGTTCCTTTGACCCGACTGACCAAGAGGTCGGTGACATTCTACTAGGCCCCTAAGGAGCAGGCAGCCTTCGAGACCCTCAGACAGTGGTTATGCGAGGCACCGATTTTGACTTTGCAGGAGGGAGTCGATGACTTAGTGGTTTACTGTGACGCTTCGATCATGAGCATGGGTGCAATATTGATGTAGCGGGGTCATGTGATTGCTTACGCTTTGAGGTAGTTGAAGCCTCATGCAATGAACTATCCGATGCATGATCTAGAGCTGGGGGCTATGGTTTTGCCCTAAAGATTTGGCGGCATTACCTTTATGGGGTTCGTTGTACCATTTACACGGACCACAAGAGCTTGAGGTACGTCATGGATCAGCCAAATCTAAACATGAGGCAGCGTCGGTGGTTAGATGTGGTGAAGGATTATGGCTATGAGATCCTTTACCACCCGTGCAAGGCCAATATGGTGGTCGATGCCCTGAGCCATGAAGCAGTGGCGGCTCTGATTCGAGACATATGTTTGAGGATGACAGTGATTACCCCATTGATCTGGTGGATTAGAGAGACACAGGTTGAGGGCCTGAAAGAAGAGCGTCGAAAGTGCGAGCGGATCATAGGCCAAGTGGCCTCATTTGATTATGACATCCATGGGTTATTGATCCTGCATGGGAGGGTATGGGTTCCGTACTGGGGCAGAGTATGACAGGTTCTGATGGATGAGGACCACAAGTCGAGGTTCTCCATACATCCCGGGGCGACGAAGATGTATCGGGATCTTCACCCTGATTACCGGTGGCCCTGTATGAAGAGGGACGTAGCATGGTATGTAGAGCGGTGATTGACCTACAGGAAGGTCACGGCCGAGCACCAGCGACCCCACATCAAGATGCAGCCATTGGATATTCGCATGTGGAAATGGGAGGATATCACCATGGATTTCATCACCATGCTTCCTAGGTCGACACGTGGAGTAAATTCGATATAGGTCATTGTGGATCAGTTGACCAAGAGTGCTCATTTTATACCGATCCAGGAGAGTATATCGGATGAGAAGCTAGCCGAGATCTACATGCGTGAGATAGTGGCACGACATTGAGTGCTTGTCTCATTGGTGTCAGACCGAGATGTCCATTTCACTTCCATATTTTGGAAGCGGTTTCACGACGAGATGGGTACTCTTATCCACTTCATCACTGCTTTCCACCCTCATACGGATGGACAGAGCGAGAGGACGATTCAGACTCTTGAGGACATGTTCCGTGCATATGTTTTGGATTTCGGTGGCAGTTAGGATATGTATCTTCCGTTAGCGGAATTTTTGTATAACAATAGTTACCACGCTAGCATAGACCGACCTCCCTTTGAGATGCTCTACTAGAGGAAATGTAGGACCCTAATCTATTGGGGAGAGGTTGGTCAGGGATTCATGGAGAGTACTAAAGTAGTACTCAAGACTACTGAGAGGATCCAGCAGGTCCGGAGCAGGCTCCAGAGTGCTCAGAGTCGGTAGAAGAGCTATGTTGACAAGCAGCGTTCAAAGTTGGAGTTTCAGGTGGGCAACATGGTCCTCCTAAAGGTGTCACCTTGGAAAGGTATCATCCGGTTCAACAAGCGGGGCAAGTTGGGCCCCATATACATTGGTCTGTTTAGGGTGTTGGATCGGGTGGGCCACCGTTTGGATCTTCCAGCAGAGCTTAGCCAAATCCACAACACTTTCCACGTTTCTTAGTTATGGAAGTGCTTATCGGATGACTCAACAATTGTGCCTCTAGAGGATATTCAGGTTGATGACAGTCTGAATTACATCGAGAGACCAGTATCTATACTAGAAAAGAAGACGAAGGAGCTAAGGAACAAGAGGGTTGAGGTGGTGAAGGTGAAGTGGCGGCACTGCAAGGGTTTAGAGTGGACTTGGGAGCCCAAGGAGGAGATGAGGGAGCACTACCCGGAGTTGTTTCCTGACGCAGCAGACTTTGAGGACAAAGTCTAAGACAAGTAGGGTAGAATTGTAACGTCTGGTCCCTGGTATGCATTTAATTATAATTTATTCACTTTTGTAGAGCTACTCGACGAGTTGGGAGCCCCAGACATGTCGAGTAGAAACGAGATTGGCTGCGGGATGTTAAGTCGCCTACTCGACGAGTTGAGAGCCTCGAATCGACGAGTAGGGCTACCAGGATGAAACCCTAATTTCAGGGTTTTGCACCCTATTTAAGCATCCTAATCCCCACTTGCTGGCCTCATTTCCAGCCTCCAAGTCCCAAACCGTGATCCACAAAACCCTATTGCCTTGTATGAGCTTGTGAGTTGTTTTGAGTGAAGATTGTGTGTTTTGAAGCTTGTTGAAGAAGGAGGAGCTTGGAGATTCAAAAAGAAGCTAGTAGATCTAGAAACAACATCTCATCCTCTTCATTTTCTGGTAAGCAAGTCGCAACCTTGCTTAGTAGCTTGTTAGATCTTCTTCTTATCATTTTATGGGGTTTTTGGTCCAAGAAACATGATCTTTGGGACATAGACGTCCCTAGTGGGTATACCTTCAGATCTATGACCTTGAGGGGCTCATATGGCATAACGGTGCAAACTTTATGGCTATGGAAGCTCCATGCAAGCTATAAGTTTCCATTTTAGCCCTTTAAGCTTCAAAAGGTTATGCATGGGAAGAAAGTTAGGAACTTTACATGTTCATAGAGTGCTTAGAGTCTGGATCTCAGTGAATATGCCATAGTTAGAGTATGGATGGCTTGTGGACCAAGATCTAGGTCCTAAAGGGTTAGGGTTTGGGCTAAACCCGTGAAGAGGGGCTATTAACGGGTAAAGTTGGAAACTTTACCCTTAAAAAGATGTTTTCAGTGTGCATGAGGAATAAGAAGCTAAGATTTGAAAAGTAGGGGCTCAATCCTTTAAGATGGATCAAATAGACTGAGGAACTCAACGAGTACAAAGATGGACTCGACGAGTTGAGTCATTTTGTCTCAGTTTTGTACAAGGTAGAACTCGACAAATCTGCGAAGGGACTCAACAAATTGATTCGCCAAATCACGCCTATGAGTAGCCAGGGACCTCAGCGAGTCAAGAGGATGACTCAACGAGTTGGATCATGATTTTAGGGTTTTTGATTTATAGAACTTGGCGGGTTGATGAGTCAACTTGGCAAGTTGGGTCAACCCAGAACGTTGACTTTGACCAGAATGTTAACTTTGACTAGGGGTAAATTGGTCATTTTACCCTAAGAAGGATTATCAGATTTTGACAAACTGTTATTCTTATATTGATAGTCGGTGTGACAACCCAAAACTTTCCGTTCCGTTCAACCATCCACTTCAATATGAGTCAAAACTATTTCTGCTAACTTTCAAACTTTTTAGATTAAGTTTGAGTGTTTTAAAATTAGTGCTTCAGAAGATATCAGGAGGGTGGATACCCTAGGGTTTGCTATGTAGCAATAAATGCCCAAAACTTCAAGAGTTTGGAATTTACGGTCCAAAATGGTATTGGGACCGTAAACCCAAAAGACTATATAAGTGAGACTTAGAAATTTTAATCACTTTTTCACATTTCCAAAGACTAGGGCCATTTCTCTCTCAAGCATCAACCCGTTTTTCTTCAAGATCTTCAACTAGTAAGTGTTTCTAGCCCTTTTATGATTAGATCAAGTGTTAAACATCAAGAAATCATCAAAATCCCCCAAGAACAAGGTGTTCACGGCCCAAGATCTTCTTGGACCGTGAACACTAAAAGTGTGGCTTAAATGAGCCCAATGCCCCTCTAAACCTTTGAAACGAGCATAGAAACAACCCTTAACATGTTTAGACCTTAAGAGCATCAAGAAAACACCCAAATATCACAAGGATAAGATGTTTACGGTCCAAGAATCTCCTTGGACCGTAAACCCTAAAAAGGGTGCTAAAAGTGTGCCAAAGTGCCCTTAAACTCTTGCCAAACCCTAGAAGCAAACATGGAGCCTTCCTTTGTTGTGTTTAGCACAAGAAAACCACAAAAATGTCCCATGATTAGGTGTTTAAGGTTTGGGGAGCTCCCAAAACCGTAAACACCCCAATGAGGGTTTTAATGCCCCATATTTCTTCCTTAAGCCAAGAATCTAGCTTAGACCTTTACCTAGAAGTGTTTAGAACTTGAAAACTTCATTTGACCATAAACCATATGGGTTTACTACCGTAAACCCAAGGATATATGGTCTAAAAATCGTAAACCCTATAAAGGGGTGATTTGTTGCCCTAATCACTTCCTAAGGCTAAGACTTGAAGTTAGGATGCTTCAAAAGGACTTCTAGGACTTCAAAACACCAAATGATCAAAGTACCATGAGTTTACGACCATAAACTCATGGGTTTACCACCGTAAACTCAAGAGGAGTTGGTTCCAAAACCGTAAACACCAATTAGTGCCATTTCACTTCCCTTTGTTGAATCACATGTGATTCCAACACCTAACCAAGGTGTTTCCTAGTCCCGGAAGGTGTTATCTTTCATATAGTTGTTTATAAACACTATATTCATGTCAATATGTGTCCTTATATATCATTTAGTACTTATTGTGTCTCGGGACTTCAATCGTGGAACTTCTCATCCGTACGCGCATACCCGTTTGAATCACCCACATCAGGTGAGTTCATACCCCGTAATGAATCTTTTATCTATTTTAACTATTTTAAGGGGGGAATAAAAGTTGAACACAATGTTAATTGTGTAAACGTATGTTTTAAACATCTTTCAAAATGTTACTTATGTTATTTATAAGTTGTCAATACATTCCAAAATTCTTTTAAAGGTTATGTTACTTTATAGTTATACAAAACTCCGTTTTAAAGTATAAGCATAACTTGGTAAATAAATGAGTCTTTTCAGTAACAGTACAGTTAGAACATTAGTAAACTATTATAGGTATAGTTTAGGAGAATGCTATTCATTACTTCTAGTACAATGAAGCACACAAAGGGTCAGTTCAGTTCACGAGTCTATACTAATGGTATACGTTTACATAAATAAGTTTACATAGATATGCTTACATGGAATACATTTACCTAAGTACAATAACAATACACGATAACATAACAGAACATAATAAGGGGCTATAGCATGGAACGAGTTCAGGATCTAACTATACCAATGAATCATTTACGCATTAGTGATAGTTATATTGGGTATACATGATCATAGTAATGTGGATGTTCGCGGCGTGCACTCATGCAGGTGTCGCGTAAAGTTCCTAGAATCTCTTGATAAGGGAGCGTCTAGCATAGGATCTAGCCATCACATTATGACTTAACCCTCAATTAAGGCATAATAGTACTTAAAGTAGTCACTTATTACAAATACTACAGTACTTACACTGTCATCATGACAATTACAAAAGGATATAAAATTCCAGTTACAATATTATTAATACCTTTACCATGTGTATTATTCACATAACCGATAAGGTAAATTAGATTTAATTAATAATAGTCTTACAGTCGAGTCTTGGTAAAAGACTACTTTCAAAACAGTCGAGTCTTGGTAAAAGACTACTTTCGAAACAGTCGAGTCTTGGTAAAAGACTACTTTCAAAACAGTCGAGTCTTGGTAGAAGATTACTTTCAATACAGTCGAGTCTTGGTAGAAGGCTACCTTTAAAAGTTAGGACCATGGATCAGGTCATAGGACACATAGTCAACGCACAGTTATTCTAGTACAAAACTTACTTTTCAAAGTCAGTACTTTTGGTATACAAAACTAGTGATTTCCCAGTTAAGGGCTTAATCCATTTTATTAAGCCAATACAATTTTTAAAAGACTTTAAGTGAGTTAACTCTATAACACCTTAGTTTATACACCATGTTTATATACAAGACTAATATCCGACAGATAGCTAAATGTGTGTTTTCCCCCGACGTCCTGTTCCCGTTGGATGTGGGCTTAGAGCAGATTCCCCCAATTAACTATCTACCCGATATCAGATTATATATATCAGTATAAACAAAGCTATTATAAAGTAATCACCATGGTCAATATTTTACTATAAGAAATATAGGTTTTCTTAAAAGAACTCTCCATTAGATATAAAGGAACCATTACAAATAACTCCATGAGTAACACGTGAATACCCCAAGGTTATATATGACAACGATCTAACAACCAATGGAATGTGTGCTATCCGCCTTATTTTACTGTACCCCGTTGGGTTGTGAGTTGAGGGCAGATGTGCACAATCGATTTTTTATTTACTCCAAGTATATATAAATTGGACCCACTTAGTACGCATAGAAAGGCTTGTAGTGTCATTTTACTTAACTTCCATTAAAGTAGGAAATATAGGGTTTTCTAGAGGAACAGGCAAACTTTTCAAAACAGAACTTACAACTTACATCACTTTTACATATACATTTTCAACCACATTTTACAGCTTACATCACTTTTACATATACATTTTCAACAACACTTTATAGCTTACTCACATCACTAAAATCTTATGAACTCACCAGCTTAATTGCTGATCAACTCTTTCAAATAACTTGTATTCTCAGGAGACTATTAGACAGGTGCTCATGCTGGGAATTTAGAAGATGGAGCATTCAGCTTCGAGTCTTGTTTTGTTATTTATTTATGACTTCTATGTTTTGTGAACACACACATTGTAAACACTTTCTTTCTAAATGAAATGGTTGTTCATTACTTGCTTACCATATACATATCTCGTGATACTTGACATGACATCCTCCACCCCCGAACGTTTCCGCCGTTCCGGTTTTAGGGTGTGACAGATTGGTATCAGAGCATTATTTATAGTGAACTAAGTATATCAACCGATAAAAGATATACGTCTATAATGGGGCTTAAGTGCTCTGGATAATGATATATTTAGAGTATAACTACAAGTTATAAAAATATACCTACTTGCCCATACATGTACATAATAGAACTAGGGTCACGAGGAGATCAGAACTAAAAATATTTAAAGGTTGGGCACTATCATCAACCCGAACAGTTATGTAGCTAGGCTCAATATAGCCTGATCAACTATATTCATTCGAGATGTGACCAACATGTGTTTGGGAATGATGTGGTGTTGCAACATGGATAAAACTTACCAGAACACCAGTCAAGAGAACGCCAAAACAAGTACATTACGTTAGGATACTATAGGAATATTTTAGTCCAGATACATAACTTATGTGATAACTTAAAAGACCCTGGCGGATAGGTCTATAATCTTATAGGGTATATTCATAAAGTTTTATATATAATCAAGACCTTATAGACATAGAATCTGTGACCGATGCTTCGCTATCCATTCCTTTTAAGGAAGTAGTGTTGAGGTGGGATCAATTATTCGAAGGTCTATTTGATCTTCAATTATATACAATACAAACTAGTGTACCTTGTACAATTATAGGAGGATTCCGTAAGGATCACCCCATAAAGTTACCTTAAAGCTCATAGGTTCTTTAGTCACTTTCATTCTCGCACGGCAAGCCCAAACAAGCGTAACCACTTCCTCATAGTAGACAACAGAAGAGTTCAGGAGGAACAAGGACAAATTCAAGGAAAGATCAGCCGAAGTAACCAAAACGTCTTACGCGTCACACTAATAAATATTAACTAGGTTAAATTATCGAGCGAGTGGAAACACTGCTCACATTACATGCATTAGAATTATTTTCTTACATGCAGCTAGTAATAGTTATTCAAAAAACAGATATTCATTCGAGGATAGTTATTTAAAATTCATAGAGTTTATTTGGTATAAACTCATTTATGAATTGTTTCTAGAACCCTGTGTAAGTCAGGACCCGATACATCCAGAACTAGGACAACCTTGTCTTTTTAGCTTTTGGCTTGTGTCTATTGTTGTAGACTTATTCCGTCTCATCTTTGTTTTCTTTTAGCAAAGATGCGTCCTCGCAAATCACCCAGACACACTACTCCGATAACTCTAATACCGCCTCCTCCACAAATCGATGCAGCAACTCTGAACGTTGCAGTGGCTGCAGCTGTGGCAACAGCCATGGCCCAATATCACCCCACCAGTACAGGTGGAGGTGAAGCGCCTACCGATTCTACTCAACGTGAGGTCCCTGTGCGCCCGAGAGAGTTCTCTTACAATGACTTCACCAGATGCTAGCCATTGTCCTTTAATGGGACTGAAGGAGTCATTGCTCTCATGCAATGGTTCGAGAAAACCGAGTCGGTTTTCGAAATTTGTTTATGGCCAGAAGAAAGCAAAGTGAAGTTTGCTGCATGTACCTTCTCTAGCAAGGCCCTAACATGGTGGAATAGCCATGTCCAGTCACTGACGCTATTGGTGGCAAACTCAATAGGTTGGTAAAACCTAAAAAAGTTAATGCGGGAAGAATATTGCCCGTTAGGCGAGATTCAAAAGCTAGAACAAGAAATGTGGGATCTCACTATGGTGGGCTCAGACATAGTGACCTACACGGATCGGTTCAGCGAACTAGCAGCTCTATGTCCCGGGATGATTACCTTGGAGAAGAAGAAGATAGAGAGATACATTTGGGGTCTGACTGCTCCGACCCAAGGAAATGTGTTATCTTCTAACCCAGCCACGTTTGACAGTGCTAAATGCTTGGCTTAGTGACTCATCGATCATGGAGTCCGCCACAGTGTAGAAGTACCTATTCCCGAGTCATCTAGGGAAGAGGACTATAATCAGAAGTCGGGGAACAAGAGGAAAAAGAAGCGAACAACACAAGACACCCCGCAAGAGCAACAAACGAGTACTATGTACGCCGCAACGACGCCTACTACTTCAGCATCTGCCAGTCGATATGCTGGAAACCTCCCGAAGTGTGGAAAGTGCAACTTTCACCACACTGGAGTATGCCGGGAAATGCAGTTTCTGAATTGCCACAGAAAGGGACACACAATCCGTTTCTGCAGGGCACCGGCTCAACCGATCTCCCAAGTCCTCGAAACTGACGAAAACCAAGCCTGCTATGGCTGTAGTGAGACTGGACACGGTCAGAGGGACTGCCCAATAATGAAGAACTCAGGAGCGGATGGACGTATTCTGATGATCACCGCAGGAGAATCTACCTCGGAGTCGTCGTCAAGTAGTGGTACGTTTTCAAAATAGTAATTTCATTTAAAATTTATTTATATTCATATAAGATTAAAATTTGGGGATGACACTTAAAAGTAACTATAACAACTCACATGTTGAAATAGGTCATAATATCCAAGAGAACTAAAAGATCCCTTAGAGAAGCTATTAAGACTCACCATATACATCAGGGTTGTGCGTAACTGAGATGTTGCAGACTTAGAGTGAGTGACTCCGCTTCGGTCCCCTTTCCTTAATTGGTTGAGGATTTGAGGCAGAGATGCTCAGTCGACTACCTGGCTCATCTTAAGTATTCACAACTCGTATATGACGGGCGATGGTAGTGGTACCAGGGGGGTCATGGTATAAAAGTATCCCTTCAGTAAGTAAAGCACTTTTATTTGTATGTATGCGTACATAGCGGTACGATACATAGGAGTGTTAATTTCAAAATAGAAAACAGGAAACATGAGAATAGTTTCAAGGAGTACATTGATGAGCATACTAAGAGTACAGTACCAATCATACCAGGGATACGTCGTCGTTTATCAGACGTTTCTTTCATTTGACCAAAGCTTTGTTCGGTATAGAGTCCGTTGTTTTTCTTTCGTCATGAGTTGGCGTGGTCATCACCATACTAAGTTCATACGTTTCTATCGCCTCGATCGGCTAGTTCTCGGAACTTTCGTCATTCGTATCGAAGGTCCGACCTAAACCTAAATTTTATCTTTTGCATTCTAAACCCCCGAAGTACTCGTGCGAAGAGTACTTTGTCCCCCGAAGCCTTATCGTCAGAGGTCCGCAGACCGTCACGAAATACCACTTGTCCAGCAGACCCATGTTCGAGCATAGAGGCTATGGATGAATACAGCCCGCCTATTATTTTCGAATGTATACGCAAGGGTGGTATATGAGTGTGATTACGCGGACCTAGTATGTGTGTTTCCGCCCTATCTCCTGTTTTCCCCGTGGGTTATGGACCTGGGGCAGAGTCGCACATCCGACAGTCCTACTAATCTTAATCATATATGGCTTGTATACGCGAGGTAATGATAGATGGACCAAGTATGAATCCTATCAAGAACACCAGGGCAAAGTTTCCAGGTCTATGAGTGAGTATTCTACAAAGCAGAGGAGCTTAACCCCAGTAGTAATGTTAAGAGAGCTAATTTCGGGAAGAAATTCATTCTAACGGGGGGATGATGTGACAACCCAAAACTTTCCATTCCGTTCAACCATCCACTTCAATATGAGTCAAAACTATTTTTGATAACTTTCAAACTTTTTGGATTAAGTTTGAGCGTTTTAAAATTAGTGCTTCAGAAGATATCAGGAGAGTGGATACCCTAGGGTTTGCTAAGTAGCAATAAGTGCCCAAAACTTCAAGAGTTTGGAGTTTACGGTGCAAAATGGTATTGGGACCATAAACCCAAAAGACTATATAAGTGAGACTTAGAAATTTTAATCACTTTTTCACATTTCCAAAGACTAGGGCCATTTCTCTCTCAAGTATCAACCCGTTTTTCTTCAAGATCTTCAACTAGTAAGTGTTTCTAGCCCTTTTATGATTAGATCAAGTGTTAAACATCAAGAAATCATCAAAATCCCCCAAGAACAAGGTGTTCACGGCCCAAGATCTTCTTGGACCGTGAACACTAAAAGTGTGGCTTAAATGAGCCCAATGCCCCTCTAAACCTTTGAAACAAGCATAGAAACAACCCTTAACATGTTTAGACCTTAAGAGCATCAAGAAAACACCCAAATATCACAAGGATAAGATGTTTACGGTCCAAGAATCTCCTTGGACCGTAAACCCGAAAAAGGGTGATAAAAGTGTGCCAAAGTGCCCTTAAACTCTTGCCAAACCTTAGAAGAAAACATGGAGCCTTCCTTTGTTGTGTTTAGCACAAGAAAACCACAAAAATGTCCCATGATTAGGTGTTTACGGTTTGGGGAGCTCCCAAAACCGTAAACACCCCAATGAGGGTTTTAATGCCCCATATTTCTTCCTTAAGCCAAGAATCTAGCCAAGACCTTTACCTAGATGTGTTTAGGACTTGAAAACTTCATTTGACCATAAACCATATGGGTTTACTACCGTAAACCCAAGGACATATGGTCCAAAAACCGTAAACCCTATAAAGGGGTGATTTGTTGCCCTAATCACTTCCTAAGGCTATGAATTGAAGTTAGGATGCTTCAAAAGGACTTCTAGGACTTCAAAACACCAAATGGTCAAAGTACCATGAGTTTGACCTTCCACTTTCTTATTTAAATGGGAACCAAGTTGTGGTTTCCCTTACACCTTCAAAGAAATCTCACTTGAAATATATATATATATATATATATATATATATATATATATATATATATATATATATATATATATATATATATCATGTTGTTCTTTTGTTCATCATATGCTTATTTTCTTTAAGATATGACCATTTAATATTGTTCTTTTTAGTAGTTGTTAAGTTCATCATTTCGCACTTAAGCTTTTATCATAGGGTAATATCATGGTTTATTAATTTATCTTAACCACAAACTCCGTGTGGATTTGACCCGACTTACAACATTTATGAATGTCACTAGCAATATGATTTGCCTTTATGGACGCTCGAATGGTTTTTCTCATGGTTTCATCTCTATTTATTGCATATAAATAGAAAACAATCTCTACCCTAAAACCACGATCTCGATGTGATTTTTGGTGAATTTCAACAAAAAGTCTTCTGAGATTACATGTGTTGATAACCAAGAGCAAATAAGTTAACGGAAACTTGTATCTTTAGCCAAGGCTACAAGGGTCCCTAATTTCACCCACAAATTTGATTTTTTTTCTTAAAGTATTGAAGTTTGTAGAACACTTCTCCGTTTAGAAGTTTTAATTGATATAGTTGATTATGTAGAATTTGGCATCAAATTTAAGTTATTTCATTTTTGTAGTTTTACGAAAGACTATAATATAGTTTTGGAGTTTTTGATATTACAAATTTCGATTCTTAGGCGTGTTTGACACAAAGTTTTTTATAATTTTTGTAAGCTTTTACCTTTTAGCTTTCAAGAAAAAACTTGAAAAAAAAATGTTTCATTTGACAACATGATCTTCTAGTTTTTATTTTAAATAAAAAGTTAATAAGTCAAAAGCAATTTCAATTACTGATTAAAAGTTAACAACTATTTTTTTTCAAACACTTACACATAAATAAAAGTTACAACTTTCAACTTTTTAGTTATCAACTACTAACTTTCAACTATCGATTTTCAACCATTAACTACTCTTATTAAATACGCATAAATCCGTATATTTATAAAATAACATCTAATGATTCATCTATTATCATGGACAATTGTGAAATTATATAGTTCAATACATATCGATTGAAGGCAAACGGGCAACAAGCTGCGTCGCTAGCCCTTTCTGGATAGCAAAACCAATTCTTTTGAAAACTACATTAGTGGATCTAGAAGATATAACATTAGAATGCATGACCCGTTGGACTCTATTGAGGAGCTCCACCGCCTCTGGTGCGAGAAAACCAAATGTATCGAATGCAAAAGGAGCAAACACATGTTGATTTGCTATACATGCATTCTCGTGCTTTACCACTTTGCACGCAGCGGCTTTCAAAGTGGCATGCCCAGCTGTGAAACCCCCGCTCCCCAATCCAATGAGAGGAGAGACCCCTGTAAGATCCACGCATGCATGCTTCCCTCCTATCCATCCAAAGACCAAAATGTCAGCCGATCTAAGTGTGGACCTTCCATCCTGCGGGTTCGTCAAAAAGTTCACTGGCGCTTCTTTCTTCACAGAAATACCAGCACGCCGACAAGCATCAAAGAGAACATCCCGAACCACATCATGTCTATAATTGAAACCATGGAGCTCTCTACAATGAACCGCGTGTTCCCCAAAGGTATCCAAACATGCCTTGCGACAAACTGGACATATCTCGTCAATTGGGAATATGGGAATCATGAGGCGGTAACGAAGGATAGTTCGGTACTCCACAGGAAACATATGTTGGCTAAGACCATCAATAAGGATAGTTAGCAGAAAATCCTGAGCATGAGGCACCCACAGACACTCAAAGACTGCTTTCTGTCTGACAGTCATGTCAAAGTCGACTTCCATATCTTGGACGATTTTGCTAAAAAGGGCACACGCCAAAGCTTTTTGGGATTTAGGGGTGGCGGTGTCCTTATTAGTGAAACCGCTACAGTCAAATCCCAGAATCATATTGTGAAGACGAGTCATAGCACATAGGTAATCCGAGTCCATACCACATACACACTGTCACGTAAGATGTGGTCTTGTAATGCCCAAGATTGGGCCCTCGTGGCTACAAATGCGTAGGAGGAAACCTCGTAGGCCGAGTACAAACCCAAACCAACGAAACGAATAGGTAAGGAAGCCAAGCGCCACTGAATGTCTCCAAAGAAGGGGCCTCCACAAACCACCATATCCTCGATAGACCTGCGCAATCCTTTGTCAAAGAATAACGCTGCCTCTTCTTTGTGTATCGGATGGCATGTCCTTAAACCAAAGAAAAGTTTTGCAATGCCCATACATGATCAAAGCAAAAGGAGCTCACTCTGCGGGTCACATAGTTGTGGAAGAAGGCCCATCAAATCAACAACATTGACCGCTCTCTTCATGGCCAGCCCACTAATAAACCCTGCGTCTCTGCTAACAGCCCCCCCCCCCCCCCCCCAAAGGAGCTTCACCCCCAAAGAAGGTATCCCTATATCCGTTAGGAATAAATCGGCACGAAGCTTCCTACCATCACAAGAGGGCCAAAAAATCTCCGTTTTCTTGATGTTCAACTCCAAACCCAAACCTGGACCGTGCAGCCGAATTATGTTCAACACTCTAGCCACCTCCTCTGAATCCCCAATGACAGTCCCATCATCTAGATACCAAGCATGGAGAAGGAGCTTACAATTGTCTCTAATCTTGTGCACAAGCGGGTGCAAAACGAGGGCAAAAAGAAGAGGGCCTAGGGGATCACCTTGCTGCACTCCAGTGGCAGACCATATATGTTGGGCTCTGATATAAAGTCTCGATGCTTGCCCGTACAAGAAATTCACCCAAAAAGAAATGGAAGGGCACATCTTCCTAACCTCGTGGAGCAATGCTGATTGATCCACCAGGTTAAAGGCATTTGAAAAATCCACAATTATCATTATAAGAGACCCATCAGCATGGTGTTCACTCAACACCCTATTGGCACTGTGTAACATAGCCTCAGCACCGCCAGATACACCAACCCCGAACTAAGAATCATTAAGGTACTTGGCCATTTCTTTACCCATACCTTTCATGGCGACCTTGGAAACTAGCCGTCTCCATATAGTGCCTACTGCAATCGGACGGATCCTGTTGTCAGGTTTAAGTAGAGGCGTGAGAGGAGCGGATGCAACAAACTCTGCCAAAATGGTTTGACATCTTCCCGCTAACCATAAATTAACAACTGAAGTGATAGCATGTATGAGATCTGTGGCAATAGCAGGCCCTTCTCCACAAAAGGGCGTCTAGTAAGTGTTGAGCCCTCAAGCCATCTCTCCCGCAAGAAGTTCCTTTAGGGAAGGATTTGATGCAACCAAATACACAGTTAAAGTCTGCTACAAGGGGAGGTTCATAAATTATGGGGCTCGGCATGGATGGGGGTGGTCTGACAGGCTGTTTGTCCTCCAGAGCTTTAATAGTATCACCATTATATGGTGCAACACCCGATGAGCATAACACTTTCACTGCTGCGGTAAAATGACCATCTGCAACCTTACGGAGACATTGTCTAATGTTGGTGTTACTTGATGTAGCCTCCTTCTGAAGGATGCCTCCACCCCGTCTCATAGCTCCACTCTCAGGATTGTCTAACATATTTTGAACTAACTTCGTGATACCACCCTCTTTCCCCCATGTATCCAAGGACTGCAGGATGGAGCTTTGCTGTAAGGATTTTCTATTCCCAGACCTACATTCTTGTCTATTTTTGGGACTAAAGACCTGCAGTGTGCATCGAGGAAGAAGTAACAAACACATCCATGCCTCAACCGAGCCAGGTTGGGCAATCACCTTGTATAGAGCGGTCTTCAAAGCCTGAGAGAAAGCAAGACAACAACTATGGGGGATGCTTTTGACAGTAGTGATAGGCTCTTTAAAAACACGATCAAGGAGCGCAACATCAAAAACCAAACCTCCAAGAGCATTTGTCACCGACTCTTTAGTTGACAACTTCAAAATACCGACAATATAACGACTCGAGCCGTCATCCCCTGTAACAAACCTCGCACAACCATCCGGGTGATGACAATAACGGCTAAGAGCCTGCAAAGTCATACATTTCCCACACATCCATTGACCAAAGGCCTTATTTTTACAAATATCCAAATTGCGAGATGCTAATAACAAAAACAACATGCCGACGCGACACGATGTGTTCTTATCAGATATTTTGAATGTTAAATATTTCTTGTAGGATTATCTAACTGAATGATCTTTAATACTAAATTTTAAACATAGTGATAAAAATTAGATAAACAAATTAAAAATCAATAAGAATTACATTTCTGTTTATTTTCATTTTCTCTAAATTCTAAGCACCAAAACAAAATGATTGAGTTCTTAAGATCCCAACCTTCAACGGCATAAATCACACGGTTGTCCAAAAAGAATAACATTGAAACATTGGAATTTCAAATGGGACCCACATTTTCCAAATATCTTAAAGAAAATAAAATTTATTGAATATTCATAATTTCATATCAAAATCTTTCCGTTGGAGATCCATGGGCAAGTTGGTAATTTTGCCTTGTAACACCTATACAATATACATAATTTGCACACACAATATGCTTACAGGCTAGCAAAATTTGTGCTTTCTTTTTCTTTCTCTTTCGTTTGTGGGGCAACTAAGCTCATAACTTTAAGCATCAAGGCTTGCTTTTCTCAAACCATCGGAGGAAAAAGAGGAGAAACAACAAGAAATCGAAAAATTAAAGGTGGGAAAAGCAAAACAAGAAAAAATTAGAGAAATTAAGAGAGGAATCAGAGGAAGAAGGAGGGTTTTTTGCTTTTTCTGGTTGAAGAAGAAGAGCGAGAAAGAGCCAGAAAAAGAAATGTCTACTCCAACACAACCACAGAAGCAATCTAGCGAGCAGCTTCAAACACTGATGCAAGCTGGTCAAATTTCAGGGAGTTTGAGTTTCAGTGGGTTAATGTCGAAAGAAGATGAAGAGATGTCTAAATCTGCTCTCTCAACATTTAAGGCGAAAGAGGAAGAAATAGAGAAGAAAAAGCTCGAGGTTAAAGAAAGAGTTCAAGCTCAGTTGGGTCGTATTGAAGAAGAAACCAAACGTTTGGCTTCTATTCAAGAGGTTTGTCTTTTTTTTTTCTCCGACTTTCTTGATTGAAGAATCCTTCATATGGGTTTTTCTGGGTTTTTGATTTTGGTTCGTGGGTTGTAAATTATTTGCTCGATTTGCTAATTTTTCTCTTCTATTTTTGCTCGAAACTAAATTGATCAATTAGGGTTTCTTGTGTATTAAAGAGGGTTGCTTTCTCTTTTTACTTTCTTGATTCGAGAATTCTTCATATGGGTTTTTCGTTTCTTTTTCTTTTGGTTTGTGGGTTGTAAATGATTTGCTCGATTTTGCAAGTTTTGGACTTCTATTTTTGTTAAATCTAAATTGATCAATTAGGGTTTCTTATGCTTCGAGAAGTTTGTTTTCTTTGTTTGATTTCCTTGATTGAAGAATCTTTCAGCTGTTGTTTTCTCGGCTATTGATTTTGTTTTGTGTGTCGTAAATAATTTCCTCGATTTAACAAGACTTTTGTTTTCATTTTCATATGGGTTTTCCTCGGATTTTGATTTCGATTGGTGGTTCGTCAATGATTTTCTCGATTCGCAAGTTTTGGATCTTAATTTCTGCTAAAACTAAATTGAATATTTAGGGTTTCTTCTGTGTTCTTTCAAAAATGGATCGTTTATTGATTTTTTTTTTCTGTATATCATGAACATATTTGTTGCTTAAATTACCCATTTAAAAATCCAGATGCTAATGAATTTAGCGTTTCTTATGCACCTTTCAGGGTTAGATCTGTTTCATAATTCATTCGCATTTCCTTTTTTCTATTTCGTAAAAAATATCTATCTCAGCTGGATTTTTTTGGATTGCAAATAACAATAACAAATTGTAATAAACAAAACAATAAAGCGATGTTTGGAAATTATTGCTCCATATAATATAAAATTCAATCCCAAAATCCCATATCTCAAACTTTATTCCCCTTTTGCCCTCAAATCTGACCCTCACAAGGGTCCAATTTTGATTCTTGATATAGATGTTTTCCGTTTTCCGTTTTTATTTCGATACTTCTAATTTAAAATGAAAGTCTTTTTGACAATTGACGCGAAAAAAGAGTCAACATTGGTGTCTTCTTTTACAATGGAAAGAGTAGTTGAAACTTTAGACAATAAATATAATGGAGTCTTTTGCAAGTTTTACAAAAAAGAAGATGATTCAATGAAAGATATTCAGCCTTATCTCTACAAAAGTGATTATGATTTTTTGTTTTTTTTTTGTTTTTTTTTTTGTAAAGTCGTCAGATAAGGAATGACTCTAAGGAACTAATTATTGATACAAATGTAATATTACCGATTCATTCCTTAGCCTATTGTTTTTTTTTCATTCCATTAAGAAAAATTGGAATGTAATCATTTTTATTTGCGTAAGTTTTAATGACAAAAATCTTTATGGTAAATTTTTTGATTTAATTAGCGTACAACTTTTTAATCTTACTTACGTTTTAATGACCTTAAACTACGTTTAGTTTTTTCTAATTTTTTATATATAAAAAATCACTAAATACAATTAAATACTAATATACTATATAGAGTAAAGTTAATTTTTATACATATTACGTTCAATTATTAAATATAACATTTTCCTATCAAAATTAATATATCCCCGCAATTCAAATTTACATCAAATTATTTTATTAAAATGCAACCCAACGAATCCATTATTTTTTGCGTACAAATGACCAAATTTAGGTCAATTTTGATGATTATAGTTTAGCTTCGACATGAAAAAGTGGTGTACATATGCTAGTGTGTTAGGTAATGTGGGAATTGGTGTGTAGTTGTTGGTGTCAAAGTTATATAATTGGTTATTTGTTACAATTTATAATCCATAACATTGGTTTTGTAAATCTAAATTATTATGGGAATCTATCATCATCAGGAACTCGAATCACTAACAGATCCAATGAAGAAAGAGGTTTCAGTTGTTCGTAAGAAGATTGACTCAGTCAACAAAGAGTTGAAGCCACTTGGACAAACCTGCCAAAAGAAGGTATCATATATATATATATATATATATATATATATATATATATATATATATATATATATATATATATATATATATATATATATATATATATATAATCACGACTTCTTTTCCCATTACAGAAATTTGTGAAAATTTATAAAAAGTATATGAGGGTAAATTTCTAAAAACGTTCAAACCTCCTTTTTGTGACTTTATCTATAAAGTCGTTTTTTCATTATATTTAGAGTAAATTACACGAATGGTCCCTATGGTTTAGGGTAATTTGTGTGTTTGGTCCCTAATTTATTTTTTTTAACTTGGAAGGTCCATACTATTTGTTTTTGTTACGCGTTTGGTCTCTACTGTTTGTTTTTGTTATGCGTTTGGTCCCTGTCTTACCTAAAAAGACTATAATTTAAATAGAAAAAAATGATGGGTAGGTAAGGTTTTTTGTTCTGTGCTTGGTCTCTACTGTTTGTTTTTTTGTTATGCGTTTGGTCCCTGTCTTACCTAAAAAGACTATAATTTAAATAGAAAAAAATGATGGGTAGGTAAGGTTTTTTGTTCTGTGCTTGGTCTCTACTGTTTGTTTTTTTGTTATGCGTTTGGTCCCTGTCTTACCTAAAAAGACTATAATTTAAATAGAAAAAAATGATGGGTAGGTAAGGTTTTTTGTTCTGTGCTTGGTCTCTACTGTTTGTTTTTTTGTTATGCGTTTGGTCCCTGTCTTACCTAAAAAGACTATAATTTAAATAGAAAAAAATGATGGGTAGGTAAGGTTTTTTGTTCTGTGCTTGGTCTCTACTGTTTGTTTTTTTGTTATGCGTTTGGTCCCTGTCTTATCTAAAAAGACTATAATTTAAATAGAAAAAAATGATGGGTAGGTAAGGTTTTTTGTTCTGTGCTTGGTCTCTACTGTTTGTTTTTTTGTTATGCGTTTGGTCCCTGTCTTATCTAAAAAGACTATAATTTAAATAGAAAAAAATGATGGGTAGGTAAGGTTTTTTGTTCTGTGCTTGGTCTCTACTGTTTGTTTTTTTGTTATGCGTTTGGTCCCTGTCTTACCTAAAAAGACTATAATTTAAATAGAAAAAAATGATGGGTAGGTAAGGTTTTTTGTTCTGTGCTTGGTCTCTACTGTTTGTTTTTTTGTTATGCGTTTGGTCCCTGTCTTACCTAAAAAGACTATAATTTAAATAGAAAAAAATGATGGATAGGTAAGGTAATGTGAGGGGTGAGGTTGGGGGTGTGTTTATTTAAATAAATTAAAAATCAAGGGCAAAATAGTCTTTTTAGGTAAGATAAGGACCAAGCGCGTAACAAAAACAAATAGTAGGGACCTTCCAAGTTAAAAAAATAAGTTAGGGAGCAAACACGTAAATTACCCTAAACCATAGGGACCATTCGTGTAATTTACTCTTATATTTAATTGAATGACCATGTAATGGGAAAAGAAGTGGTGATGTTTAGAGATGTGTTACTTTTATTTCGATTAAGTCATGTTTAAAAATTATTTGGTAAAATGGAAGAAAAGAGATTTGTTAATGATTTTTAAAAAAATATTTAAAGATAATTATTATGTGTGGCAGGAGCGAGAGTACAAGGAAGCGTTGGATGCTTTCAATGAAAAGAACAAGGAAAAAGTACAACTAATAACGCGATTAATGGAGGTTGGTTTTATATATATTTTATAATTAATTAAAAAAAATGAAAAATTATTATGTTATGAACAAAGAGAATTGATAGTGTTTTGTTTTATGTTGGTTAAGCAGCTGGTGAGCGAAAGTGAGAAGACAAGGATGAAGAAGTTGGATGAACTGAGCAAGAGCATTGAAACCATACAATAAGTTAAGAATTTAATTAAAACAAAATGATGGTTGGGTTGATTGGTTTGTTTGTATGGGTGTGGTGTTTTGGTTTGAATAGTTGTATTTTGGGTGATGTAGGGTTTGTAAAAACAGGTTTGTTTTGGGTTTTTATTGTCTTAATTCTTTTTTTATTTTCGTATCAAGTAAAGTAAGCAATCTTTTATTTTATGACAATGAAGATACAATGTTTTATGTTGTGGAAATAGTGAAGGGTGTAATTTTAACTTTTGAACTCTTGTAAAGTAGGTAGATATAAATTGGTCTATTCGTTGAAGTATGATTGTATGTTGAGTAATGAGTGTTTAGATTAGTAAAAGCATCTTTAATGGTAAGTTATTTATTTGTTTTAGGGAAATTCTATATGTATCATTCTAAAATGCTTTGTATATATATATATATTTGTAAGCGGATTAGTTTCTGCATATCTTCTATAATTTGATAACTTGATAAATTATATGAAGATCCCCAAGGTCCGTCATAGAAAACTCAGTGCTCAATAGAGAAGTGATGTTAGACAGAAGTTGAGTCGATGAGCCTGTTAGGACAATATTATCCACATATAGTAACATATATTCCACATGAGTACCATGTAGATAAATAAAAAAAGAGGAGTCACATCTGCTGTGAATAAAACCAATGCGAGAAATAAAGGTGGCAAACCATTGAAACCAAGCACGAGGTGCTTGCTTGAGACCATATAAGGACCGCTGAAGTAGACAAACATAGTTAAGACGAGAGGGATCACGAAAACCCAGAGGTTGATGCATATAGACTGTTTCTTGAATATGACCATGTAGAAACACATTTTTAACATCAAGTTGTCGAATAGGCCACTGACGCGTGACAATAATACTAAGAACTGTACGAATGGTAGCAGGCTTGACCACCAGACTAAAAGTATCGTCACAATCAATACCAGGTCGCTGACTACGACCATTAGCTACAAGACACGCTTTATAGCATGAGAAGGAGCCATCTGTATTGAGTTTCTTCTTGAACAACCAAATACAATTAACAATGTTAGCATCAGGTGGTCTTGGAACAAGTACCCAAGTCTGATTAGAGATAAGTGCAGTATATTCATCTGTCATGGCATTAAGCCAATTTGGATCCTTAAAAGCCTGTAAATAAATTTTGGGAACAGGAGAGGAGGTATCGACATGTAAATTTAATTTACGGATGGGTTTAAAGCACCCTGTTTGCTACGAGTGAGCACTGGGTGTGAAGCAAGAGGCATAGGAGAGGGACTGTTAGTGGAGATGGTAAATGACTGTGAGGTGGGTTCCAAAGGAGGAGAGGTAGTTGGTGAAGAAGGACCAGGTGTAAGAGTTGCATGAGTAATGTTTAAGGGCGAGAGAGGAGTGTGAGGAGTGAGTGGAGGAGTCAGTATAGGACTGGGAGTAGTACTAACTGTATTATGAGGAAGAGAAAGGTATGGACTCAAGGTAGTAGATAGAGGATGGGAAGATGTAGGATCCTCTAAAAAAGTGTAAGAAGGAGCTTAGTTTGGTTTCATCGATCCAAAAGGAAGGATGGTTTCACCAAAGACAACATTACCATAGATGATGATCTTATTTGTGTCAAGGTTAAGACAACGGTATCCTCTATGATTGGTAGGATACCCAAGGAAGATGCATGGAGTTGATCGTGAGTTAAGTTTATGAGAGGCATTGATATGAGGATAACAAGGAAATTCAAATACACGAAGGTAATCATATGCTGGGTGTTTATTATAGAGTTTATTGAACAGAGTGACATTGTGGAGAGTAGTAGAAGGAAGGATATTAAGGAGATGAGCAACCATATGAAGGGCTTCAGTCTAGAATGTAAGAGGAAGACGAGCATGAAACAAAAGAGTACGAATGGTATTATTTAAGGTGCGTAGCATGTGTTCGGCTTTTCCGTTTTGTTGAGAGGTGTAAGGACATGAAAATCGAAAAAGAATGTCGTTTTGAGAAAAAGGGGTGTGAAATTTGTGATTGTCGTACTCACTGCCATTGTCGCATTGAAAAGACTTTATGTTCGTTTGAAATTGGTTATGAACAAATTTTTGAAGTGCATGAATTTGTCAAACACATCAAATTTGGAACAAATAGGATAAACCCAAACATAATGAGAAAAAACATCCAAGAAAATAACATAATATTTAATAACACTCAAACTTTGAATGGTAGATGTCCATACATCAAAATGAATTAATTCAAATGAAAACTAAGAAACAGAACTAGAAGCGCTAAATGGTAATTTGACTTGTTTACCCAATTGACATGCATGACACAAATTCAAATCTTTATTAGGAGAACACGAAATAAAACGATTCTGAACAAGGTGCTTCATGACATGTTGACCAGGATGACCAAGACGTTGATGCCAAACAGACGGAGCAATGGAGACGAAAGCTTGAGAATTTGAAGAAGTGACAGGATAAAGATCACCAGTGCTATCAAATCGGATGAGAATTTGTTTGGTGCGGAAATCCTTCACAGAAAACCTAAAAGAGTCAAATTCAATAGAGCAATTATTTTCACGTACAAAACGACGAACATAAATCATATTTTTAATAATAGAAGGAGTAATTAAAACATTTCTAAGAGTTAAAGTGCGATAAGGATTGGGAAGCAGGAGGGTAGTGTGTCCCATTTTTGTTACAGGTATGAAGGATCCATCACCAACTAAGACAGATGAAAAATTACTGGATTTATCTGAAACAGACGTAAGTATACCTGCATTCGAGTGAAGATGCGAGGTAGCCCCGATGTCCATGTACAAATCGGCTTGCCCCGAGAGGATAGTGGGCTCCAAACATTGCGTTTGAGCATAATAGGCCTGTGGTTGAGAGGATAACTATTGGGCCGACGAAAAAAATTGATGTTGTTGCTGATCTGTATTCGGATGGGCTGGCTGAAATTGTGGCCCACTTGCGTGAGGGAAAGGATCATTTGGGCTTGGCAATATTCCATGAGAGTTGGGTCTGTTTGTAAAGTGGGGAGTGTAAGTCCAGAACCAAGTTCCTTGACGAGGACGCTGGTTATCGAAGAGAAAATTGCTGCCACCAAGAGCTTGACTCGGGCCAGAGGAAGCGAGATTCAGACCACCGCCATGGGAATACCCACCGCCGTTGCTTCTCCCACCATAGCGTCCTCCACCCCGGCTACCACGACAACGATTGCGACCCCCACGGTAGCCACCCTGCCACCAGTGTTGTTCTGCTGCCATGAAGGAGAGTTGTTTGAGGAGTTCTGCATAGTTAGGGTATGGGGGGATGATGAATTGTCGGCATGAGTGATTAAAGAGTCACGGTTTTCATCTTGTACTATTTGTTGTTCTTCACATAATATAATGGATCTAGCATCCCAGAATGATGGAGGTGGGTCACTGTGTCGGAGGTTAATTGCAATATACCGGAACTTGGAAGACAGGCCATTAATCATGTATGCGACAAGGTTAGTTTCGGAAACTTTGGCATCCATGTGTTCTAATTGATCAACAATATATTTGATTTTGCTACAGTAGTCTGTGATGGAAGAGTTACCAAGAGAGATGTTTCTAAGTTCTCGATCTGACTGTATGATCTTGGATGCTTTGTTATCACGAAAAACCTTTTCAAGGTTTTCCCAAACTTCATAGGCTGTTGCTTGCTTCTTGAAAATCATGTTGAGAAGAGGTATGGAGAGTGTGCCATATAACCATGATCTCACGATGGAGTCATGAAGCCAAGAAGTTTTCACAGCAACAAATGCTTCAACAGTTTTCTCTTTATCTTTATCGCCTGATGCAGTAACAGGAGGCTAAAGATGGTCATCTACACCATACCCAATGCAACGAAGTTCAAATAATTCTCTCTAAATGTCATAGTTCATCTTATCCAAGTCTATAACAAAGGGAACTACATGCTTGATATTGATTATTGATGAAGGCTTGTCATTCATGGGTAGAGACATGATGAGGAGAAGAAGAAAAGAAGACAAATAGAGAAAGAATGAAGATGAGAGATCAAACAACCGATAAGGAAGGAGATGTCGACTTAGGATTGAAGGGTAATTAGGAAATACGCTCTAATACCATGTTATTGATAGAATTTCCCGTAATCCTCTCTCATTCAGTGAAACAATATATATATATATATATATATATATATATATATATATATATATATATATATATATATACACACACACAAGGAGTACATAGGTATAGAAAATGGGCCATAGCACACATGGGCTGGCCATAAGAATGAAGCATAAATAAACTAATAAGGCTACGTTAACAGTAAGAAGCATAACAACTCTCCTCTCATTCCTGTACACATTTGCATTCCGAGCCTCTGAAATTTTCTGGAAGGTGTAATAAACAGGAGCTAATTGTAGATTTTATACCTTTTTGTCACATGTGTTCGCCTTTAACAACTCCACTTGATTCAAACATGAATTATGCTGACTTTGCATCATGGATGATCAATTAATTAACCTTGGAACATGGAGGACCAATTAATGAACCAACTCCGCAACCTCGAAGAATAGAAACAAGAAAATAATACGTGATCGAAAATATTATCCATTAAATTGTTGAATGGACACAATGTTGAAGAGGATGCTACCTCTCTCTAAGAAAGACTAGTAAAAGTGAGAATTATGTCTTTGAGAAATCTCCAAATAAACTAATTGATTTTTATTGGTATCCAATTCACCTATTTAAAGAAGATGTCAATGATGTTCCCATCTTTACCTAAGAGTCATCCAACCTGTTTCACATCAAACTCACCATTGTCTTTATTTTTCTACAACCACCTGTCCGAGCATCCTAAAAAAAGATAATTAAGCAAGCAATCCAATAAGACAATTATATTCTAAATTTATTTTTAAATTAGGTGAATTTAAAGAGAGATTTATATTATAGAGGGAGTTGAGGAGAGTAATGTGAAACACAAGAAAAACTGTGTCACCTATTTTCTAGGTATGTTTTAATTGCTAATTTATTGATTTGAAAAAATAAAACAGTTGGATTTGGGTGGGAAGCGACTTTGTGATGATTACATATGATGGTCGCGATGAGAGGGGAGAATCTTAGACGCGACATTTTGTTATGTGGGTCGGAAGGCGTTGCTGCTAACAGTTCAAAACCTTAATCTTAGGATTTGAATACTATTTATAGTTTTCTTTCATGTCGGTTGTAGAAGCTTGTAACCTTAACCTCATTTCCTTTATTCTAGTGCTTTGATTACAATGGCGAATCTAGAATTTAAACTCATAGGTGTCCAATTCAAAAGGTATGACAATAACCAGGTGGATTTTTTTATCGCATCTTATTATTAATAATATCATCTAAAACAAATCTAATATTTAATAACAAAGATCAAGCGTAAATAGATAGATCAAATTGAAAATAAGCAACCACATGTATAATAGCAAATAACAAATATATTTAATTTCCAATTAATAAACAAATAAAGAATTAAGATTGTTCTAAAATAATTTATACAAATTTTAAGCCTAGCTTTTTTTTACTGATTATGGAGCATTACTTTTAGAAACATTAAACCATATCCACTAATTTTCCAAATTTGTGATTTGATATGACGTATGTTCAAAACCATGTCATAGGGTTAACATAATAATTTGGCCAATTTCCTTCTTGACTTGAACTTTTCACTAACTTTTTCCTTTTCACTTTTAGAAATACATTTTTTAACATGTGTCCATATTAAATATAATATATGTCTTATTAAAAAAAATCTAAAACTAGGTGTGTCCATGAACACCCTTAGCAACAATGTGGGCTCTCCCTTGTTTGGCTCCATTAAAGTGGAAGCTTGAAGAAGTACGAGTTTGTGGTGCAATGGAGTAGAGATCTAGAGAGTTTACGCCTTCTTATCATCTCATCATCCTCATTAAATGATAAAGTTTTCACTTTTATGGTTCTTTGCCTCTATATGTAAGTGTTTTGGTCATTGTGACCCGTTTTGTTATGATATTTTTAGAGTTTTGAAACTCCAGGTTTGTTAGTTGTTTTGGATGACTTTTTTAGACTAATGAACTTCAAAGAATGCATGCTAATCTCTCTTTGAACCATGCAAGAAAGCCCTAACCTCTTTGGCGTTGTCTTGTATCTAAGGTTAGTGTTTGGTATGTTTGGGGCTTGCATGTTAGGAAAGTTTGGATTGTTATCCATTAGACACCTCCCAAGATTGTGTATGGAAAGTTATAGCCCATGATTTAACAAATTAAGAACTTGGTGAAACTGGCTGAATCGAGAAGTAGATGTCATGTGTCCATATCTTTGTCGCGATGACTCGAATAAGAGGGTTCCCGACTATTTTGAACTGTAGTGGTCATGACACAGTCAGAGGATGGTCGCGATGCGTTGAAATGTTGAACATTGATCATTGAACATTCAGTATTTGATGGATATAGAGTTTTAGACTGAGGTTTAACCTCTCGTTGGTAATGATTAATGAGATGCGTCTAATTATGGATTTATGTGGTTCGTGTTAGTTGATTCACTTATGGAGTCTTGCATGTGAGATTTGGGTTGCTAGCTTCAGTTGATTTTTCTCACTATACTATGTATGACATTATATGTCTTTTGTGTGGCAGGATGCTTATGTACCGTTATTATACGAAGGTGTTATTAGACTAGAGTGGTATTGATTATGATGGTTGGAAGGTCGTATGATGGGATAATAGGCCTTTGTCACACCCCAAAACTAGAACGGTGGAAACGTTCTGGGGCGGAGGACGTCATGGACAGTATCACAACAATGCATAATATTAAACACGCAACAACATCATCCATTGCATTAATAATATAATTTAATACAAGCGTGTTCTGTGTATAGTAATATGACACCAAAAATGAATAATCAAAATAAAATACGAGTCTGGAAGCTCCGTCTTCTCAAAACCTGGTCATCGGTACCTGTGTACTGGTGACCTGAGAATACAAGTTATTTTGAAAGAGTAGATTAGCATTAAAGCTGGTGAGTTCATAAGTATATTAGTGTCATTGATTTGTATGAAAGTGTTTATAAATGTTTGTTGTAAATGTTTGTAAGAGTTTGGTGTAATTGATGTATCTTCTAGAAAATCCTATATCTTCTACTTTAAATGTAGCCTTCTACCAAGACCCGAATTTTCTGTATGTAGTTTGTTTGTAAAAGTAAGTGTTTTTCCCATGTATGACTATCATTACCAAAATATAGATTACATTTCCGTTTATGTGAGAAGATCACAATGTGAATGCAATGGGAACATAAAGATGTAATGTAGTTTTGTATATAGTAACTACCGATGTACTAACTACCTTAAACCAATTGTTAATTAAGGTAAAATGTGATATGATTGTAACCATACTTGATCGACTAGTAAAACATGACGCTCAAAGATGTTGAAATGGTATGACATTCGTCACCCATAGACCTGCAGGTCCCACTATAGCTACCAACAAGTTGTAGGACGGTCAGTCCCGCATAGATCTATACACAAACTCACACTCTCCCTCCAAGAGACTCTGGTTACAAAACGTGACACAACAGTATGATGCCATGCAATGAAGTAGTGGCTCACATTAGTGTTATAATATTCTTGTATATTTATAATATGTTCTCTCTGTTCTAGTATTGTATGTTCTATTTGTATAGTGTACTATATGTTCTCTTAGTTTCTCATCATAGTATGTTCTTTCTGTTTCTTATTATAGTATGATTGAACTGAATCATGTATGAATTGACTCTTGTATGTTTCATTGTACTAGAATTAGTGAGTAGTGAACCCCTAAACTATACCTATTATAGTTTACTAGTAATGTTGTTTGAATGACTGAGTATGTTTGTACACGTTTACTTTGACAATGTATAAGTTTAAAAGAGTTTAGCATATAAAAGTGTTTAACATAAAAAGGAATTTTAACCATTTGAATGGTAACAAATGACTTGATGTCAGTTTATGAAATGTTTTGAAGAGTTTGTTTGATAAACACTTTGAAGTATAAGAAAATCCACTTGTTTGATAGTCATTAATCACATGTGATTGATATAATAACTATAATGTTTTCAACTTGTATTCCCCCCCCCATAAAAGCATTTAAAAATTATTTGAAAGATAAGTTAAGGGTATGAACTCACCTGTAGTGAGTGATACGAATGTAAGATCGATATAGGATGCTAAGTGTCAAGTGAAGCCTCGAGCACAAAAGAATCTTATTAAGCATATAATGACTCATATATGTATATAATTAGTGAATATACAACTAAGTATGCAAGGAAACCACCTTAGGGACTAGGAAACACTTGGATTGAAGTGTTTAAACCACATATGATTGCATTAAGGGGGGGGGGGGGGGTTGGTCACACTATGGTGTGTACGACCAAGATGTGTACGGCCAATGGAGTGTACGACCGTACACCCATTGAAGAACATGTAAATGCTGTGTTTATGGACTTATCTAACATCCTATAAGTGCTCTTGACCTTATATTGGGACATAAGGTGAGTTTAGGGCCAAATCATGCATTAAACAGGGGTTTACGGCCATAAGAGTGGTGTACGGCCGTACACCGTTGAAGATCATGCATTTTATGATGATTAAGTCTAGGAATAGAGTGTTTCTTATGCTCAACTAGAAGGTAGAAGAGTTACTCACACTTTTGAAGGTTCCTATGATGTTCATGGCCCAAGAACTAGTAGGTGCTCTTGGTGTTCTTGGTCAAAGTGAAGAATACTTGAAGATCTACCCAAAAAGATGAATTCCATGGATTAAATCAAAGGGTGATACTAGATCAAGTAGGTTAACAACTAATCAAATGGAGGAATGGTTTACATTCTTGAAGATCAAGGTGGAATGGTTTATGATAGTTGAGAGAGAATTGCCTTCTCTTGAGTTGAAAATGTAAGAAATGACTAAAAATGAAGGCATAACTTATAAATGGGCATGAGTTCACGGTCATGATGGGTGTATTGCCGTACACCCATTTATACACCATGTTTACGGCCATACACTACTCTTGAAGGAGTGTTTGGCTTGAATGAAGCATGAAGAACCTAAGTAATTCATTTTTAAGCTGTATCATTGAATGCACTAGGCTTAGAACCCTGAAACAGACGCTAAACCATCCTAAAAGATAGCAGCAATGAGTCTGACTTTGATTGAATTGAATAGTTGTACAAGATAGAAACTTCGGGTTGTCACATGATCCCCCCGTTAGAGAGAACTTCGTCCCAAAATTAGAGTTTAAGCAATTAAGCAATTTAAGCTATTACAAATAACTAAGCGAAAGATGAGGATATTTCAGTTTCATTTGATCCTCGCGCTCCCAAGTGAATTCAGGTCCTCGCTTGGCTTTCCAACGAACCTTCACTATCGGGATACGGCTTTGTTTCCTTTTTTTGACCTCTCGGTACATGATCTCTACTGGTTCTTCCATGAAGTTGAGGCTCTTGTAGATCTTGATCTCGTCGAGTGGGATTACAAGAGTCTCGTCGGACATACACTTTTTCAAGTTCGAGACGTGGAAGGTAGAATGTACGTTACTAAGTTCGTGAGGTAGTTTGAGTTTGTAAGCTACAGGGCCGATTCCAGCGATAATCTCGAAAGGCCATTCGTATCTTGGATTTAGCTTTCCACGCTTTCCGAAGCATATCAACCCCTTCCAGGGTGAGACCTTCAATAGAACATGGTAACCAACCTAGAATTCCGAAGGTTTCCTTCTCTTGTTTACGTAGCTTTTCTGTCGGTCTCTAGAGGCTTTCAATCGTTCACGAATCTGAACGATCTTCTCTGTCGTTTCCCGATTGATTTCCAGACCAGTGAGAGTGCTGTTAGGAACGCATCCTTTAGCTAACTATGTGTCACCCACCTCAGCCCAGCACAGAGGGGATCTGCACTTCCGACCATAGAGGGCTTCAAATAGAGCAACTTTTATGCTCGCGTGATAAATATTATTATATGAGAACTCGACAAGGGGTAGATGAATATCCCATGCCTTTCCAAAGTCAATCACACAAGATCGCAACATATCTTCCAAAGTTTGAATAGTCCTCTCACTTTGTCCGTCGGTTTGCGGATTGTAGGCTGTACTCATGTCCAACCTAGTTCCTAGGGAGCTTTGTAGCGACTGCCAGAACCTTGAAGTGAATCTACTATCTCTATCAAAGATAATGGATATGGGAACACCATGCAGTCATACGATCTCCCTAATGTAGGTTCTAGTTAGTTTCTCCATCTTGTCAGTCTCTTTGATAGGCAGAAAGTGTGCGGACTTGTTTAACCTGTCTACGTTCACCCAAATGGTATCGAGACCACCCGTTGTCTTGGGCAACTTGGTTATAAAGTTGTTGAGAGAAAAACTTGAGACACACTTGAACAAACATTAGAACAGGTATAGTTGCGGAATAGTTTATCTCAAAGGATCTAAAAGCTCAATAATAATAATAAGTTAGAGTTAGATAATTAGAGAGTTAGGTGCGGAAATGTAAGGAAATATGAATGACAGCAGGTGTTATATCAAGTATACACATAAGATCGCAACATATCTTCCAAAGTTTGAATAGTCCTCTCACTTTGTCCGTCGGTTTGCGGATGGTAGGCTGTACTCATGTCCAACCTAGTTCCTAGGGAGCTTTGTAGCGACTGCCAGAACCTTGAAGTGAATCTACTATCTCTATCAAAGATAATGGATATGGGAACACCATGCAGTCATACGATCTCCCTAATGTAGGTTCTAGTTAGTTTCTCCATCTTGTCAGTCTCTTTGATAGGCAGAAAGTGTGCGGACTTGTTTAACCTGTCTACGTTCACCCAAATGGTATCGAGACCACCCGTTGTCTTGGGCAACTTGGTTATAAAGTTGTTGAGAGAAAAACTTGAGACACACTTGAACAAACATTAGAACAGGTATAGTTGCGGAATAGTTTATCTCAAAGGATCTAAAAGCTCAATAATAATAATAAGTTAGAGTTAGATAATTAGAGAGTTAGGTGCGGAAATGTAAGGAAATATGAATGACAGCAGGTGTTATATCAAGTATACACATAAGTTGATTCTTAACAAGGAATGCATTCAGACCAAGTTAGTAAGTGAGATCAAACTTAGTGATTAAGTCTAGAATGACTTGCTTCGAAGAGAGAAGATATTTAGATATAGTGATCTTTTTGAGTAAGAGAGAAGTGAGAGAAGTAATATTAGATATGAGATTCAAGATGTGAAGTGTTATCTAATATTTGATAAGAAAGATTGAGTCCTATATATAGAGGCTCAAAGATTACACTTGTTCAACTTTCTAAACGTAGCCAGGCAAGGCATACTGGATAAAAGAAAGTATTCTAAGTAAAACATATAAAGAGATATACTAAGAAGACTAGATAGTAAACTGCTGATGATGTTGACTTCGGATGCGGTAGCTGAACTTACTTGACTGTGGATCTTGTATGGCTGCGGTAGGTCAAGTTTAAGAGGGCCACTTTTATGATTCAACAATTTCCCCATAAGTGACCTCTTCAACTTTTATTCAATTAAAATCCACTAAAACTTTCTTATATTTTCTAACCTGGTGATTCTTCTTAAAACTTCAAACTTGACTTCGGCAGTTGTGTCTTTGGACTTTTGAATTGCGGTTCGACAAACTTCAATTTGCTTCCTTGTGAGACGATTCATGGCAGTCATAGGAATGAAATATTTGGTTTCATTGAGTTTCCTTTTGAAAATGACTCCAAGATCTAGGAAGTTTTTTGCACCCAAAGATCTCTCTTGATATCCTTCAGTCAACATCGGTGCGGGGTCTAGTGGTGGCAGATCGAACTTCTTGGCAAGAGCAGGGTGAATGTCTGCATCAATTTTTGCGAAGTCACAGACTGTTTCCCTTAGAAATGTGCTTGCCCTCTCAAATGCTATCTTCATCTTTGGATACTTTTCTACTTTATTTTGGAACACCTTTCCTATTAGGAAGACTTCTTCTGGATTCATGCATAGGAAGTCAGCTTGGGTGCAGACGTAGTCCTGATTCTTTCTTGTAAGAGTATACTCGATGAAGTCAACTTTCATGAATTTTCGAGGCTTGAAGTTCTTGACTGCGGATGGTCTATCGTTGGACCAAATTTTCTCTATTGAGGAGGCATGTTTAGCATCGAATTGATTGAGTCTTTTGAATTCCCTGGGCAGTCTCTTGTGATCAGGTAAACTGCGGTCAAATTGCTCAAATATAGTGAAGTATTTTGCAATTGGGGATATTGGAACATCCCAATAACTGTCAGATAGGGGTTCAACAAAGGTAAGGTAGGGTTTGTAGTCATCATCTAACAGTCTGCGGTGATGATTAATCCAAGAATTTACTAATGATTCATCCATGGTGATGTCGAATCCGTTTTCTCTCCAGATTAGCTTAGCAAACTTGGCTGTTTTCTAGTCTGCTTTCTTTTGTTTTGTTGTGGGAGAGTCAATTAAGTGTTCGGATGACATGTTGGATGCTAAATCTTTGAAGTGAGGAGGAGTTTCCGGTCGCTTAGGATTATATTCTTCCTGTTGCAGTGGTGACTGATGTTGTGGTGGAGTTTGATGGCTTGGATTCTTGTGAGGAGATGGTTGTGGTGAAGGAGTTCTTTCATTAATGATAGGGGAGATTCTATGAGAGATAATGTTTGAATGATGGTCTTCATCACTTCCCCCTCTTGAGGAATGTAGAGCAGGGGATTCCTCAAGCCATTTCTTAAGACCATCGACTTTAGCACACACATTGTCGAATTGTGCTTTGAGAGCATCAGCCAGTTGCTGATTATTTGGAATAGTGGCGTTGAAGAGCAGTCGATGAATCTCCTTGGTGAGTTGAAGGATCTTAGTACCATGAAATTTTGAAGATAGAGAGCGTCGAAGACTGTTGATTGAAAATTGTAGGACCGAGATGGTGGACTCATAGGCAGTATGAGTTTCATCTATCAGCTTCTTCGAGTGAGTTGACTGATCAACGATGACTGCTTGAAGTTCTGCCTTGATTGCGGATAGTTCAGAGATGAGGCGCTCCGTAGTAGTCATAAACTGCTGATGGTCAGCCTTATGACTTATATCCAAAGAGCGAATTCCCATTTCAACTTTCAGAGAAATTCGTTCAACAGCCAGTCGTTCACGAGTTTCCAGTCGTTCTATTCTTTCAATTAGGGACTACGGTCCTGGAATGTCTTCAGGTTGCGGTTGTGTGGGTTTACCGCGGAAAGAATCTCATCTACTTTTGCTTGAAGATTCAAGAATTCTTTTTGTGAGACATCATTCTTCTTTTTCTTTTTTTTCCCTTTAGGCTTGGAGGTGGAGTGTTGAGAACCACTCGAGGCTTCTTCTTCATCAAAGATAATTAAATCATCATCAGAAGGAGCAGGCCGATTTACCTCATTGAGATCGAAGTCATCGAGGCTGAATGTTGGTGCGGAACTAACTTCGATTGCAGTCCCTTCTTCTTGAGAATCTCTAACACTTGGAGTTGGAGGGGGTTTTGATTGACCTTCACCATCAGGAGTGGTCTGAGCATTGCGGACCGCCTCATCCATTGTGGACATCAACTCCTGTATTTTCTGAATTTTGGCTACAGTGTGAGCATTGTTAATGGCGTCTCCCCAATACTTCGCCACTTTTTGAATCTCTAGCTGTTTTTATTGAAGCTGCTTGGTTTGACGATCCTTTCTTGCTTGAAATGCCCTACGGAAAGTGGCATATTTCTTTGCTTCAGCTTCATTGTTTCGCTTGTATTTACTCCATGAATCATTGAGATCAATACCGTTAATTCCTTGATAAAGCACCGAGGTGTCCCTCGGGTACACGGATCCTTGCACAATTGTGCTCACCGTGCCTAAACCACATGGAAAGGATGGAAGCGGAGTAGGATTTCCTGAGTTTCCTCGTTCACCTTGACCCATGGTCAAGTCTGGCCTTGGCTCAGTTCTAGTAAGGGCGGAAGAATTGCCTTGCGGTTGGGAAGGTGTTTGAAGTGTATGGGTGACATACAAATGGATGGAGTTCAAATCCTCAGGTGTAAAGAAATGTATACGGGAAGCCCTGGAGACCTTAGGGCGAGAACGAGTTCCATCCGCTTGGGAGTGAGCTAGGGGTGAGTCTCCACGATTAGGTGAAACAGACACACTTTCTGTGTCTGAGTGGAATTCGATGGTTGTGTTGAATGGGTCTGCGGCCACCCCAAGGACTACTGGAGCCTTTTGAGAGGCTGTGGCATCTATCCGGTCACGCATTTGGTCAGTGGATTAGCTTTTTCTTTTCTTTAGGATTGCTATGGGTTGTGCATCATCATCAGAATCATCATATGATTCGTCATTTCAAGGCACAATCGGTTTGAGTTTTGTTTTCTTGGATTGTTCAGGGTTCTTAGAAGCATCCTTCTTCTTTGGGGTTCCATGTTTCTTGGAGATGTTGCGGGGGCCTTGGTTGGCTGAGGCAACCTTCTTGACTCTTTGTGATAAGGGCAAGTTGGAAAGTGTAGTAGAAGATGGGGCTGCGGTACTATCAGGAATGATGGGTGCCGCTTCGGTTTGTATGTTCTGACTAGGTAGAGGCAGGGTAGGAAGGTATGGGTCAATACCTTTCGTAGCCTCTAGGTGATTTGTGACGTCATTGGTTTCAAGTCCAAGTGAAGATAGTATGTGGAATGGTAGTCGTCTAATAGGTCCAAAAAGAGATTGATCCTTAGAGGGGTTGTACCTTTTAAGATCTCTGGTGATGAAGAGATTGACATCATTGTCCATGCTCAGTCCTGCATCAGCATGAAGATCGGAGATGCATAGAGACCAGAATCTTGCAAAGGTGAGTTCGGTAGGACTTCCACTTGGAATTTCCTTAGGAATGTACTGTAGGAAGTCATCCCACAGAATCTGACCATAGTTGACATCGTGGCCAGTGGAGATGCTCCAGACTAGTTCTAACAACTTGAGGCGCATGTTATCAGTGCTTCCGGTCCTACCAGACAGACTGCGTATTACGAAGTGGCACACGAATTGCCATACCGCAGGCAACTGATTCTTCTTGAATTTGCCTACTCCTTTGAGATTCTTTTGGCAACCCATTTGGTAAAGTGCATATAAAATATCGGTTATGCTTGGGGTGAAGAACTTTGTTGAAGGATGAACTAACAAATTAATGGCGTTGAGAAACTTTTCTTTGGTCAGAATAACCAAAGAATCATTCACCAGATTCAGATGCACCTCCTGAAGGTTGTTGAGGGGGCGATATGCAGAGAAAGCACATTTGTAGAGTGTTGATAGTGGAACTACGTCTGTGAAGGCGTCCAAAGGACCGAATAATGGATGATTTGACAAGAACTTGATCATCGACTTGATTGGATCATTGTAAGAAGAATGAACATCGAACACTGCCCTAAAATTGCTTGATGCAATCGATGGCATTTGGTTTCTTGAGGCAGAGTCTGAACCAGTTGGGTGAACAGAGACAGATGTTTTGGAGTGTTTCTTTGAGATACCCGATTTCACCATTTTTCAAAAGGTTTGAAGAAGTTGCAGAAAAACAGAGTGCAAGAAGATGAAGAAGATGAAGTTCGTCTTGAGAGTTTTCAGAAAGCGTAAAACTTTCTTGGGAAGAAAAGAGAGTTTTATAGTAGCGGTATTAAAACTTGATTGATTTTACCCTAATTATGGTCGGGTAAAATAAAATGTTTGGTTTTTTTATTTGGATGCAATCCCAGCCAAATATGATTTTATTAAACGATTTATTTTTATTTTTGAATTTTCCAAAAGCGGTTGCATTTAATGAAATGTCAGTCCCTAAAACATCACGTCTGAAGAACGTGTGGTGAGGGGGTTAATCTGTTGTATAAAGGAGGAAGATGTAACGGATTTGACATTTTGGGGGTAATGAAAAAGATTTCTTAAAAAGAAATTTTTATGGAAAACTGTTCTTTTTGTCATCATACCTAAAATAGGTCTGAAAAAGGTTTATTTGAAAAGTAGAATTGAAACGATTATATGCTACACCAAGAATGTTTTTTAGAATGTTTTTCTTATTTAATGAAGGATCATTAAATAGCACACAACGTTTCAAGAATTTATGAAGTAGTTGAGAAATTGAGACTTCATTGTGGATTGAGAGTTCATTGCGGATGGATCTTTTATCATTGCGGATGGATGGTTAGGTGACTGCAGTAGAAGAGCTGAGGAGAACACTTGAACAAAAATTAGTAATAACAACCAATAAGGACCATTGAAAGATATAAATGATATATAGTTGCAGTGTGAGAGGGATACTGCGGTACATAGAATATACTGCAATACATGGAATACACCAAAACTATCTATCATAAATAAATTCAATTGGGACCGCAAAAGAGACCAGAAGTGGTATGCGGTGCCTATTAATTCAAAAAGAATTGTGGGCCCAGATTCATCATTCCTAACATTTGCAAGAAACTGTTGAATTTTGTAGAGTCAAGTGCCGTTGTGAATACATCAACAATCTCTTCATGAGTATTGACAAACATTAGTTCAATATTACCTTTCAGAATGTGGTCTTTGATGAAGGGATACCGTACCTCAATACGCTTCATTTTAGAGTGATGAATAGGATTGTGAGAAATTGCTATAACACTCTCAGAGTCACAATAAATTGGTATCCGCAGGATTTTGTATCCATAGTCCATAAGTTGTGTTTTCATCCACAAGACTTGAGAACAATAGTTGGCTGCGGCCACATATTCAGCTTCTGTGGTAGACAATGATACACAACTTTGTTTCCTTGATGACCAACTGATGAGTCTTCCACCCAGAAATTGACATCCACTGGAGGTGCTTTTTTGATCTAGTCTGTATCCGACATGATCCGCATCAGTGAATGCTTGTAGGCTGAAGTCATTTCCTGCAGGGCACCATAAACCAACAGTCTTGCTGCCCTTTAGGTACCTTAGAATCTGCTTGGCTGCAGTCATGTGTGATATTTTTGGATCATCCTGGTATCTTGCGCATACACTTGTTGCAAAGACAATATCTGGTCAGCTTGCAGTGAGGTACATCAATGAACCAATTATTCCTCGATATGTTTTGTGATCTACGGATTCACCGGTAGGATCAACGGAGATTTTATGTCCGAAGGCCATTGGGAGCTTTGCTGAGGAACAATTGTCCATTGAGTATTTCTTTAGCAGTTCAGAGGTATATTTTTCTTGATGAATGAATATTCCTTGCAAAATTTGTTTGATTTGAAGACCTATAAAGAAATTAATCTCTCTGTTCATGCTCATTTGAAATTTACTAGTCATGAGCTTTGCAAATTCATCCACTATTCCTTGATCTGAGGATCCAAAGATGATATCATCCACATATATTTGTACTAGCATGAGGTGATTACCACTTTCTTTTCTAAATAAAGTGGGATCAATCACTCCTCTTTTGTACCATGATAAGACAAGAAATTATGAGAGTCCTATACCATGCTCTTGGAGCTTGCTTCAAACCATAGACTGCCTTTTTAAGTTTGTAATAGTGATCAAGAAATTCAAGACTTTCGAAGCCAGGAGGTTGCTGAAGGTAAACCTTCTCTTTTAATTCACCATTGAGAAAAGCACATTTTACATCCATTTGATGTACTTTGATGTTCTTGTCAGCTGCGTATGCTAAGAAGATTTGGATGGCTTCATTTCATGCCACATGAGCATACGTTTAATCATAGTCAATACCTTCAAGTTGACTGTATCCATTAGCAACTAGCCTTTCCTTGTTTCCGACGACCGCACCAGATTAATCCAACTTGTTCTTATCCACCCATCTAGTGCCAACAATAATGTAACCTTGCGGCTTTGGAACGAGTTGCCACACTTTGTTTCTTTTGAATTCGTCTAGTTCTTCTTGCATTGCGGATATCCAGTCTGGTTCTGGTAATGCTTCATTGATCGTTCGTGGATCGACCGAGGACATAAATGTTGTGTAGTGACAGTGATCAGAAAAATCCTTGGAAGATCGAGTCTGGATACATGCGGATGGGTTGCCGTTGATTTGACCCGGTGGGTGGTCCTTCGTCCATAGGTGTAGACGGGGTTGCAGATGACCAGCAGCTACAGTAGAGGGAATATCTTCAATATCTCTGCGATTGGAGATGGCAGTTCCCCCTGGATTTGAGAACATCCTGCGGAATCATCTTGGATGGTTGGAGCGAGATTAGCATTTTCTTGAGCGATTGGAAGAGGTTCCCCCTAGATTGTTGAAATTGTGAGAATTCTTGGGTTAGTTTTGGTGTCTATATTCTCTATGTTTTCATCATCTGAGTCTGAAGAAACGTTTGATGATTGAAATCCTCTGCGGAGAGGGATTGGAGCTGCTTCTTCTAGTATTGGAACCTCGATGGTTGTCGTATTCTCCAGAGTTGAGTTTTCCCCCTCAACCGGCGAGGTGGAAGTGTTAAGCAACACATCATCGGATAACGTAGGCCCTGATATTTCAACATGTTGCATTTGGGCTTCAGGAGACACAAGAACCTCAGATAGTTTAGCAGTCTCTATTGGGTCAAAGACATCATCATAGTTAACTTCAACTATGTTTAACAGACCCGAAGAGTCAGGAATATCACATTCAAGAATTTCTTTAGTCTCGGTGGAGGGAGCAGTGTTGCAGACATAATAATTATCAAACTTTACATCAAAGATTTAGACTATTAGTCTGGTACGTCTTATGAGAACCCTATACGCTACATTGTTTGTTGAGTAGCCAAGAAAGATGCCTTCATCAGATTTTGGTGCAAATTTGTTGAGATGATCCTTGTTGTTGATCACAAAACATCTACATCCAAATATGTGAAAGAACCGGACATTAGGTTTTCTGTTGTTAAGGCCCTCATATGGTGTCTTGCTGAGATGTTTGCACACGATGCTTTAGTTATGCATAAAGAATGTTGTGGCCACTGCTTCGGCCCAGAAGTAGAGAGGAAGGTTGGCAAAATTGAGCATAGATCTGGCTGCTTATACCAGAGTGCGGTTCCTTCGCTCTACTACTCCATTCTGATGTGGTGTGTATGGAGCTGAGAAATTGTGACTTATGCCCTTGGATACCAGGAAATTATTTAGATGATGATTAGTGAACTCGGTTCCATTGTCACTGCGGATGCGACACACTGGAAGTTTGATTTGAAGTTCTATTTCCTTGATGAAGTTGATGAGTGTCTACGGTGTTTCTGACTTGAGTTTAAGAAAGAAAACCCATGTGAAATCTGTGAAATCATCTACTATAACCAGTATGTATTTCTTGTGTTGAAGACTGGCTACGGTGAATGGACCGCAGAGATCAAAGTGGAGAAGTTCCAGTGGTTCTGAGATTGAGAAGTCGATCACTATAGGACGACTTGCTTTGGACTATTTGCCACACTCACATGCGGGTCAGAGAGTGTCATTGTGATACTTAAGAATAGGGAGAACTCAGACAAGTTCCCCTGTGACCAGGTTGTTGATATACCAGAAGTTGAGATGAGCAAGCTTGCGGTGCCAGAGCCAGCTTACTTCGGATATCGCTTTGGATAGAAAACATAGTTGCGGTTTCCCGATGATAAGAGAGACATCCAAAGGATACATAGTACCTTCGGATATGGATTTTATCAGGCAAGTGCTCCTATCGTTTGTCATTATGTAGCAGAATTGGTTATCAAATTCAACCCGATGGCCTGCCTTACATAATTACCCAACACTAATGAGATTGTGTTTAAGACCTTCCACATATGCGAACTTTTTTATAGAGAAATTTCCAGTAGTAAGAACACCATAACCTCAGATGATCCCATTTACGTTGTTGTCGAATGTTACATTACCCCTGTTACAAATTGGCCTAAAATCCCAAAGGTACTCTAACCTTCCGGTCATGTGCAAGGAGCAGGCACCGTCGATTAACCATTATTCTTCTTGGTCCTCCTTGCACAACGCCTGAGAATTAAACAGTCAGTTTAGGCACCCAAACGAGTTTGGAGCCCGGGGTAACATATAAAGTCTTAATAGATGCATGATACGAGGTTACAAGGACAGGTTTTGTGTCAACTTTTAGTCCTAGTCATGGGTGTTTGAGATTTTTTGGAGTTTTGTGAGATTGAGAAAAGTTATGAGGTTTTTGAAAAGAACGTGATTTGACATGAGAAGAAATCTTTTGACACTGACATTTGCAAGCTGAACTTTTGTCATTGGTTTTGACATTTTGTTTAGTCAGTGGTCTTGGTGAGGGAGTACGCTTGTGACCAGTCCGAGGGTTGTGAGGTCTGACAGTAGGATTTGAAAATAAAAATTTGCATGTGTAAAAGCACGTGTAGACCTTTTGTGAAGTGATTTCTTAAAACTTTGATGTGACTTTAAAAGTGATGGAGTTATAAAAATACCCTTCTATTTTGGATCATCTGAGGAATAGATTTGAAAACTATTGCTTCGAAAAGACTTTACTTTCTTTTGAGTTGAGTCAGATGAGTTTTGAATGGATTTAGGAACTATACATTCCCTTTTCTTTGTTTTCTTGACTACAGAGTTTTTGGATAAATAATTTGAGAAAACAAGTTTTTTGGACTTCTAGACTTGGGAATTTTGACAAGTTGCTTTTGTTTTGAAAGATTTTCTTGCTTTTTGCCACGGGATCGAACTTCTTCTTTGAAAGCCTTTTTTCCTCGATTTTAGGAGAACCGCAATCAGTTATTGAGTTGCGGTTTCCTTGAAACATTTGGAAATTTTGAGAAATGAGGACTTGATTCATCCGAACAGGAGAGTTCAGGATTCAGGGAACATTGACCAACTTCGAAGTTCTTGATTGGTAATTCATGATGAATTGGTTTGATGGTCACAGTACTTTTGACTAAGGTCTGTGGTTTGGATTTTTGAACAACCGCAGAGTAAGTGTGAGTGGATACATTGGTGGGACAATTGATGGAAGGTAAATGGACAGACTAAGGATCATGACTGCAGTAAGGGATACTGTGGTATGAAGGCAGAGGTGGGAAGTCTACTGAGACTTCGGAACCTTCCAAGGCAGTTTCCTCATCAATAATTGATGAAGTCTGAGAACTAGGAAGAGTTGTGCTATCTATGAGATTAGAGAATTTGGGAAGAATTTCTTCGATAAAACAATTGTTACTCGGATTGTGAAGTCTACCAAAGTGAACTTTGATATCTTCAGGAAATGTTTTGTCATTGACCGGAAACATAAATTCTCGGTCCAGGGGGACGTAGGGATGGTCCTTATTGAATCTGGGTGATGAGTCCGTTGCGATAGAGTACCCATTAGACCAACCCCAATTGTAAATATTATTAGTAGTCCCATTGTTAACAAGATTTTCAATGGCTTCACTTTCATTAAACATTTTTTCTATTAAAAGATTTAGGCGTACAATTTCACTCTAAGCCTAATCTATCTTATTCAAAGCTATTTCTAACTGTGTTTCACTCAACATTATGCATCTTTCTCTAACATTAAGTCTTTTTTCTAACATAGCCATTTTGAGTCTTTTGTTGTTCATTCGTCCTCTTACGTGAAACATCTCCTGGGACGCAATGTTGTTCTCATCTAATGCTTTGCTATAGTCTGTAAGGACGGCAACACATGTGTCATTAAGGTTGTCTATGAAGGGCTGAAAATCATGCATGTTATAATTTAGTGTTTGAATCATAAGTTTTACCTGTTCGACGATGCTGAGTGTCCCATCTTTAGCCATATAGCAGTAATTCTTCTCCATTTTTGTAAAGGCATCTTCATCAGCAGTTGCAATCATGCAGATCTACCCCTTTCCTTTGACGCTGCTGATGTCCTCATCTTCATCCCCGGAGGACCAAACTTGATGATCTCTTTTTACTTGAGCAACATATGCCCTTCCTTTTTCTTTTTCCTCCATTTACTGAGCCATTCTGAGATAGAATGCTCTGTCTTTTACTACATTTGCCTTGCAGTCTTTGGCAAAATGATTCTCTTTGTTGCACTTGTGACATATCACAACATCCTTTTTGTCTTCTAAGGGAGTACCGGAGTCAATGGTTTGGATGGGCTTCGGTGCCTCCTTGGGTTGAGTATTTTGAGACTGCGGTGGTGGGTGAGTGTTTTTAGTGATACCCGGATCTCAGATCTATCTATGAAAAGTAATTCGCCCCTTGCAGTTGGTCGAAAAATTGTCTATGCGGGGTAGAGGGTAGCGATTCTTGACGGTAAGCTTGTTCAGTTCTCTGTAGTCGATGCACATACGGAACGATCCATCTTTTTTCTTCACGAACAAGACCGAAGCTCCCCAGGGTGAGAAGCTTGGTCTAATAAAGCCCTTGCTGAGCAGTTCGTTAAGTTGACTGGATAGCTCCTACATCTCAGCTGGTGCTAGATGATAGGTCAATTTGGCTACTGGGATAGCCCCTGGAACTAAGTCGATTCTGAACTTGATTTGACGCTGTGGAGGTAATCCTGGGAGTTCTTCCAGAAAGATGTCGGGAAAGTTGCGTACTTCTGGGATGTTCTTTATGTCTTTTGTCTCTTGGCTCATATCAACCACATGAGCAAGGAATGCATGACATTCCTTTCGCAAGTACTTATAGGCTTGAATACTCGAAATGATGCGAAGGTTTGTGCCGGGTTTGTCGCCATAGATAACTTGAGTTTTGCTAGACTGCAGATTAAGGTGAACGACCTATTCATAACACATGACGTCAGCACGATGAAGACTCAACTAATCCATGCCGACGATGATGTCGAAACTTTTAATGGAGATCGACATGAGGTTGATTGGAAATTAATGGCTATCTAGAGTTAGAGTACATCCTATGTATATACTGCTAGTGCTCTCAGTCTTTCTTTTAGCCATTTCTACTGTGAACAGTTCTTTAAGTGCACGTGATGGTTGTTTAAGTAAGTGAGCAAATTTCTGGTTCACGAAACTCCTCTCCGCTCCATTATCAATCAGTATGCATGCATATGATTTATGGAGGAGAAACGTACCAGTGACCACTGTGTTCTCGGCAACCGCTTCCTCGTGGCCTATAGCCAAAACTCTTCCCACTCCGCCAATGTTTCCTGCCTTTGGGCAGTTCTTCTTTTAGTGACCCGCCTCGCCACATCCGTAACAAGCATGACCCACACCAACATTGGGGAATTGGTTGATTGGCCTTGCCGGAGTCTTGTAGAAATGGGTAGTGTGCTCTTTCCTGTTGCAGTTAGCGCACTGCATTTCCCGGCAGGGTCCGTTATGGTGGAAGCTGCACTTGTTGCACTTGGGCAAGCTCCCAGCATACCACTTCATTGGCGCAGTAGTAGTAGGTGTTATCGCAGCATGAACAACCACGAACTGCTGCTTCTTGGAAGGGTTCTACACTGCGTTCTTCTTCTTGTTATCCCAAAACATCCTCCTGTTGTCAGCGGCCTTGGAGGGTTCTGGGTTGGACAGGGTTGTTGTTGTTGTTGGGGTGCGGACTCCATGATCAATGAGCCACTATGCTAGCCGTTTGGCACTATTGAAGGTAGTGGGGTTTGAAGCTAATTCATTCCCCTGAAATGGAGACACCAGCCCCCAGATATACCTTTCTATCTTCTTTCTCTCAGTAGGGACCATTCCCGGACATAGTGCCACCAAGTCGTTGAACCTGGGAGTATAGGCCACTATGTCGGAGCCCTTCATGGTTAGGCTCCAGAGTTCTTGTTAAAGTTTCTGAACTTCGCCCCTCGGTCAGTATTCCTCGATCATGAGCTCCTTCAGAGCTTCCCAGCCCATAACATTAGCCACGATTAGAGTTAGTGACTTGACATGGCTATTCCACCACGTCAGGGATCTGTCCGTGAAGGTGCAGGAAGCAAATTTAACTTTGCTTCCTTCCCGACAGGAACAGATCTCAAAGATCGATTTCGTCTTCTCGAACCATTGCGAGAGGGCAATGATTCCGCTAGTCCCGTTGAAGGACCTAGGCTTGCAGTTGGTGAAGTCCTTGTATGAGCACTCTCTAGAGCGCATTAGAGCATCACCTTGATTGGAATGCATAGTCGTTCCACTCCTACTAGTTCCACTAGCACTGAATTGGGCTAAGGCTGCTGAAACAGCCGCAACCACTGCATCTTGGATTGCTGCCAGATTGTATTGTGGAGGAGGTGGAGGTGGTTGCATAGGAGTTATCGATGGATTGCGTCTCGGTGTTCGGCGTGGAGGCATCTTTCAACTATAAGTTTACAAAGATGAAAATGATAGTAAGAATCAACTGCAAGTATAATAAGAGTGATTCATGGACTAACACTCCATAGATCAACAAAACAGATGAGACTATGATTGATATAGAGATCTAGCAGTAGAATGATGAAAGCACTTGGATATGGTTTTCCCAAAAGACTAGATAACTGTCAATAATAGTGGCATTAATGATGTATCAAGTTTTGGAAAATGACCTAGAAGTAGGTCTTACATCAAAACCATAATGAGAAAATTTTGAAAGCATAGAGACCTAGCAACAGTACTAGAAAGTTAGGAATATTTACAGGGAGATGTGCTACTTAGAGCATAGATAAGAAGGCTATTCCTTAAACCACAAGAAAGGACGAGTAGAGCATCTTCTACCGTCGACGGGTACCCCTCGGGCGAACCCTCAAGTCAGCCAGCTGACGCTCCACGTCAAGGAGGTGTCACCATGTCAAGCTGGTGAGTTCATAAGTATTTTAGTGTCACTAACTTGTATGAAAGTGTTTGTAAATGTTTGTTGTAAATGTATATAAGAGTTTGGTGTAATTGATGTATCTCCTAGAAAATCCTATATCTTCTACTTTAAATGTAGCTTCTACCAACACCCGAATGTTCTGTATGTAGTTTGTTTGTAAAAGTAAGTGTTTTTCCGAAGTATGACTATCATTACCAAAATATAGTTTACATTCTCGTTTATGTGAGAAGATCACAAAGTGAATGCAATGGGAAAATAAAGATGTACTTTAGTTTTGTATATAGTAACTACTGATGTACTAACAACCTTAAACCAATTGTTAATTAAGGTAAAATGTGAAATGATTGTAGCCATACTTGATCGACTAGTAAAACACGACACTCAAAGACGTCTAAATGGTATGACATTTGTCACCCATAGACCTGCAGGTCCCACTGTAGCTAGCAGCAAGGTATAGGACGGTCAGTCCCACATAGATCTATACACAAACTGATGCTCTCCCTCCAGGAGACTCTGGTTACAAAACGTGACATAGCATTATGATGCCATGCCATGAAGTAGTGGCTCACATTAGTGTTATAGTATTCTTGTATATGTATAGTATGTTCTCTCTGTTCTAGTGTATTGTATGTTCTCTTTGTATAGTGTAATGTATGTTCTCTTAGTTTCTCATCATAGTATGTTCTTTCTGTTTCTCATTATAGTATGTTTGAACTTACTCATGTATGAACTGACTCTTGTATGTTTCATTGTACTAGAATTAGTGAGTAGTGAACCCCTAAACTATACCTATTATAGTTTACTAGTAATGTTGTTTGAATGACTGAGTATGTTTGTACACCTTTGCTACTCAAAGGTGTTGAACTGATGTAAGAACTTTTATATCTATACATATATACATAATATATAACTAAGATTCAAACGACACTCGGACAAATAACCCGATACCCTAAGTCCACAACCAAACAAGGAACATGAAATAAAGTGAGTTATCAGTCCTAAGCCCTTTCAATGTATAAGTTTTAAAGAGTTTGATAAAGAGTTTATCATATAAAAGAGTTGAACATAAAAAGGAATTTTAATCGTTTGAATGGTAACAAATGACTTGATGTCAGTTTATGAAATGTTTTGAAGAGTTTGTTTGATAAACACTTTGAAGTATAAGAAAATCCACTTGTTTGATAGTCATTAATCACATGTGATTGATATAATAACTATAATGTTTTCAACTTGTATTCCCCCTCCCCCCATAAAAGCATTTAAAAATTATTTGAAAGATAAGTTAAGGGGTATGAACTCACCTGTAGTGAGTGATACGAATGTAAGATCGATATAGGATGCTAAGTGTCAAGTGAAGCCTCGAGCACAAAAGAATACTATTAAGCATATAATGAATCATATATGTATATAATTAGTGTATATACAACTAAATATGCAAGGAAACCACCTTAGGGACTAGGAAACACTTGTATTCAAGTGTTTAAACCACATATGATTGCATTAAGGGGGTTTATGGTCACACTATGGTGTGTACGGCCAAGATGTGTACGACCAATGGAGTGTACGACCGTACACCCATTGAAGAACATGTAAATGTTGTGTTTATGGACTTATCTAACATCCTATAAGTGCTCTTGACCTTATATTGGGACATAAGGTGAGTTTAGGGCCAAATCATGCATTAAACAGGGGTTTACAGCCATAAGAGTGGTGTACGGCCGTACATCGTTGAAGATCATGCATTTTATGATGATTAAGTCTAGGAATAAAGTGTTTCTTATGCTCAACTAGAAGGTAGAAGAGTTACTCACACTTTTGAAGGTTCCTATGATGTTCACGACCCAAGAAGTAGTAGGTGTTCTTGGTGTTATTGGTGAAAGTGAAGAATACTTGAAGATCTACCCAAAAAGATGAATTCCATGGATGAAATCAAAGGGTGATATTAGATCAAGTAGGTTAACAACTAATCAAATGGAGGAAAGGCTTACATTCTTGAAGATCAAGGTGGAATGCTTGATGATAGTTGAGAGAAAATTGCCTTCTCTTGACTTGAAAATGTAAGAAATGACTAAAAATGAAGGCATAACTCATAAATGGGCATGAGTTCACGGCCATGATGGGTGTACGGCCGTACACCCCTCTTGAAGGAGTGTTTGGCTTGAATGAAGCATGAAGAACCTAAGTAATTCATTTCTAAGCTCTATCTTTGAATGAACTAGGCTTAGAACCCTCAAACAGACCCTAAACAATGCTAAAAGATAGTAGCAACGACTTTGACTTTGATTGAATTGAATGGCAGTACAAGATAGAAACTTCGGGTTGTCACAGCCTTCATATAGGATGATGGAAAAACAAAACTAGATTGTGAGCCTACTTGTCCGATAAAATGATGGCGAAAGCCTATAGGTGTAACGAGATGACAACAAGAGCCTACATTCCTAATGGAATGATGCTGGAATAATGTTACACTACGAGCCTACATGTCCAAGATGATGCAAAGTATATGTGATGGAAGAATATGTGGTGGGATGCCTGTGTACTATTATTGTATAAAGGTGTTATTACAATAGAGTAGTCTTGGTTATGATGCTTGTAAGGTCCTATGATGAGATAATATGCCTTCATATGGGATGATAGTAGAACGGAACTAGATCGTGAGCCTACAGGCCCGATAGGATGATGGAGAAAGCTTACATGTGTGATGGAATGACAATAAGAGCCTACAATCCTGATAGGATGATGGTAGGATGGTTTTAGACTACGAACCGATAGGTCCAAGATGATGGGGGCCTTATAATAAGATCATAAGCTTGTTTCCACTGAGAAAGGAAAGGTCATGGTGTGATTATATTCACATCTATGATATTATCACGCTTTCGAGAATTTTGTTCGATACTATGTTATGTTTTATGATGTTTGAATCAAGTGGATATTAATGTTTCTTTTAAATATAGTTTTTATTTGTTTAAAATAAAATTTAAAAAAATGGTTGAAAATTTAGGACGCTACAAGTAGGTGTAAGAACCATAATTTGAGGGATTTGGATGAAAACGAGCGTGTGTACAAACTCAAACTAAGGCATGAGGAATTTTTATAAAACTTTTGAGAAAATATTTTTATATAAGAAAGAAAGATACAATGAGTAGAATAAGTCAGAGTTCGGGAAGGAAAGTGATTCCCAATACGCCCGCATTTATTTTTTATGCTGCTTTTTTGGTGTATTAATATGCATGTTAGAATGTAGGCTAAGGATATACTCATGATTTTCTTGCTAGATTTCCTACTTAGGATAAATTCCTTGTTTTCCTTATGTGTTGATTTATATATGCTATTTGAAGTCTATGTTAGTTTTGATAAGTTGTTAAGCAAATGCTTTAGGGTTGTATGCAGTTAAAATCTGATAGACTTAGAGTTATTGATTTGGCATTTCATGTTCCTTTTGGGGTTATTAACTTAGGGTAAGGCCAATTGTTCGATTGCTTATATTATTATTCAATTCATATGACTATGCACTCATGAGGAAATTCATCAATATTAATGGAAATTTCAACCGATGTGATAGAGGCACGAAATCCTAGAGAGTCTATGTTGATTAGTAGTAGTACGATGGCTACTAAATGGGGAAGGAGTGGATGCGGGGCAGGTCTAAGTGATTGAAGTTTTCATGACATGATTGCTTTGGATATCTTGTATGCCATACTCGATGTGATACATGGTATTTTTACGAAGATCAAAGAGGAGTTGATTGTGGTGTTCTAAAAAGGTATGCAGCCACTCAGACAGCTGGAGTGGCTGGATAACCGAGGGCTAGGAGTGTCAATTACCGTGACTTTTCTATATGTTACCCTCCCGTGTTTGAAGGGAAGAAGGATTCAGTTGTTAGCATGTGGTGGATCACAGAGGAGGATGGTGCCTTTTGCAATAGTTTTTGTCTTGAGGAAGCAAAAATTTGGTTCATTGTGAACCTCTTTTGCCATGCAGCGAAGGATTGGTGGGTATGGATCGTTTATTCCATTACCAGGGTCGATATAGAGTCTGTGACATGGATGGAGCCTACGAATCGGTTCAGAGAGCAGTATGTGCCCTTGCTATAGGTTGAACGAGTGATTCGGGAGTACCTATCACTTGAGCATACTACTGATTTGGTGAATTAGATCACCAAATAGTTCATAAAGAGGATATTGTTTTGCCCTGATTATGCTATGACTGAGAAGATGAAGATATCACGTTACTCTTATATGCTAAAGACAGAGATTAGTGAGTCTGTGCTTGATGTTAGGTGTCAGACACTAGGCATTATAGTGGATATGACATGAATATATGAATTGGAGTTGGAGAATCATTAGAGAAAGAGGAAGCTTGTGTAGGTTCATGAAGCATTAGCAACAAATAAGAAGTTCAAAGCTGTCGATACTTGTTCAAGAGGACAGTGGAGCCACAGTCATTACAAAAAGTGTGAAAAGACGCACAAGAGTGCTTATCTTGCACCTGGGTGTGTTAAGTGTAGGCATGAGGGTCATTATAGTCGATATTGTAAGTAGGAGATGAAGGTGTGCTATAACTAGAAATATATTGGTCACATCAAGGCTGATTGTCCTAGAATAGCAGGATTGGCGGTACATGCCCTAGCACGTATGACTTTACGCTTGATGATGGAATACAATGGAGGATGGAGTGTGAGGTTATCAGTATCTTAAAGGGCATAAAGGTGTACAACGAAAGCATATACATACATTAAAATCAACTCGTGAACCCAATAGTTGGATCCATGTTCAACCAATCTAAAGAAGCTAAAGGAAATCAACCATAGAAAGAAAATAACACGTACATTCGTTGCATTTGTTTTCTTTCATCTAGCTAGTTGATTTGATATGGTAGGACCGAAAAGAGAATCCTTTTGATGTAGTTGCACCTAAGGAACAAAACATCAACACCAGAATCTCCTGGAATACCCACCAACACAAACCCTAATAATTAGGGTTGTTCTATGTCATACATGGTGCATCAGGGATGTAGCTCAAGATTTTATAGAATTGGAGACGATAACAAAATTTCTTAGGTTTTTCACACTTTGGATCAGCTCTATAACCAATTATGATACCATCTATATATAAGGGAGGATTTGAACTCTTAACAGATAATTACATGGTCACTAAGTAATTATCATTATGTTTGGTAATTATCTGAATTTCAGATACTTACACTTGATCCCTTCTAAGTCTACAAGTTTCATTTAAGTAATTAAAACTAAATTAATTAACAAACTAGATCCATATAACTCTACTCAAATCAATATTGCTTATATCTATCCTTGCTTGTAAGCCAAAAGGACCCTAACATTAATAGTACCAGAACCAACTCTTGTGATTGCGAACACTATTTCCAATAGTCTCATACTTGCACATGTCACTCAATATGTCACACCCCAAAACCGGAACGGCGGAAACGTTCTGGGGTGGATGACATCATGTCAAGTATCACAACATATGCAGTATAGTAATCAAAGTACAACAACCATTGCATTAATAGTAATAGTTTTACATTGTTTACATTACATAGAAACATCAAACTAATACAAGTAATAATGTAGATGCAGCATGGTACTAAACGGTCTTCACCAAAAGCGCTTGAGATGTACCTGTCTATTGCTGACTTGAGAATACAAGTTATTTGAAAGCGAGTATTAGCATTTTTACAAATGCTGGTGAGTTCATATGTATTTAGTGTCATTTTATCCAAATAACTTTATATAAGTAGTAGTAGTTTAGAATCAAGAGTGTATTAGAGTCCTTTCCAGAAAATCCTATATTTTCTTAAATAAAAGTAGTCTTCTACCAAGACCCGACGGTGTTATGTTTTGAAGAGAATTTCCCTGAAATATTATCATTACCAAAATACGGTATTTGAGTTTAAAGGAAGTAGAAGAATATCACTAGTAAAATACAAAGGAAAATAGCATTTGCCTCAGTAGAAGATACTGCTGACTAAGGCAAAGAAATCATAGACTCCAGGAGAGTATCGAGTGAACGACACGCCTGGCTCAGTCTAACAAACGGAGACACAGACCCCAGACAGTATCAAATGAAAGATACGAAGGCCTAAAAACAGTGAACACAGACCCCAGACAGTATCAACTGAATGATACGTCTAGCAAGGTCTAAAACAAAGAGTGAATGTGAACTTGTATGTAACCATGCTAATCGACAATAGAGTATCCGATGACCCTCCAGGTCATGTGTAGAGGTAGTGGCAGTAGTAGTAGTGGCTTCATGTCACCCATGGGCCTTACCGGCGCAGACTGTAGCTAGTAGTCAGGGTGTGGGAGTGTCAGTCCCGTATAGATCTATACACATGATGTTCGCTCTCCTTCCTGGAGACTCAGGTTACACGACGTTAGCGCAATGAAGTGCCGTAGTGGGAAATAGTGTGTCACATTCTAAAGTAAGAGAGAGACATAGAGAGAGAGAGAGATAGAGTGAGAGATAGAGTCTCCTAACTATTCCTATAATAGTTACTAGTGTCTCTGATCTATGAGTGACGAGTGGGAGGATGCCCTTGCTACCCAAGGGAAGTGAACTGGTCGATGTAATCCTATATGTCTATGCTTGTATACATAATATATAACTAATGATCAAATGTCCTTCGGACGGATATCCGATCCCGCCAGACCACATCTCAACGAAGAAAAGGAAATAGGGCGAACAAGCCTTCCTAAGTCCTTTAAACATTATTTATATATATCTATACAATCACAGGCATACATTTAACCAATAAGAACATTTAACGAATTTTAAGTGTTTAACGAGGTAGAAGTGTTTCACAAAGTATAAGTGTTAACAAGTAGGAGTGTATTGTGAAGTAAAAGTGTATCGTAAAGTAGGAGCGTTTCGTGAAGTAAAAGTGTTAACAAAGTAGTAGCATTTAACTAAGTGGGAGCATTAACTAAGTAGGAGTATAACAAGGCAGTAGAATCTAACGAAGTAGGAGTATAAAACATGGAAGAAAACTTCAGTGAAAACTTTGGAAAACCTTTATACTTAAGAAAATCACGATTTGGTATTCTTTTATAAAAGAAGTTTGAAAACCTTTAGAAATTCTTTAGAAACCTTTCATAAACAAGTTTGGAATGAAACTTTGATAAAACATTTTGAGAAGAGCTTTGTACAAGTAAAGATGTTTTGGAAGACCATTTACAGTATCATACTTGGTAAAACAGTTGACAGTGTAATAAATCCTTGTGCATGCGGGTTATCAATCACATGTGATTGATATGATAACTGGCATGTTTAACTTGTATTCCCCCCATAAAAGCATGTAAAAACATTTAAAAGTTTAATTCAGGGGTATGAACTCACCTGATGTAAGTGGATCCGACGAAGGTACCGGTTAGGTGCTCGGTGTCAAGTAAAGACTTGAACACACTTAGTGACCTATTAACATATGATAATACATGTTTCCATACAATTAGTAAATATAATACTAATTAATTACGTATACGCATCCTAAAGTGCGGAAAACACTTTGATTAAGAGCTTGGAGTGTCCCGGGTAACATCTAAGGGTGTGTATGGTTTAGATAGGGAGTTTACTCTTCAAGAGTAAACTCTTTATAGAGTTCACGGCCCTAAGACCATGTCCCCATGAGTTTACGGCCGTAAACTCATGGTGGAGGTGTTCTAGGATGCTAAATGGTCTTATCTCACTCATAGAATAAGGCTAGGTCCAAATATAATGCATATGAAGGGGTTTAAAGCTCTTAAAGGACCACTTGAGGATTTTACGGCCCTAAACAAGGAGTTTATGGCTGTAAGCTCCTATATGCATGTTCTTTGGTGATTTAAGGACTTAAATGGTAGGAAATAAAGTTCTATGCATTTTTCCAAGTCAAATGAAGGAGTTAGGGCATAATCTGGGCACTTAATGGGAGTTTACGACCCATGGACCAATTCTATGGGGGTTTACAACCGTAAAATCCTATTCCCTTGGTTTCTTTACTATTTAAAGCATCTACTTCAATGGGTTTGCTTCTATACATTTTTCCAAGGCCATAGGAGGTGTTTGAGGGCATTTTTAACACTTGAATTTGAGTTTACTCCCCATGAAGGGGAGTTTACGGCCCAAGCATGTTCTTGGGCAGTAAACTCAAATTTACTCCCCAAAATTTAAGTTCAAGGTGTTCTAAGTCCGTTTCCATAAGTCATTTAGTCATATCTAAGCCTTAGGGGTAGTTTAGAGGGGTTTTGGGGCTTAAAAACCCCATTTAATGGTGTTCACGGTCCAAGAGTGTTCTTGGGCCATAAACACATAATCTTGCCCCTATTTTATGTCTTAAACTCGAATTTCCATGCTAGCTAAGCTATACAACAAGTTAGGGTAGATTGCTTACTAGTTTGGGGCTCGAAACGGACGATTTTGGCTTGAAAATAAGTGGTAGAGAGAGAGTGTAGAGAGAGAGTGGAAAGAGTGTGAATGGAGTCCACTCCCCCTTATATAGGGGTTGGAGTTGGGGCTCAGTGTAAATCTACTCGATACTGCCGTTAAACGGGGCTTTTTGGTCGCACCCGATTAAACGGTCGTATTTTGACTTGGTTGAAACTAAAAATTTTCAAGGGAATATTGTGGTGTTTCTAATTTTATTTCAACCCTTACCAAGTCATTATAAAAGTACCAAATTAATTAACCTCTTCCAAAAGCTTAACGGACAAATAAATAAAGCGAGGCTTATTAACATAAGGAGGTTAAAAATGACGGAATAAATTTTGGGTTGTCACACAATATAATGAATAGAGAATGTGCCATCCAATGAAACTACCGTACTTATTGCAACATAGCAATAAAACAACCCTTTGATTAGTTATAACATATTCATTTGCTCGTCAAAATATTTGTTATGAACCTGAGTCATGGATAACATGTCAATCTCAGTGTTCAATATTATGTTTCCTGACTAAGATTTGTGATGACCTCATCAGACTAACTGTTGATCAGATTAACCTAGTCTAAGCTTGGCCAAGCATTTGATTGTCAATACCAAATAATTGAGGGTCCCAAAGATATCATCTTCCCCTATTAAGGAAGAAGGAACAAATAAACTTTGGATACATATAATTTCCTTATTCTCATTTCATATCCAGTCATTCCCAGTATGGCTGCCAGATATGAACAATGTTGGGGAAAAACCAAGAAATAAAAGATTGTACGACAAAAGCCTCATGCCTCTCAGTTTGAAGAATATGAGATATTTTCATCTTAGAATTACTCGTGACATAATCCACGGAGTAATCTCTAAGTGTGAGGTACTCCAATAACTAAAATCTCCATTTTCAAATACTCATGAGTATTTGTCACAATCTCTATAGTATGTTCAATCCTCCATGGCAATCTTAAATTACTACTTACTTCTAGAAATAAGACCGATTGTGGAGGTTCGAAAAAATTAATATTATGGAAGTGGCTAAAAACATGAAAAAGGGAATATAGAATTATTTTAATGTAAATACTAGCAATCCAACTCATTTCTAGGTCACCACAAAGTAATCACCAAATCAGACAAAATACAAATTGTATTAGTTCCAAAGTACCAAACTATAAAGTAAGTAATCAAACCAATTTACTAGTAAATTTAATGCTTGTTGATCTTGTATGACTATCATGCTTGATCTATGCCAATGGTTTGGTGAACGGATGACTCAGGTTCTCTTCTGGTGGTACTTGAGTTACTATCATGTGTGACAACCCGAAGTTTGCTCCATCGCCGTAACCCGTTTCCGTCCATAAAATTTATCTTTTTCGAATTGTTTCCGTTTAAAATTTTAAATTAAGTCATTATTTTTGAAACTTTCATTATGACTTGATTGGTATCCAAACACATTAGAAACTCATGAAAACATCCCAAATTATTATTTAGAAAATTATTAGTTACGACCACGTTGAGTTACGGCAAATTAATCGGGTACGACCAAAAACTCCGTTTAACGTCGGTATCGGGTAGAATTTCTCCGGGCCATAAACTCAACCCCTATATAAGGGATTGAGTGACATCATTTTGAAGCTTTTTCTCTCTCTTAAAACACTTTCTATCACTACTCTCTCTCTAAAAACTCGAGTTTGATCCAAAAACCTCCTTTCAAGCTTCAATTTGGTAAGTAATCTATCCTAGCTTGTTGTTAAGCTTTCTTATCATGCAAATCTATGTTTGAATCATCCAAAACACTCAAGAACATGTGTTTATGGTTTAAGAACCCTTCCATAACCGTGAACATCCCTAAAGAGGGTTTTGAAGCCCCAAAACCCTTCCAAATCACTCCTAGTGCTTAGATATGGCTTAGAAACTTGCATGCATGAGCTTAGGACCCCAAAATCTCACCAATTGAGGTATGGACATGAGTTTACGGCCCAAGAACATTCTTGGACCGTAAAACCTCATTCATGGACCATAAACACCTTTTTAAGGTGTTAAATTGCCCTTAAACACCTCCAAAGGCTTTTATGAGCTTCCATGAGTGCATAGAACCTTATAATCCTTTAAGAGATGCACCAAAATATACTCAAATGATTCACACATGATTTTACTCCCCAAGAACATTATTGGACCGTAAACACCCCTTCTTAGACCATAAACTCCTCCAAGGGGTGTTAAAGTGCCCCTAACACCTTGAATGGCTTGGAATTGGACCTAGAACTTTGAATGTTAAACCTACAACCACTAAAACCCATGAATCATGGACAAACATGAGTTGAAGGTTGTAAACTCATGTGTTTAAGGTAGTAAACTCCCCAAAAACATCTTCATAGACCGTAAACTCCTTTTCCAAGGCCATTTCAAGTCCCGATCACTTCCTAAGGCATGAAATCAATCGTAGAGCCTTCCCTTGTGCATTGTTTGACCATTTAGCATCCAAGAACACACCACCCATGAGTTTACGGCCGTAAACTCATGGGGATATGGTCAATGGGAAAGTAAACTCCTCAAGGAGTTTACTCTTGAAGAGTAAACTCCAAATTTAGGCCATACACGCCCTTAGATGCCACCCGGGTCACTCCGAACACTTGGAATGAAGTGTTTTCGTGTCTCGGAGTGTATATTCTCAATTAATTAGTAGTACAAGGTCTAAATGGATACAAATGTGTATCTCTTCATATTACATAGGAACCTCGCGCATTCTAAAGCCTCGAACTGACACATAGCGTCCAACCGACACACTTCCCGACTGGTGAGTTCATACCCCTACACCTTTTTCCGCGTTTTTCAATATTTTCAGGGGGGAATACAAGCAAAAGTACAAGGATAGCTTGTACTCAAACTTATTATTTCATTTGAAATGTTTCATATTCCACATGCTTTTAACAATCAAAACCGTATTAACCAACAATTTGACTTGCAGAGTTAGTTTTCAAATCTTATTATATATTGTTATAATATATGTTTCCCACATGATTTTTCCACTTTATTATTGTTAAAAGCATTAGATTAGTACATTTGTTTCGTCCTCGGTACCACTCCACAGAGATACGGGAGTGGAGGATCACTGTTGTAACAAGATTATTTCGTACTATTACTTGTAAATTCGTTAATCTTAATAATTGGAGACACGTCCTCTGAAAACACTCCACAGAGATACGCGAGTGGAGGACCGCCCCCGTAACCAGAATCTCCTAGAGGGAGAGCGTGACTTGAGTGTATAGATCTATACGGGGCTGACTACCCTGCACCTGGCTGCTAACTACAGCCGAACCGAAAGGTTCAAGGGTGACGAAAGTCATAAATGGATAATGGACTACTTATTGCCATTTTTAGTCTATCGTATGGTTATGGAACTCGCAATTTAGATTAAGGAGATTTACTTGTTGGTAATAATGAATTTAGTAAGCTAATAACCTTATCAATTAGTTTACTTTCCTCACAATAGTTTTATATACGTGTTAAAACTATCATACATTTCAAGGATAACCAGACTTTCAGGAAACTTCACACAAACATTTGAAGTAGATACTTGTACATTACATTTGGATTCGATAACTGAACTTTACTTTTAGGAAAATAAGGGTTTTTCCTGGGATAACGGAACTATTCTTAACTAGACCGTGTAACTAATGGATAACTAAACTTTACTTTTAAGGAAAATAAGGGTTTTTCCTGGGATAACAAACTGTACATAACTGGATCATATAACAATCGGATAACCAAACTATACTTATAAGAAAATATGAGATTTTCTTGAATAACAAACTTTTTCGGAAAACCAAAGGAAACTTGTACAATTTCAGAAAACAAACCTCTTATGAACTCACCAGCTTTATGCTGATTTTTAAATTGCTTGTATTCTCAGGTCCACATTAGACAGGTACCCGCGATCTTTTCGAGAAGACGGAGCGCTTATCAGAATCGTCTTAACTTTGTTCATATGATATATACGTATGACACTTGTAACACTTTGGTTTCAAACAAATGTAATAATTCTATGTAATGTAATGTTTTGTGTTTACTACGCTTACTATGTACATTGGTTGCGATATTCATGACGTCCTCCGCCCCGGAATGTTTCCGCCTTCGGTTTCCGGGTGTGACATCATGTCTCTTTCTTCCACGAGATTTTTGATGTAGTAGTACTTTTGGAGTATATGTCTTGAGCACTTGTGAGATTTGGGTTCCTTAGTCAAAGTGACCACACCTTTGTTGTAGCAGAAGATCTCGACATGATCACCTATGTTGGGAACAACACCTAGATCACTGATGAACTTGTTTAACCACATAACCTCCTTTATAGATTCATTAGCTTCTATATACTCCGACTCAGTCATCGAATATGCTACTCTCTCTTGCTTGGAACTCTTTTCATACTTTTTCTTCTAAAGATAATTCCAATCTTCGAGTCACTAGTGACATTGCAACTCATGTCATCTATTAGTTCAAACGAAATGAATGGCTGTGTAAAGGCATCATGTTGATCCCACTGAGGATAGAATTCACCATCAACTTTTCTGAAGTCGGTATTAAGACACTCAAGATAATTTCAAATAGCAATGTAAGGATTTGTTTATTTATGCTTAGTTTCTCTTCAATTTCAGACCATTTCCTAATAACAAACAAATCGCACAGATTCATAAATGGGGATTCATCTTGAGTAATAGTGTAATCAACTCGACCAATTCTATGAAATGAGATCTGACAGTTCCTAGATCCCGAAAAAGATCGAACCTTAACCCACTTATGCATGTAGATTTTCTTTGTAGACCATACTTTGTTAACACCTTGACTCCACTAGTGATTATAAGCAATTAAGCGATTTATCTCTTTACTCAATAGTTCAGAGTGGGGGCAGTGGAAGGAAATCAGTTGAAAACATATCTTATTTAGACCTTTGTGTTCTTATTTAGATCTCTTTTTATTGTTCCGAACAACTATTTGAGCTGAAAACAAATCTTATTTAGATTTACGTGTTCTTACTTGCTTCATTTACATCGATTGATTCAAACACAATTCATTTCACTCTTCAGTTGGTATTAGAGCAAGATCACTAATTTGATTGAATAATTTGTATTGTGTTTTTCATCTTTTTAGGTCGTTCATTCCATTCATTTTTCCGCAAGATTGAAAGTGCAATTCTTCATTTAATCAAGTGTGATTAACCGATTTTGTTATTGTTTTTCTCAATCGATCTTATAATCATATTAATTCTTTTTTAGAAATTCTTCTTTTCATTGATTCAAATGGATAATCTCAATGTAAAGACAACGATGAACTTCATGAATCTTCTTGGATTTGCAACCAAGATCTCGATGCTGATCATATAGTACTATGATTAGTGGGTTGATCGAATGGAGGATTATCTTAAATAAATGATTTGGATCCATGGAGATCAGTCGGGACTAGACCTTATCAAGCAGATCTGCTTCAAGCCGTTGTTAATTTCGGTGCAAGAGGAGACATGATTACACAAGGGAACAAGAAGAAAGCTAATGATAAGAAGTGTCTCCATGAACTGCTAGGAGCTCTTCCTCTTGTTGTCTACAACTATGTTCGTGGATGCAAAACCGTTAAAGAAATGTGGGATACTTTGAAAGAAAAGTATCAAGTTAATGAGAGGAAAAAGAAAATCTTGGTGACAAAGTGTTTGTCTGAACTTGCGGATTTCAAGCAAAAGGAAAATGAAAATATAGAGGCATATTACGACATGGTGAATGATTTGATCTTCAATTGCAATCGATATAGGGTGATTCATACAACATTGGAATTCAAACTATAAGGTCCTGAAAACGGATCTTTACCAACGATCAAGCAATCACACAATCAAATAGAATAAGAAACAAGGTAGAAACATAATTCAAACAAGCTTGCACACGCTTATATTGCATAAAACATCTGGTACAACTTGCTCTCTATGACCGTGAACTCTTGTGGCATCAACAACCAAGAATGACCTAAACAACCCCTATATATAGTGGACTTGGGCCGGACACTGGGTTTACGACCGTAAACAGGCTTATGGCCGTAAACTCACCAGTGGACGGTGAACACACAATCAGCCTACCAAAACATGATAAAGAATTAAAAGAACTTATTACAATTTAAGCCTAGAACAAACCACTAACTAAACCCTTCAATCTCCCCTTTGGTTTGGTGCTAGCTTGAGCTCAGTCTTTGTCGACCACCAGCACATCTGACTTCCCCATTGCTCTGTTCCACATCCATTTGTTAATGATCTCCACAACCATAGCTGTAAACTCTTTGTCCGCTGGCTCAAAGATGTCTTCTGCAACCATAATCTGATGATGGCTCAGCTGATGTATATCCCACTTTCCAAACTGAAGCAAGTCTGTATTGTCGTACAAGCGGATGCATCCCTTCTCAAGTTTGATGACAGCAAATGCAGTGGTTTCATCAAACACGCAGTACTTCATGGTTCTCAGAGATCCATCTGGATGATCCTGAAGGATAGGAATCTACTTCAATTGATTGGTAGCTGGCCACATCACAGTTCGAAGAGGTTGATTGGTTTTAGGATCAATTACACTTGGGTATACCTTAATAATTTACTCTGCAGTCTTCATTGAAGGAAAACCCTTGAGTACTAGATCTTCTAAGAAATGCTTGAACTGTGTAGCCAGGGGATTTTGACAGGGATTGACAAAAGGAGCCTTTGACAACTCTGAAAGATCAACCCTGGTCCAGGAGTTGAAGTCATGAGCATCTTTATCTAATTCAGTGTTGCCACTCTTCCGTTTCACGATCCACATGTTTAGAGAATCGTGAAATCCCCATGAAATGATCCCAGGCCTATCACCATATATATTTTTGAAGCAATTCTCTTCAGGATCTGTAAAGGTGATGGTGGGGTGATCCGTAGGAGCATTCCGATCTGAGCTCCTTTTAAACAAGTATTGACCTTTCTCAGCAGACTTGGCCAGTTTGGCACGTTTTAAGGCCACAACACTCGGAGCTGGAGCTGGTTCTACCTCAAATCTATCAACAACATGTGATGTTTGAGCAGATGTTACAATGGGGTGAGCTTGGATGTGCAGATTGACTCGAGACTCGTCAGCGGATGTCTTTAACTTGTCACTAAGTTCCTCTTCTAGATTTTTCTTCAAGTCAAAGTAACTTGAAGTGAGGAGATTAAAGTGCTCATTTAGGTTATAAATATGCTTGGTCTGCAAAGCTTTATCCTCTTCAAGATCAGAAACTTGAATTTTCAGATTTACATTCTCGCTCAAAAGATCATTAACTTGGATACTGAGCTCGATGTTCTTTTGATGAAGCACATTTACCCTCTCAATTGCTAGATTATCTTCCCCTAGATGAACTTCTCTAAAAGAAACTCCTTTAGCTCTGGGAGAAGGCATTGAGCTTTGTTCCCGAGTTAGATGCAAGGCGAGCCGTACAAAGGCAACATCATGATCTGGCCTAGGAGGAGAAAATCCTGCTTGAGCAGAAGATCCACCAGTCTCAAAGATGGTGCTAGGATCTTAACTGAAAGGTTATGATGAGATAATGGCATGGGTAGTTGTTGGTGTAATTTGCAGGCCTTAAGATAAATCAGAATCTAGAAGTCCTTGTCTAGGATCACGTCTTCTTCTCTTTGAAGGAGGTTGTAAGGTCTGGATTGTTGCATCATCACTCTGAAGTGGTTCAGTAGTAGGTGAAACAATATCAAGGGGAGGAATCCCTGACACTATCACCATGGGAGTTGTCATATCAACCACTTGATCGGTAGTAATAGCCGTTGACTCGAGAACGTCATCGGAGTCCCTTATCTCCGTTGTTGGATGAGCAACATCACTGATATTGTCAAGTAGCGTGTTGAGATTGACATTTGACAAAAAATCTTCATTACTTCCAAAGATTGTCAGGATTTCATCCTTATCGAAACCTGTAAGATCAATGTCTTCATACAGATTAGTCTCAGTCAAATTCTTTGAAGACCCCTCATTATAGTCACTTTCGACTTGAGCTGATGTCAGATTATGCTCTTCTGCTACAGAAGCATCTGGAGCAGCTGTCTCTTCTCTTTCTTGGTCTGACACAGTGATCACATCCTCTTATGAGATCACCTTTTTTTGAGGAAGTAGGCTCAGAGGATGCCTTATCAGTGGATCCATGAGACTCGGACGCCTCATTTAGCTCAACGAATCTCCCGAACTTTACAAGTGGACGCAGTCCTTGAAAAACTACTTTTCCCTTGTGATTTTGCTTGATAAGCCCAACAGTGTGTGGACCTAAGGACTTCATATCAAGAGTCTCTCCCTCCTTAACCATCTCGGGAAACTGTCTGTTGATGAATAGTTGAATGAACCTGGGATACATCAAGAAAGTATCCCGGGTTATAGCGTTGATGTTGACCACGAACTCGTCCAGGATAAACCTCGAAAAGTTGAAGTCTATCCCTGCAGCAAGAGAAACGATGGCTCCAGTGTTTCTCAAAGAGATTTGATCCGCACCAGACCTCCTGCTAGAGATGCAACTCACGAACACATGAGCAAGGAATCGCCAGTATGGTGGCAGGAGCTTCTTCACTGTGGGAGGAGAGTTTCCTTCATACCCTATCTTCTTGAGAATCTTTTGAGTGTCCTCAATCCCGATCTCAGTGGGAAAACTAGGTAAATCATTGATTAGCAACGTTTCTATGACAAACTGCTCAATGATCACAATCTTGCATCCTTTAACAATTGCATCAATAGTAACTGCTCCATCGTCATCCCTATTCAGCTTAGCAGTCTGCCAGAATTCCCTTATAATATTATGATAAACCATGGTATTCATAGTGAGAGCAGACGTTAGGCAGCATTCCCTAAGCCCGTGGATCATCGACCTGAAGTCTCCATGTGCAACTGGGGGATCAGCTACTACGATGGCCAAGTTGTGCATGTCTACAAATTTTAAAGTAGCCATTTGATCTCCACTAAAACGAACCAAGTGAGAAAACAAATATATTAAAACAGGTAAAGTCTTATTGTTCTCTTATTTATTTAACTTGATTTGGCCTTAAAATAATATTGACTGAAAATGAGTTTACAGTCAACTTTGGGTTTACGACCGTAAACTCATGGCCGCAAACGGAGTCTACAGCTGTAAACTCTTGGCCGTAAGCTTGGGCCGTAAAGACCGACAATTTCTATTTTGTTCGATTTTAGCCCCAAAATCTGTCGATTTGATGAATGAAACACATTTCCATGATCGGTTTTGCTGTACCTTTGAGATTAACCGAGCAATTTCACAAAAGGAGAGAATATTGTTTTCGAGAGGAGGGAGGATTGAGAGAGTTTGCGGCCGGAAAGAGTAAGGAATGAGAAGATGAGGAGTTTCCGGCTGTAAACCCCCTTTTATACTCTTGACAATTTTACCTGCTGTCCACACAGTGTAAGGCACAGTCCAAATTTCAAAAAATTTCAAAAATAAAACTTTTGAGGATTTAAAAATTAAAATTAACATGAAAATTAAAAATAAAAATCTCTAAAATTTAATAATTTAAAACTTTGACAATTTTAAAAGTATAATGAAAATTAAAATAAAAATTAAAAACTAAAAAATAAAAATAAAAATTAAAATAAAAAAATTTCTAAAATTTTAAATTTTAAATTCTGACAATTGTAAAAATAAGATAAAGTAAAATTAAAATTAAAAGTAAAAATAAAATAAAGCAAAATAAAATAAAATAAAATAAAAATTAAAAATAAAGAAAATAAAATTAAAATAAGGTTGAGTTTATCTTAACTAATGCTTAATGTAATTTTGTGACACTGAGATCAAAGTTGTTAGACAACCTTAGTCCATTTGTCAGTACCTCTACCTTCATGTCCATGTCTGATCGATCACCGGCAGTGTGGTCCACTTAAACACGAAAAATTGTGATAAAATTTGGACAAGCTAATAAAGACAAGACACTTTTGATTCTATATTCTTAAATAAATTTCCTATGGACCATTTATCTGACGACGACCAGGGATATTGTTGTCCACCTAAATTGAGCAGCGAGATCTATAGACAATCTGTAAGTGTTCAATTTTAATTGTACTAGAACATGTTTCCCGCTTCCTGATATGCTCCAGTAATCAAGGATTTCCAGAATACTCCTTACATCGGGTGAGCAGACAATTATTAAGAGAGAAGTTAGATTTAGAATGCAAATGCTATACACCCAGGTCGGATCTCTTCCAATCACGTAGAGGATGAAACATATGACTAACTGAAGTTTTAGAAGGATTGAGAAGAGGAATTATGCATATACTGTGTACCAAGTCAGATTGTAAGTCACGCAAAGGAGACAATATATGGCTAACAGCTAGAAAGAATTGCATAGAGAGAAGATGCAGAGAGATAGAATTGCATATGTTATAGTCCAGGTCGGATCTCTCGATCACGCAGAGGAGGCAACATATGACTAATAGACAAAAAGAAAGAAAACAGCCTTCTACAGACCTAAGTTATCATAATTCCCCAGTCACCCCATCAATACCAGAATTAAGGACAGAATCCGCACATCTAGGAAAAGTTAATCCACAGTTCTAGATACGAGTTCTTTTAGTGTGACCAGTAGATTCCCATGTATATCTCCCTGCTCAACCTATCCGAGCATCGTATTAGCAGGCTAAACGGATCTAACTAGTTTAAGATTTGTCAAGACCTTGAATTCCTTAAGTTCAACTCTTCCTAGTCAACTCCATTTAGAATCTTTTGTGGCTGCCAGTGTATCGAACACAGAGCGTAGACAATTTAATTTTGGTACTTTACACAGATTCAAATTGCCTGTTATCACTTGCTAATATCACTTCCCAACACGTCACCTACAAGCAAAACTATCAGCAACATATTTTTTTTTATTTTTTATTTTTTATTGTTTTTGAATTTTTGAAAATTTTCAATTTTTTGTTTGGTTTTTGTTTATTTCTCCCCCTAAATTTGTGCATGGGTGAGAATGAAATCACTAAAATGCGCAAATTTAAACTAATCTAACCAAAAATAAAATAGAATATAAGAATTAAAAAAATAAAAATTAAAATAAGTAAAAGATACAACAAAAATAAAACTTAATCCTCAAAACGAATCATTTTCCAAAATCTCACAAGCACATTGAATCGAGCTTTGTTAAAAGGCTTGGTGAACAGATCCGCCACATTATTAGCAGTGGTAACCTGTTCCAGCCGGATGAGTGAACGTTCATAACAGTCTCTGATAAAATGAATTTTGATATCAATGTGCTTGGTTTTGGAATGTTGGACAAGATTTTTAGCAATTTGAATCGCAACCTCATTATCACAGTAAATAGGGGTTTCTGGATGATTCAAACTGTAATCCAACAGCTGATGTTGGATCCAGATAACTTGAGAGTAACAAGCAGATGCAACAACGTATTCCACTTCAGCTGTTGAAGTTGAGACAGCGTGTTGCTTCTTGCACTGCCATGACACCAGCTCATCTCCAAGATATTGGCACCCTCCTGAAGTAGATTTCCTGTCAAGCTCACAGCCTCCATAATTACTGTAAGGAAAAGCATATAAATCAAATTCATAATTTTTCGGATACCAAAGACCCAATTTTTGGCTGCCTTTGATTTACCGAAAAATTCATTTGACAGCAATAAGATGTGAAAATTTAGGATTAGCCTGATAACGTGCGCATTGAGAAATTGCAAACATGATGTCTGGACGGCTTGCAGTAAGATACATCAATGATCCGATCAACGATCTGTAGTGTGTCTGATCTACGGATTCGCCATCAGTATCTGGAGTCAGCAGAGGTCTTTCAGCCTTCGGTGTCGATGCAGGTTTAGCGTCTTGAAACCCGAACATCTCAAGAATATTCTCCACATACTTGGCTTGATGTAGTAGAATTCCGGTTGAACTTTGTGTGACCTGAAGCCCCAGAAACATGGTTATTTCACCCAACGAACTCATCTCAAACCTCTTTTTCATAACGCCTTCAGACTCTTTGCATAGTTGCGGACTGGTAGAACCGAAGATAATGTCCTCAACATAGATATGCACTAGAATCTGATCATTACCAACATGCTTGATGAATAAAGTATGATCAATAGTGCCACGAGAGTATCCATGCTCGAGCAAGTGCTTTGTAAGGGTCGCATACCATGCTCGAGGAGCTTGATGTAACCCATACAACGCCTTGTCCAACTTGTAGACATGATTAGGAAACTTCGAGTCAATGAACCCAGGGGGCGATCAACGTAGATTTCTTCCTTTACCTTTGCCATACAAGAAGGCAGTATTGACGTCCATTTGGTAAACGGTCAAGTTCATGTAAGAGGCATATGCAAGGAAGATACGAATAGCCTCCAAGCGAGCTACTGGAGCATAAACCTCAGTATAATCTAGACCCTCGACTTGTCGAAACTCGCGAACCACCAATCTTGCTTTATTTCGCACTATAACTCCAGAATCATCCTACTTGTTTCGATAGACCCAACGTGTGTCAAGAGACTTTTTGCCCTTTGGTAACTCAACCAATTTCCAAACCCTGAGCTTTTCGAATTGATTTAGCTCTTCATGCATAGCATCTACCCATCTGGGCTCATTCAGATCCATTTCAACATTCTTGGGCTTTATTTGAGAGATAAAGCAAGAATAGAGACATGTATTGACATCTCCACTCTGACTTCTGGTTTTAACTCCATCGTCCAGCTGACCAATGATATTCTCGATCGGATGATTGCGTTGAATTCTTGAGGGTATCTCCTGCCTAATATCATTAAGTGACATGCGAAGATTGTGAATATTGACACCTCCATCATTTGATGATTGTTCCACATTAGATGACTCTGCTACAAACTCATTAGAAATGTCTTCAGGAAAGAGTAGTTCCATAAAAGTTGAAGTGACAGCGGAAGCATCTCTAGACATGAACTCTATTTCAACAGGAGTAAGAGGTGTAGCATCTGCATCAGAAGTATCATTCTGAACTGGAGATTTTGGACTATCAGGTGGTACAGATGACTCCCCCTCAGGTGAAGCAGAGGACTCCCCCTCAGATGGTGAAAGGGATGCCGTTGGGGGTCTGTAGACAACTTCTTCGTCTTTGTCTTTAGAAACATTCTTCGAACCAGAGGAAGACCCAAATGAACTATCCGAAGACACATTTATAGACTTGAAAAGCGATGTGTAATCAAATAACCAATCCGGACCCACTCGAGCATTTGTTTCATTCTCCTCCAACCAGCGCATATCATAGGATTGCACAATCTGCTTCGTCTTCTTATTGTAGACCCTATATGCGGTGCGTGTAGCATACCCTATGAAGTAACAATCATCGGCTTTGGCATTAAGCTTTGGGTTGGACTCTAGGTGAAGAAGGGTGCAAGGACATCCAAATCTACGGAAATGACAGACTAACGGCTTGTGACCATAAAGAATCTCATACGGTGTCTTCATCTGAGCTTTGTTGATCAACACACGATTCTGAACATAGCAAGCAGTGTTAATCGCCTCAGCCCAAAAGAAAACGGGTAACTTGGAGTCACACAACATCGTCCTTGCAACATCTTTTAAAGTTCTATTTCTCCTTTTAGCAACACCATTTTTTTGAGGTGTGTGAGAGGAGTTGTATTGATGCATAATCCCATTTTCTATGCAAAAATGATCTAGAAAAGAATTCTTGAACTCGGTTCTGTTGTCGGTATGAAGCGCCTTCACCCGATTGTTGGTTTGGTTCTTAATCAACACTATGAACTTCTTTATCAGATCTGCAACCCCAAATTTGTTGGATAAGAAGAAAACCCACGTAAAACGAGACAAATCATCAATCACAACCAGACAGTACAAACTTATGTTGATGCTTAGGACGTTGACTGGACCGAGCAAGTCCATATGTAATAATTGGAGCACCTGAATGATTGAGTTAACCTGTTTTGGCATATGTGGTTTTCTATAACGTTTACCCTGGGCACATGACACACACTTCTTAAATGTTATAAAATCTCTGACAGGTAAACCACAGACCATCTCATTTTTAGCAAGACGATTTAGGTTTTTGGCGTTAGCATGACCGAGTCTTCGGTGCCACATCATTGCGTTTTGTTCTGAGACCTTCGAAAAGAGGAAAGTAACTTGCTCAGGAATGTTGCTATTCATATCAATAATGTAAGCATTTCCATACCGCTTAGATTTGATGAGAATCCACTCTTTCGGGATGACAATGCTTGGCTTGAGAATCATACACCCCTTGTCGTGAAATGTGTAGAATATCCTTTGTCGCATATCTGAGACACACTCAACAAACTATGTTTTAACTCGGGAGAAAAGTTAACATTCTTGAAACTTAGCAACCCATTTGTAACGGTTCCTCTCTGAGTGATCTTGCCACCTTCTCCACACGCAAAGGAAACATATCCCCCATTAAAAGATTGAATGTTGTGTAGTTGGGAGATGGCTCCTGTCATATGCCGGGAGCCGCCGTTGTCGACGAACCAAGGTCTGACGACATTCCTCCGCAACTGTCCCTCAAAAATGTGCGGGATCATTCAGATTTGGGAACCCAAGTCATCACTTTCCCGGGTTGACCCTCCACTTTTTCAGATTTATCATTATTTACAAACTTTTCAGAGGATGCTGATGATTGATTGGAATTTATTTTGGGCATCCATTGGTAATTAGCTTTCCTAAAAGTCACCGAAGGTTTTGAAATAGTTTTCTTATCAGTTTGCACTGAGCACTTGGGTTTTCTACCAGAAGTGGTTGAAGATCCAGAGCTGCTCCTTGATGAAACCGATCTTGGCGGAGCCGTGTTCGGTTTTGGCAAACTGTTTGGGACTTTGTTATGAAAAACCTTTTTATTATTATGAAAAGCTGCCCTTTTTCTACTACGATCATCCTTCCAATCATCATTTCGAGAATGAGCTCTAGAGGACTTTCTAGTTAAAGAGCTTCCTCTAAATTCGTTCTCCCCTCTTTGTGACGTATAATGTACAAACATTCTATTTTGACAATTCCTAGCTATATGACCACCAATACTACAATTAAAACAAATTTGTTTGCTATTATTAAAACCTGTACTGCCTTTTTCAGATTTATTTTCCATACCGACAACCTTACTTTTCTCACATGAACATGAACAAGAAGCAGGTTGTGAGATAACTGAGAGTGTATCAGATGGAGTGACTTGTGGAAATGGTGAGTTTTTATTAGTATCATTACAAATATCAGAATTATCAAACATCTCATCAAACACTTCAAAACAATTCAAACCAGTATCAGCAGATGCAGAAAAATCACAAAAAAAAACATTGTCACTTTTAACATCAGAAAAAATAAAGTCTTTATTTAAAACCAAAACCTCAGGTTCGGACTCAGTTTTATTTTCAGAAACAGATCCTTCAACTTCGTGCTTCGACTGATTTAAGGATTGATCTGGAGGGGAAGTAGAAAAGTTAGTATTTTCAACATTAATAACTCCTCCTAAAACAAAACCTGTTGGCTTGCCATAAACCATGAAAGATTCATTGGCAATCTCCTCATTAGAGAGAGGGCGATACTGATAATTGTCATTGAAAGGATGAGGCACTTTATCGTATCCCAAACCCTTTTTCTGGTTTTGTTTAAACTGCAGGAAATGGTCAATCATGTTGGCTACTACCTCGCTTGATACATCATATTTTTTAAAATCAAAGTTTGCAGTATCAAATTTATTTTTTAATGTATCAGGCTCAGCAATTAACTGAACATTCTGTCTCTTGATATAATCATAGTTTTCACATTTATTACTGTAGTCTTCCTGAAGTCTCCTAAAGTCCTTTATTTTTGTCTCTAATTGGGCCTTTAAGGGTACTTGTCCTTTTCTAAGTTGATAGCCCTCATATCTAAGGTCCTCTACTTCTCTACGTAATGATTCTATTTCCTCACGAAGAATTTTAACATAATCAATACAAGCTTGAGAACAAGAAGGCAAACTTACCTCATTTTTATTCGGTTCAGAAGTAGAAGATACCATCAATGCAAACTGAAGCTCCATCATCTTTTCTTCAGCTGCAACACTCTCCACGGAAGCTTCATCCTTAACTAGGGCCAGGTGAGCATTTTTAGGCTTTGAAATGTTCAGGGCCTGAATCTGGTCCTCCCAGTCAAATGACTGAGCAACCATAGCCTTCTCATTGTTGACCTGAGCACCTCCCCGATTGTTTCCCACTGCAACCGTTGTCCGGTCATTGTTTAATCTTATATCCGGCTTTGGGCACTCACGAGCAAAATGACCCGGCTCGTGACAGTTGAAACAACGCAGCTTCCCTTTGCTAAACCCTACCTTTTTATCAGCATTCATGCCCCAGTTGTTCTTCCCAGTCTTCTTGGAAAACTGCTTGGCCCTGAATACTGCCATGGCTATCTTCCATGTGATGTCCATCTCTTCTACATCTTTTGGATGAATCTGATCCAGATCAGCAAATGACAACTGATGTGGAAGTTCTCCAGCAAGAAAGGCATTATAGCAGTTCACAAGTCTTGCGGAAAAGGCAACATTGTCATCACCCACCTTTGTGTTTGAGGAAGAGGCCACAACTGGTACACTAGAGGAAGGAGCAACTTGAGGAGTGACATGCAGTTGGCTTTGCGAGTGAGGCGTGGATGACACAACAGCAATTGTTTGGATCTGAGGCTGCTGAACAGCAAATGCTTGACCTGAGGAATGAAGACTGATGAAAGAGCATTGTTAGAGGAAATACCAAGGTTTGAAGTCGAATACGAATTCACATGATTTATCTCCCGCTGTTTACCATCAATATCACATGCCTTGATGACAACCATTGTTTCAGCAAGAGTGAGACGATTCAAATCCTTAGTCTTTTTTATGACAGCTACATTCATATCCCATGACTTTGGAAGAGCATTTAGTATCTTTTTGTTTATCTCTGACTTGGTCAAAAAGATCCTGTAGATGTTCATCTCAATGGTGAGAGTGGTGAATCGTTGCAGATGTGCCTCCAGGGTTTCTCCAGGAATGTAGTTGAACATATTAAACCTTTGACGCAGCATATCCTGGCGGCTTTCCTTCATGTCTCCATTACCTTTATATACCTCAATCAAAGCTTCCCAAAAAGCTTTTGTTGAAGTATACTCTCTGAAACCTTGAGCTATATCAGGAGATAAAGCCATGGTTAGAGTGGCCAAAGCCCTTTCCTATTCTTCCACTTTCTCAAAATCTTCATCTATGTAGTTTTCAACTGCTTTGTCAACTACTTGCCCTGCAACAGTGCTGGTAATTCTGACAGGATTCTTGATGATGCTTCTCCAAACCTTGAAGTCCTTCATTTTAATATATTTTTCAATCCGATATTTCCATTCAGGAAAACCATCTGCAGACAACAGTCTTGGAATGCGTGTAGTGGTGCCCATGACAGAATCCTGCTCATGATGATGTGTTTGACTTTGAGAATCCATTTATTAATTTTAAAGCTTAAAGTTAAGATTAAAAATAAATTATCAAAATTGAGTTTACGTTCAGGTGTGTTTACAGCCGTAAACTGAGTTTACGGTCAGCAGTTTACGGTCGGGGTGTTTACGGTCGATTAAGATGCACTGATTACGGTCCAAGAACACCGTGTACGGATGTTGAATGTTCTTGAGTTTACGGCCGTAAACAGGGTTTACGATCATAATCTCTTGGCAGTAAACTCCCAGAAATCTCAGTAAACGTAAATTTGAAGCAGATTTAACCCCTTTAGCAATGAAAACACCAAAACCTAATCTCGAACAATAAAAACTATGAGTTTAAACGGAGGTAAACTTGATTGCATGATGCTTTGACACTGGTCTTGCTCTGATACCAATTCTAAGGTCCTGAAAATGAATCTTTACCAATGATCAATGTCACAACTGAAAATTTTGAGCCATGTAATCTATACATTCAAGTTAGTGTGAATCAAAAACTTCAATCAAATACATCATACAAGTACTACTAGTAGTCATCAAACAATTGGAAAACTCTAGAAGTTCTTGTTAAGTCTATTTTGGACTAGAACTTCCTTATTGGATCCAAATGGACCAATAAGCCTCCAATTAGACTATCATGGGCTTAGAACCCTAATTGGGCTCTATTTGGACCCACACTAATTTATTTCAATATTATGGGCCATATTGGGCCTAGAATGAAATAAATTGAAAGCTTTGATCCATAATTGACCTAATTTGACCCTAACAAGTTATAAAAATCACCTTTATATTTATTTGGACCAAAAATCACTCAACTTAACCATGAGAATTGGACTTAAGCATTTAAGCCCCAAATTTTTCTTTTCCCTTCCAAAATCTCGGCCCAAGGCCCAAATCCAAGAGAGAGTTGACTATTTGCTTGCCACCTCACTATTACCCATAGGACTTCCATGCATTATTTCCCATTCTTCCATGCAAATCACTTCAAGATCACATCTCTTCTTCTCTCCTCTCTCATTCTCGGCCGAGAGCAACACCACACACACACAAAACACTCACAAACTCTCTCTAAAATTCACTCAAGACTTCTTCCTCTTCTCCATCCAAAATCTCGAAAATTAGGAAGCATTCAAGGAAGTTCTTCCACAAAATCATCATCTAAGGTAAGGTTTTGCTTGGATCTATGACTTGTATTCCTTATTTATCAAAAATCTCTTCCTAATCCATGCAAAAATCATGATCTTGCACTCTAGAAACCCCATAAACTCGAAAAGTTCATCAAGGAGTGCAAAGGCCAAAAATCACTTCATTTCTTCCAATCTTTCTTCAAAAACCGAATCAACACCCAAGGTGAGCTTCATACCCCCAATTTTCTGTTTTTATGAGTTTTGTGGGGGGGGGGGGGAATACAAGTGAAAGTGTAGATCTATATGTGTTTATATGCCTTGTATGATTTCCATGCTTATATGTATGCTTTTATGTGTTTTAATGTTGGATCTAGCCATAAAACTCCTCAAAACCGAGATATAACTTAAGTTTTATGATTTTAGCATGAAATGTATTTCTACATACAAAGTTTTTCAAGAAAGATAGCTAAATGATTTAGTAACAATTTTCTTTAAGCTAAAAACCCAACTTTTGGGCCAAAAATGTGAAAAATACAAAATTAAGGGCCCAAATTGACATTTCACAGATTCTGATGGATGAAGTGTGCCAAAACAGTTTCCATAAAACTATTTCTGGAATTATACTCAATTAGAGGGTTAAAAACATAAATTTCAAGCTTAATGGGCTAAAAATGAAAATTTCGGCCCAATGAGGCCCATTATGCGAATTTTTCTGTTGTGGAGGGCCAAAACTGTAATTTTCTGTAAAACAGTGGACTATTAGTGTTCCAAATCCTTTTCAAAAGTTTAAAATGCTTTTTAAATTTAAAAAGGACCAAAGTTGCAAAAAATTTTCCAATTTGAGCCAAAATTGTCAAAGTTGCGAAAAGAAGGGATTAAAACCGAGAAAACTGCATTTTTAGGGTCTTAAGCTGTTTTCTATGAAAATATGCTGGAAAATGTTTATTTCAATAATTTTTGGTGTTAAAATGTCAAGAAAATTGATTTAAGGACCAAACCGGAAAATATTTTAAATAAAGGGTTGAAAAGGTAAATTTTACAAACGAGGAGGGGCTGAAAACAGAAAATTTCCAAGACTAATTCAATACATGCAATATGATCAAATAATGGTACTACTACTATCGACAAAATACAATACACTATAATACCAAAAGTCGTTGTTAAACGAATTGGTTCGGTCTCGAACCAATAAAAATCCGAAACCACTAACACAACGATAATATGATACTACAATACTATGATTCATACAAATAACGATTCGGAATACATTATACATGTGCACAGACGTCTACGCACTATCTTTGGGCCCCACAAGTGTAAAATCTTGTTCGTTGAGCCTAGCTAGCCCGACGACCTGATCTTAAGGCCCAAAGACTTCATCTTACGAAGTGTTGGGTTTTACCAACCTGACACGACGTAACCGGACTTTCAATGGCTGTAGACTACTGGTCCCCAAGGGTCCTTTAGTGTCGCTAGTAGAGTCTGCCTTTTTGCGAGGCGGGTCTGGGACCCCTCGTACCTTTTTATCCCCAACCGGCTAATGGAGTCGTCGAGGCCTTCGTGTCCTCCTTCTCTTCGGATGTGGGACAACAGGACGGTTGGATAACGTGACTAGTACGGACGACGCCTTCGGGATCGTTAGTATTGCTATAGACTAGTCGTTTGTGTAACGCGTGTTTGTGGCGGATAGTCATGCTCAAAAATAATCCAATGTCGTCTGGAATGATAACTTCATGCGTTGCGATGGTTTCAAGTAATTTCATGGAATTCAAAGAATTAGGAAAACATCGGGTTTTCCTAGGGTTTTCAATACATACAAATTCAGAATACATACGATTTCAATAAACAATATTTTACAAGTATAGAAAACAAACAAGCATACTTATGGATCTTCACACCTTTTTGACTATACTATTTTCAGAAAATATCGGATTTTCTGGTGGTTTTCAAACGATACGAAGCATTGTTTTCAAATACAACTTATGAACTCACCAACATTTCATATGTTGACGTTTTTCAAAATACTTGTATTCTCAGGGAACCGGTGAATCAAAGGAAATCTTATTCAGTGATGGCTTGCAGTTTAGTTTTGTATGAATTGAACAAATTAATTTTTGGGAATGTAATGTTTAAACAATGTATGACATGTAAACACTACTGGTTGTAATATATTAATGCACGGTGACGAATGTTGTTATGTTTCATATATATTCAATGTTATGGTATTCAATTGAGTCACGACAGCCCCCGGACATTTCCGCCGTCTGGTTCGGGGGTGTGACAGGTTGGTATCAGAGCTTTGTTTATAGTGAACTAGCATGTCGAGCCATACATTGATATGCAACTATAAACCAAAAAGAGGGACTAAGATAACTCTGAACAAAACAAGTAAATAAAACACGCTTGCTTGCATTAGGAATAAGAGCCTAACGCCGAATCAAACACAATAATGCTGGTATCTCGGATAATTCGAGACTGTTCTTAGTGATGCCAAGGAGTGAATGTAGCCTGATCAACTACATTCCCTCCAAAGTAAAACTAACACACGTCTTGATGAGATCGGGATAGCTAGGTAACCTAAAACTATACCCTTATCATCAACAAGAGAACGTTTGCTTGGTCTGTACAATAGTCATAGAACCTAGGAATAATGTTAGCATATTCCCGTACTCGCGCAGACAGCATGGCTGGTTTTCATCACCCTGGAGACCCCTACTTCCCTAATCAGGGAAACAACGGGTGGCTAGAGGAGGAGGAGCCTGAGGAAGAGCCTGAAGAGGAACCTGAGGAAGACCCCGAAGAAGAATCTGACGGAGAACCGGAGGCAGAAGCCGAGGACGAGCTTGCCGAACCCGAAGAAGACGAAGAGCAATTCGAAGAGGAGCTCGAGGTCAGCGAAGGGGGTGATTCGGACGCGGAGTCCGAGGTCATCGACCCCCCTTTCCCGATCAGGGTGCCCGCGTATCGTGTGGGTCCCACTGGACCTACCCCTCCTTGGGGCATCGATCTTTGGAGATGGAGCAGACATCAGGGACAGCGACCCCCGTTTGGCAGATCGCGGGAGTTCTTTGATCTGAGGGACGGAGGACCGGCCGACCGAGCCCTACCGGTCATGGTGAGACGATTACGGGACACCGGCGACCTTGCTCAAGGCACTGCTGATCAAGTGCGCCAGTTATGGACTAGGGTCGAGCGTGCGGAGCAGGAGACGCGTGACGTCCTTCGGGAGTTTCACATGAGGCAGGTAAGGTGGGAGTCTCGACTTCAGGACGCAGAACGCCTAGTGGCTCGTCTTCAGGGAGCATCCACATCTTCGGCACCACCTCCTGACGCAGCTCATCGCAATTAGGGACAGACTTATCATAGTAGGTTATTAGGAACTATGTTATGTACTCCGGCTCTATGTTTAAGTGACTACATTACTCATGGAGCCGTTATGCTGTCAGATTAGTGTTACTTATGTATGCTCTTACGAGCAAATTTTCTTGTACTAAACTCGGATAATATTAAATAAACTTTTATGTGTTTTGCTATGATATTACAAGATGTTATGCGTTGAGAAGTAATGATTATATGCTCGATGGTAGTAATGTTTAGGTTCGTATCATACATCTAGTTAGTAGGATCACGACCTCACAGAGACCACATACACTCAACATCTTTCCGTTTCATAACAGAAAGATGCCTCGCCCAGCTACTCACGGAAATCCCGAACCAACCCCGCCCGAAGTTGACTCCACTGCTTTCCAGGCAGCCGTGTCCGCTGCAGTCACCGCAACTATGGCACAACTTCACCGAGGGAACAACGGAGGAGGCAATGGTCAAGGCTCTGGAAGTTCGAACAACGGGACGAACCAAGGACTCACTAAAACGTGCACTTACAAGGATTTTGCGAACGCTAAACCCCGAACTTTCAACGGCACGGGAGGGGTGATTTCCTTGAAGAGATGGATCGAGAAGGTAGAGTCGGTGTTTGAGATATGCGAATGCCCCGAGCAGATGAAGGTGAAGTTCGCGGCCTGCACTTTCGTGGACCAAGCCCTCACTTGGTGGAATGGACATGTGGAAGCTATGACACTTCCTGTCGCCAACTCTATCCCATGGGCAGAAATGAAAGAAATGTTAATGGCTGAGTACTGTCCCCGAGGAGAAATTCAAAGGATGGAGCAGGAACTATGGAATCTCACGGTGCAGAATGCTAACATCAACGCATACATCTCGAGATTCAGTGAATTATCCCTATTGTGCCCGGATATGATCACGTCAGAAGGGAAGAAGGTTGAAAGATTCATTTGGGGACTGACATCCCCCATTCAAGGGAATGTGATAGCTGCGAACCCTGAAACTTTTGACAGTGCGAAGAGATTGGCAAAGAGGCTGTACGATCATAACAACAAAAGAGCCGAGAAACCAATGGAGACCGAGAAGAAGAAGGAGAGTGATGGTAAGAAAGGATGGAACAACAAGAGGAAGGGGCATCAGGGCCCCGAGACCTCTAAAAGGCAGCAAATAGTGGCAGTTAACGCTGTCACCACAACGGTTCCAGTCACACCACATGCTCCAGCCTCAGCTGCTTCAAATGCTTCAAGACCCTACTCCGGTAATCTTCCTAGTTGCAATAAGTGCGGCCTCCACCATCACGGCGAATGCAGGGAACTCCATTGCACCAGTTGCAACCAAAGGGGACACACTGCAAGATTCTGCAGAACGTACCCTCCTAGGAACCAGAGTCAGGGGAACAACCAGAACAACAACAACAACAACTACCGCAATAACAACACCAATGCCGGCGGCAATAATGCAGGGCCTAGCCACACCTGCTACGGGTGTGGAAGGACGGGACATTTTCGCCGAGATTGCCCTAACAACAACTCAGGAAACAGAGGAGCAGGAAGAATGCTGACTATGGGTCAGAGTGATGCAGTCCAGGATCCCGCAGTTGTGACCGGTACGTTCCTCCTAAACCACACTTATGCATGCATCTTATTTGATACCGGAGCGGAACGAAGTTTCGTGAGCGAGAAGTTTAAACATCTATTAAAACAACAACCCCAGAGGCTAAATGAAACATATACGGTAGAAATGGCCAATGGGAAAACCGAATCCACTGAGGAGATTTACACTGGATGTACCCTAACCCTTAACCAACACGTCTTTCGAATAGACCTAATGCCAGTATCAATTAGGAGTTTCGATGTAATTATCGGCATGGATTGGCTAAGCCCCCACCATGCTGAGATTTTGTGCCGCGAGAAGGCCGTTCGCCTTCGTCTTCCGAACCACGAAACCCTAGTGATTTACGGAGACAAACCCAGTACGAATCTCCGCCTCATCTCGTGCATCAAAGCACAAAAACACCTACGAAAGAACAATTTGGCGTTCCTGGCTCACATAGTGGACAGGACCAAAGAAGAAACTAACATCCAAGACATTCCGGTAGCGTGTGAATTCCCGGACGTGTTTCCTGAAGATCTTCCGGGAGTACCCCGAGAGAGACAGGTTGAGTTCCGAATCGACCTCGTTCCAGGAGCGACTCCTCTCGCTAAATCACCATATCGGTTGGCTCCTGCCGAAATGCAGGAACTGTCCAGCCAACTCAGTGAGCTTCTGGACAAGGGATTTATCCGACCTAGCTACTCGCCGTGGGGAGCCCCAGTGCTCTTTGTCAAAAAGAAGGACGGATCTTTCAGAATGTGCATCGGTTACAGAGAGTTGAATAAACTCACTGTTAAAAACCGCTACCCACTCCCCCGAATCGATGATCTATTCGACCAGCTCCAAGGAGCTAGTTATTTCTCCAAAATAGACCTACGGTCCGGATACCACCAGCTCAAGGTCCGAGAAGAGGATATTCCCAAAACCGCTTTCCGAACCCGCTATGGACATTATGAGTTCGTCGTAATGCCTTTCGGTTTAACAAATGCACCTGCCGCATTTATGGACCTAATGAATCGAATCTGTCGACCGTTCCTTGATAACTTCGTCATTGTGTTTATCGATGACATTCTTGTCTATCCACGAAGCAAGGAGGAGCACGGCCAGCATCTACGACAAATTCTAGACACTCTGCGATCGGAAAAGCTTTACGCCAAACTCTCCAAGTGTGAGTTCTGGCTTCGGAGTGTGAATTTCCTAGGCCACGTGCTTAGCCAAGACGGAATTCATGTGGACCCCTCTAAGATCAAAGCTATAGAAGGATGGGAAACTCCGACTACACCCACAGAAATTCGTCAGTTTTTAGGCCTAGCAGGCTACTATAGGAGATTCATCCAAAACTTCTCTAAAATCGCCAAGCCACTTACCTTGCTTACGCAAAAGGGCGTGCCGTTCAAGTGGACCGACCGACAAGAGATTGCGTTTCGAACCTTGAAGCAAGCTCTCTGTAGCGCTCCTGTGCTATCTCTACCTGAAGGAACAGAAGACTTTGTAGTCTACTGTGACGCGTCGAATTAGGGCCTAGGCTGCGTTCTCATGCAACGTGGAAGAGTGATAGCATATGCGTCCCGCCAACTAAAGACGCATGAGGTAAATTATACGATCCATGACCTAGAACTGGGAGCCGTGGTCTTTGCTCTAAAAATTTGGAGACACTACCTGTACGGTACAAAGTGCACCATCTTCACAGACCACAAGAGCCTCCAGCACATCTTGAATCAAAAGGAGCTGAACATGAGACAGCGACGATGGGTGGAATTACTAAATGACTATGAATGCGAGATCAAGTACCATCCAGGCAAGGCCAACGTGGTAGCTGACGCATTAAGTCGGAAGGAGTACACAAATCGCCGTACGAAAACGCACTCGATAACCATTCAATCTCATCTGGCCACTCAAATTGCATCAGTCCAGTCAGAGGCTATGAAAGCGGAAAATAGAACTAGCGAGGCATTACGCGGAATGGAGAAGAATCTAGAAGTCAAGGAGAATGGGGTATACTACTTCATGAACCGTATTTGGGTCCCAAAAATCGGAGGATTTAGAGAGACCGTTATGAAGGAAGCCCACAAGACACGATACTCCATTCACCCTGGTTCGGACAAGATGTATTTGGACATTAAGCAGCACTATTGGTGGCCTAACATGAAGGCGGAAATCGCAACTTATGTTAGTAAGTGCCTTACGTGCGCCAGGGTAAAGGTGGAATACCAGAAACCTTCAGGATTGTTACAACAACCGGCAATCCCTGAGTGGAAATGGGAGGGGATATCTATGGACTTCGTGACCAAGCTGCCCAAGACGTCGGACGGACTGGACACCATATGGGTAATAATCGACCGACTGACGAAATCTACCCATTTCCTACCAATCAAAGAGTCCTACAAGATGGAGAGACTGACGCGTTTGTACCTACGAGAGATTGTAAGACTTCATGGAGTGCCAAAATCTATCATCTCGGATAGGGACAGTAGATTCACGTCGCGCTTTTGGCAATCACTCCACATGGCAATGGGAACTCATCTTGATATGAGCACTGCGTATCACCCACAAACGGACGGTCAGAGCGAACGAACCATCCAGACGCTCGAGGACATGCTTCGTGCTTGTGTGATAGACTTTGGAAAGTCTTGGGATACCCACCTACCGTTGATCGAGTTTTCATATAACAATAGTTATCATTCGAGCATCAAGGTGGCCCCTTTTGAAGCACTGTACGGGCGTAAATGTAGATCACCGTTATGTTGGGCTGAAGTAGGTGACACCCAGCTAGCAAGAACGCATACGTCAAACAGGGCATTAACGGGACCGGAAATCATTCGCGAGACCACAGAAAAGATTGTCCAGATCAAAGCTCGATTACAAGCATCGCGTGACCGACAAAAGAGCTACGCTGATAAACGGCGAAAGCCCTTAGAATTCCAGGTCGGTGATCGAGTATTGTTGAAGGTCTCACCCTGGAAAGGGGTTATACGTTTCGGAAAACGGGGAAAGCTGAACCAGCGATACATTGGACCTTTCGAAATCGTCGCCCGAATAGGCCCAGTAGCCTACAGACTACAACTACCCACGGAGCTCAACAGTGTACACCCCGTGTTCCATGTCTCAAACCTAAAGAAGTGCCTATCAGACGAAACCCTTGTCATTCCTCTTGACGAAATCGAAATCAACGAGAATCTCCTGTTCGTCGAAGAACCAGTCGAAATCATGGACAGGGAGGTGAAGCGTACTAAACAGAGCCACATCCCGATCATGAAAGTACGGTGGAACGCAAAGCATGGGCCAGAATTCACTTGGGAACGCGAAGACCAAATGAAGCAAAAGTACCCTCACCTATTCTAACAAGCTCAAATCTAGCTTTCAAACAGAATTTCGGGACGAAATTCCCTCTAACGGGGGGATGATGTCACAACTGAAAATTTTGAGCCATGTAATCTATACATTCAAGTTAGTGTGAATCAAAAACTTCAATCAAATACATCATACAAGTACTACTAGTAGTCATCAAACAATTGGAAAACTCTAGAAGTTCTTGTTAAGTCTATTTTGGACTAGAACTTCCTTATTGGATCCAAATGGACCAATAAGCCTCCAATTAGACTATCATGGGCTTAGAACCCTAATTGGGCTCTATTTGGACCCACACTAATTTATTTCAATATTATGGGCCATATTGGGCCTAGAATGAAATAAATTGAAAGCTTTGATCCATAATTGACCTAATTTGACCCTAACAAGTTATAAAAATCACCTTTATATTTATTTGGACCAAAAATCACTCAACTTAACCATGAGAATTGGGCTTAAGCATTTAAGCCCCAAATTTTTCTTTTCCCTTCCAAAATCTCGGCCCAAGGCCCAAATCCAAGAGAGAGTTGACTATTTGCTTGCCACCTCACTATTACCCATAGGACTTCCATGCATTATTTCCCATTCTTCCATGAAAATCACTTCAAGATCACATCTCTTCTTCTCTCCTCTCTCATTCTCGGCCGAGAGCAACACCACACACACACAAATCACTCACAAACTCTCTCTAAAATTCACTCAAGACTTCTTCCTCTTCTCCATCCAAAATCTCGAAAATTAGGAAGCATTCAAGGAAGTTCTTCCACAAAATCATCATCTAAGGTAAGGTTTTGCTTGGATCTATGACTTGTATTCCTTATTTATCAAAAATCTCTTCCTAATCCATGCAAAAATCATGATCTTGCACTCTAGAAACCCCATAAACTCAAAAAGTTCATCAAGGAGTGCAAAGGCCAAAAATCACTTCATTTCTTCCAATCTTTCTTCAAAAACCGAATCAACACCCAAGGTGAGCTTCATACCCCCAATTTTCTGTTTTTATGAGTTTTGTGGGGGGGGGGAATACAAGTGAAAGTGTAGATCTATATGTGTTTATATGCCTTGTATGATTTCCATGCTTATATGTATGCTTTTATGTGTTTTAATGTTGGATCTAGCCATAAAACTCCTCAAAACCGAGATATAACTTAAGTTTTATGATTTTAGCATGAAATGTATTTCTACATATAAAGTGTTTCAAGAAAGATAGCTAAATGATTTAGTAACAATTTTCTTTAAGCTAAAAACCCAAATTTTGGGCCAAAAATGTGAAAAATACAAAATTAAGGGCCCAAATTGACATTTCACAGATTCTGATGGATGAAGTGTGCCAAAACAGTTTCCATAAAACTATTTCTGGAATTATACTCAATTAGAGGGTTAAAAACATAAATTTCAAGCTTAATGGGCTCAAAATGAAAATTTCGGCCCAATGAGGCCCATTATGCGAATTTTTCTGTTTTGGAGGGCCAAAACTGTAATTTTCTGTAAAACAGTGGACTATAAGTGTTCCAAATCCTTTTCAAAAGTTTAAAATGCTTTTTAAATTTAAAAAGGACCAAACTTGCAAAAAATTTTCCAATTTGAGCCAAAATTGTCAAAGTTGCGAAAAGAAGGGATTAAAACCGAGAAAACTGCATTTTTAGGGTCTTAAGCTGTTTTCTATGAAAATATGCTGGAAAATGTTTATTTCAATAATTTTTGGTGTTAAAATGTCAAGAAAATTGATTTAAGGACCAAACCGGAAAATATTTTAAATAAAGGGTTGAAAAGGTAAATTTTACAAACGAGGAGGGGCTGAAAACAGAAAATTTCCAAGACTAATTCAATACATGCAATATGATCAAATAATGGTACTACTACTATCGACAAAATACAATACACTATAATACCAAAAGTCGTTGTTAAACGAATTGGTTCGGTATCGAACCAATAAAAATCCGAAACCACTAACACAACGATACTATGATACTACAATACTATGATTCATACAAATAACGATTCGGAATACATTATACATGTGCACAGACGTCTACGCACTATCTTTGGGCCCCACAAGTGTAAAATCTTGTTCGTTGAGCCTAGCTAGCCCGACGACCTGATCTTAAGGCCCAAAGACTTCATCTTACGAAGTGTTGGGTTTTACCAACCCGACACGACGTAACCGGACTTTCAATGGCTGTAGACTACTGGTCCCCAAGGGTCCTTTAGTGTCGCTAGTAGAGTCTGCCTTTTTGCGAGGCGGGTCTGGGACCCCTCGTACCTTTTTATCCCCAACCGGCTAATGGAGTCGTCGAGGCCTTCGTGTCCTCCTTCTCTTCGGATGTGGGACAACAGGACAGTTGGATAACGTGACTAGTACGGACGACGCCTTCGGGATCGTTAGTATTGCTATAGACTAGTCGTTTGTGTAACGCGTGTTTGTGGCGGATAGTCATGCTCAAAAATAATCCAATGTCGTCTGGAATGATAACTTCATGCGTTGCAATGGTTTCAAGTAATTTCATGGAATTCAAAGAATTAGGAAAACATCGGGTTTTCCTAGGGTTTTCAATACATACAAATTCAGAATACATACGATTTCAATAAACAATATTTTACAAGTATAGAAAACAAACAAGCATACTTATGGATCTTCACACCTTTTTGACTATACTATTTTCAGAAAATATCGGATTTTCTGGTGGTTTCCAAACGATACGAAGCATTGTTTTCAAATACAACTTATGAACTCACCAACATTTCATATGTTGACGTTTTTCAAAATACTTGTATTCTCAGGGAACCGGTGAATCAAAGGAAATCTTATTCAGTGATGGCTTGCAGTTTAGTTTTGTATGAATTGAACAAATTAATTTTTGGGAATGTAATGTTTAAACAATGTATGACATGTAAACACTACTGGTTGTAATATATTAATGCACGGTGACGAATGTTGTTATGTTTCATATATATTCAATGTTATGGTATTCAATTGAGTCACGACAGCCCCCGGACGTTTCCGCCGTCTGGTTCGGGGGTGTGACAATCAAGCAATCACACAATCAAATAGAATAAGAAACAAGGTAGAAACAGAATAGAAACAAGCTTGCACATGCTTATATTGCATAAAACGTCTGGTACAACTTGCTCTCTTTGACCGTGAACTCTTGTGGCATCAACAACCATTAATCACCTAAACAACCCCTATATATATTGGACTTGGGCCGGACACTGGGTTTACAACCGTAAACAGGCTTACGGCCGTAAACTCACTAGTGGACCGTAAACACACAATCAACCTACCAAAACATGATAAAGACTCAAAATAACTTATTACAATGTAAGCCTAGACCAAACCACTAACTAGACCCTTCACAAATTCACTTTCGGGACTCAGAGAAGAATGGAAAAACATCTATTTGATGACCAAGAAATAGGAGATTTTTAATACATATTTGTTATAGAATTTGTACAACATTCTAAGAATGCACGAATCAGAGGTTATGGAAATTTATAAAGAAAACAAGTTGAAATATGGTGGTCCAATGGCGTTGGTGTCGAAAAGAATTGTAAAAGAATACGAGTCTGAAGAAGATACAAAAAAAGATGAAGAAGGATTTATTCTTAACTTTAATGATGAAGTTGTTGTCTATTATTCAAATAATAGGGTGAAAAAGTTTTTTTTTTAAAAAAAGCCTAAGATTGGAAATTTTAAAAATAGCATGGAAAAGAAGCCAATGTCTAATGTTGGTTAAAGTCAGAAAGTGATGGAGAAAGTGTAACACCTGTTCTAGGTATTACCTAATTTATTTAAGTTTTAGGGTGTTGTGTTTGGACTCGGTGAGTTGGGAGTCCAACTCGTCGAGTAGAGACATTTTGGTGGACGCGGGATCGGGACCTACTCGATGAGTCAGAAGGCCCGACTCAACGAGTAGGAGCTGTAAAGAGAAACCCTATTTTCAGGGTTTGTACCCTATTTAAAGAACACAACCTGCCTCTTGTGGCCTCCCTTATCACTGTTTCAGCCAGATAAAACCCTAGATCGACTTTGTACCCCGTTGTGTCAGAGAAAGACCATTTGTGAGCAATTTTGGGGTATTTGTGAAGGATTTTAGAGCTTGAAGAAGAAGGAGATAGGAGAGGAACAGCAGATACATCATCTACTTCATATTGGCCATCATCCTAAGGTATAAATTCATGATCCTGATCTCTACTTGCTTAGATCTCTTTTCTTCGAAGTAAATGGCCATTCATGGTGAAAATGGAGTCAAACTTGGATATGGACTTATCACAAGGATATGGTTCCAGACTTGGACCTCTTTAGGTCCCCAATGGCATAAAGTTGCTCCTTTATGTAGTTTAGCCTCTTTCCATGCACAAGAACTTTGTAAGAAGCCTGGTTTTGAAGTCATAGCCTTGGAGGACCTTGCATGCACGTAAGGTTTTCATCTTTACGTGGTATCTGCACTAGAGGGTTTGGATCTGGAGTTTAGGACCTTAGATCTAACTAAAAAAGGTTGAACTTGAAGAAGACTGAAGGAACTCGTCGATTCCCTTATCTGACTCGGCGAGTCGAGTAGGGTTTACCGTTTTCGGGTCTCCCGAGTGATTTCAGTTTCATGGGTTTTTGGTTGTCAGGAGCTTTTAGTTTCATGCATTTTCAGTTTTCTGGACATTGAGGAACTCGATGAGTTACATAGGTGACTCCGCGAGTTGAAGAGTTACTCGGGTAACTCGACGAGTTGCTGGATGCACTCAACGAGTTAAGGTCAACACGGACTATTGACCTTGACCGTTGACCTCGACTTTGACAAGGGTGACCTTGAGGATAATTATGCTATTTCAAGATTGTGACATGTTAATCACATCATGATCATAGGCGGTTGAGTTGGAGTAGTGCGTGGGAATTACCCGATCTTAGCTTATCAGTTCAACATTCGAGGTGAGTCTTCTCACCATACCAATGGGTCTAAGGCACCAAGGCCAGCCCATTTTATAATATGTGGTACACTAGCTGTAAATCCATTTTTTTTATTCCCGTGGAAGTCCACATTTTGTCCGAATCTTCTTCCATAATGGTACGGCACAATAGTATTATTGGGGCAGATACACAAATCACTTTCAATAGAAGAAGTCGGGTAGGTGGATTGGTCCGAGTTAAGAAAAAAGCAGAAAAAAAGAAACTGATAATCTTTTCTAGAGATATCCATTTTCCTGGAAAGACAAATAAGGCATTCCGATTGATACCGCCAGGAGGGGGAAAACCAAATTCCAAAGAATACAAAAAATTGAAAAATTGGCTCTATATCCAACGAATGAAACTTTCCAAGTATGAAAAAAAAGTATTTTGTTTTGGTTCAACCTGTAGTCCCATATAAAAAAATGGATGGTATTAATTTAGGAAGACTTTTCCCGCCGGATCTCTTGCAGGAAAGTGATAATCTACAACTTCGAGTTGTGAATTATATCCTTTATTACGACCCAATTCTTGAAATTTGGGACACAAGTATTCAATTAGTTCAGACTGTAGAGATATGTGGTATGATAGTTAGCTCTATGCTAAGTGGTATGCTAGTGATTATGTGATATTTGCAAGGAAGACCCCGTGGGGAGCCCGTGACAGTTGGATATAAGACCATGTGGGGGTGACCATGATATTCCTAGGTAAAGACCATGTGGGGGAGCCCACAACATCCTTATATGTTTATGTATGTGCTATGTAGTATGATAGATACTTCTGTGATATATGATATGTTAGTGATTATGTATGTTATTACATGGAAGAACCCGGGGGGAGCCCGTGGCAGTGGATGTAAGACCATGTGGGGGAGCCCATCGCATTCCTAGTTAAAGACCATGGGGGAGCCCATGATATGAAGGTATAAGACCCTGGGGGAGCCCACGACATCCTTATATGTTAGTATGCATGGCTTATGTGGTGTATGTAGCTTTTATAGCTAGTACGATATATGTTATGTGTATTGTGTGTGGGGTATGCTTTGGGGGACTCACTAAGCATTAGCTTACAGTTTGTGGATCTGTTTCAGGTACATCTGAGCCCAAGGGCAAGGGCAAGGCTTGATGGCGCAACATGCACTCTCTCAAGCATTTTATGGGACACTCTGATGTTTTAAAATAAAGGTTGTAATTGATATGAGTTTTGAAAACAATTATATTTGGATTTCATGATTTATGGAGATGTGTTTGATTAATAAAAATGAAAAAAATTCTTTTGAAAATTTGGGTCGTTCCAAGTAGGTATCAGAGCCTTGGTTTGAGGGATTCGGACACTCTCAGGTGTGTCAGGACTCAAACTAAGGAAATGGTAAAATTGTTTTCAAAAATAAAATAAAAGTTAAAGATTTTAAAGAATGGAAAAGATGAGAGTGTAACGCGTGTGATCAGCCGAGCCACGTAAGTAGTTCCTCACTGTGTTAGCCATGTTATACTGATATTTGAGCTTTGATGATCGTATGGAACTTGCTATGTTTATGCTTTTAAAATTGTGTATGGTTAGAAGCTTATAGCCATAGGATGATTGATTTGGCCTTATTTCCTGTTCCTTGTCTGGTTGTGGTCCTAGGGTGGATTTTTTTATTAGAAAGTCTATTTGATCATTTTTTGTGTATAATTTGCATGCATAAAGGCAACCTGTTATGATCGGTATGATGGATGTGAGTAAAGAAAATCTTAGTACAACCTAGGATTTGAGATATGCGGTAGTCTGTGGGATATGGTTTATTTTGGGACGAATTAGAGTTATCAAGACCTGTACCCGAACCAATGTTAGACCTGGGAGCTCTAAGGAGGAACGGTGTGGGAAGATCCTTGTTATGGACATCCTGATCATTATGTTTTATGGTATTGCAGTACAGTATGGTGGTGACACGACATGGAGTTGGGGGATCAGGATCAGGATCTGGATCTGGGTCGGGCGATGGTACCGAGCCCATCGACGAGAGGTGGCGTGAGCTCATCACAGCCGAGGTTATGAGGCATTCTTAACGCTACCCCAATTATATTTGGGATGGTCAAGGAGGGAATGATGGATATCATGGAGGAGAGGCTCAGGGCATTCAGAGTCAAGATTGTTGCAGGTCAGGTTAGGGCCCGAACTCCCTTGTTCTGGAAGTTCAAGGCATGTGGGGTGCCGGAGTTCTTCGGGGTCAGGGACCCCATTGTTATCCGATGTTGGGTGGCAGATATCGAGAAATCCCAGCGCACTAGTTCTTTCCAGGATGCGGCAAATGTGGGTTTTGCGATATGTATGATAAGAGACAGAGCCTGCAACTGGTGGGGCGAGGTGATTAGTCAGGTGGGAGCAACCAGTGTGGCGGAGATGACATGGGCCGAGTTTGTTCGGTAATTTGACTTGGAGTTTGCACCAGCTATTGAAGTGAAACAGATCGTGAGGGAGTTCCAGGAGCTCCAGCAGACCACCGATACTGTGGCGGAGATCACCGCCTAGTTTCGGGAGCGAGCATTGTTGATCCCACAGTATGTGTGACAACCCAAAAATTTCCGTTAGTTTTAACGTCGAAATTAATTACGTCAAAAATTAGCCAAATGTAGCCCAAAATTATTTTTGACCGGATTTAAACCCGTTAGAATATTTTAAATAATATTCGTCAAGCGAACCAAAATTAAGGCGGTATAATTTAAAATTTGCCGTGATTAATAATAGTTGTGAAAAACCCTGTTCGCGGTTGGTGTCAGGTGAACCCCAGCCAGGCCATAAACTCCACCCTATATAAGGGTGGAGTGGGTTTCATTCCCACCTTTTCCCACCTTAGATTCTCTCTCTCTACTTTCTATCTCTATAAACGGGTTTTGGTCAAAAATCGCCCCTACGAGCTTCAAATCGGTAACTTAACCTTCCTAGCTCATTGTTTATCTTATCTAACTTGAAAATTCATGGCTTAATCATCCAAAAACCCCAAGAACATGAGTTTACGGTATTGGGAGCATCCCAAAACCGTAAACCTCTTGGAAGTGGGTTTTGATGCCCAAAAACCCTCCTAAACACTTCTAATGCTTAGCAATGACTTAGAGGCTTATATGAAAGGACTTAGAACACCATAAACTTGCATTTTGGGGAGTAAACATGATTTTACGGTGTAATAACTGTTGGATTAATGTCTAAGTCCATAACTATATTTGGTATATACTTGACCCGACCCGGCATGGTCCATTTGGGTTGCACTTCACCGACACAATTTATATGGATAATCTTTTGAGAATAGTATGTTTATGATTAATATTAATATGTTATAAGTTCTAATATATTAATATGGAATCATATTATTTAATTAGTATTGATCAAGAATTAATTTATAATTAATTAAGTGATCAAAAGGAACTAATTAAATATGGACTCTTATATATATGGAATGGGCCAAGTTCATTTAGGTTGGGCTAAGATTTCATGGATAGTCCATGGAGTGTTTAACCCATGGATCCTAGGAAATGAAAGGTCATGGGTATTAGGGTTTAACCCTAATCCTCCATACTATATAAAGATGTCTTTGGTTGGTGAAATTGGCACTAGTGTGGATACACTAAAGAAGGGCTAGCCAATTTCACTAGAGAGAACCAAGTAATCATATTCTCTAAAGTATTCCAAGGTGTCTTGGTGATTTGTGATTCCACTTGAGGCTTCCACACTATTGGGGCTAAGCTCTTAAAGCTTGAAGACATCAAGCTACATCAAGAGGTATGTATTCTATCTTGTTACATTCATAGTTTTTGTATGCTAGATTAGGATAATACCTTGGATGTTCTTATTTGCATGTATAATAGAGAAAACATAGATCCAAGGTATTTAGGGTTGCATGTACACTTAGGAAGTGTTAGAATGCTCAAAACCCAACAGTGGTATCAGAGACACGGGTTGTTTTCTGTTATATTGATGCAAATATTTTATTTTCAAAGTTGAGAAAAAGAAAAAAAAAACATGAAGTTTGTCAAATTTTAAGATAATCATTATTTGTAAAATTTGAATAATTTGCTTTATGAGTTGAATTAGGTCAAATTTAATAAAAGATAAAATAATATGATTATTTTATTAGTTTTAAAAGTTTCATCTAAAGAGTTTTATTTTTTGAAACCTCCATAAGTTATGGATATGAAAAGGTTTTAAAAAAAAAATTTCAAAGTTTTTTTGGAGTTACAAAATTTGGTGTTAATGTTTTAAAGGATTCCATAACTTAAGAATAAGTTATGGATCACCAAAAGTTTTTTGTGTTACCTTGTTTTATGAGTGAATTTAGATTAATGAATAAAATTATGTGATAGTTGGTTTTAATCCAAATTAATCTAAGAATTGATTCTAAAATGTGTTTTTGTAACTTGTCCTCAAGTTATATGAAAAGTCACATTTAAGAATCATAAAACTCATAAAAATTGGCAAAGGTTACAAAAAATGAAGAGTCTAGTTCTAATTAAATGGTTTTATGACTCCATAACTTGTCCTCAAGTTATGGAGGACCAAGAGTCTCTTCATTTAATAAAATAAAAAAAAAGTGTAACCTTAATTAATTCCATAAGTTATAAAATAAAGAAAAGTTAATTCTTTTATTAGTTTAAAGTCTTCCATAACTTGTCCTCAAGTTATGGAACTTGAAGAGTTTTTGGATTAAAACTACTTTAAACACATAAGTTATGGAATTAATTAATTTTGAATAGTTTCAAAACTTGCCCTCAAGTTTTGGAATTTGTAAAGTTTTCACTTATGAATACTTTAATTCCAAGTTAGCCCTTAGAATTTTAAAAGTTAAAATTCAACCCTTATACTTTATAATATTATAAGTTAATAATATATATATGTATAAGAGTAAAGTCAGTCTTACCGCTAGTACGCCTCATTCACGAAGCCGGTCTATAAGGTGGGTATAAGGTTGTTGCCTATAAAATGGCAACTTAATGGGTGTCCACTCTCACCCACCGCTTGCTTGACTGGTGGAGGGTCGTTAGCCGAACGGGTTTGACAGGACTAGAATTCTCCCTTCATTAAAAGTATTAATGATAATACTAAGTAACTAAACTCTTAATAATACCCAATCTTAGTTACTTAGGAAAAATGTGAATAAGGTGCTAACCCATGAAATTACACTTTACACTTTGTCTAAGTCGTTAGTGGAGCGTGTGTGGTTAACCGGCACACTAACTTGGACTTAACAAGGTAGGTAAAGGGTGACTTAATATTTATCATAGTATCGATGGAGCGTGTGTGGTTAACCGGCACATCGATTGAGGGGTAATTTATTAAGGGTACCAAGTGATTTGGATGGTTACTTCACACCTTGTTTTGTGATCCTCGGCATCCCAGTCACAAAACCTGAAGGGCACACTTGAGATTGAAACATGCCTTTGAAAAGTTCAATGAATCTCAAAGATCTAGGAGTTTCAAAACCAATTAAAACCTAATAATTCATTTCATTTATCTTGGTGGAAATTTGGTGAATCGTCATTCACCTACCTTCAAATATTTTATAGCTTGGATTACGGCATACCTCTTCTAAGTTATAAAATAGTTTGTTGGGTCCTAGCCTTAATATTTCATATTGGGTGTCATATTAAGGACTTTAAATCAACTATCTTGAATATCTCCCAAAAGATGTCTGTAATAGACACCTATGATCTTCAAAAATCTAGTGAAACAAGGTTTCCTAAATGAAGATGATGTCCTTTGGAAATCATACTTCTTTCACCTCCTCCAATTATTCTCCCCAACCCACAAGTTCTTGAAAAGTTTAAGGTCACTCAAGCCCTATTGGCAAGGCAAGGTCTAGGTGTGAACACATCTTGGAGATGTAGTCACATATTGACAAGCCGGGAGAGTTGGGTGTCAAAGTCTTGAGAAAGTTGGTGGTTCAATCACTTTCTAAGTCACATAGTGAGTTCCTTTGGGACACCTATGAAACAGACTATGACAAGACCCTTAATGATCTTATCTATTTGCTAAGATCAACTTCCTAAAACTTTATGGACATTGACAATGATGACATTGGATATCCAGTAAAGCATTCTCTTCCCAATGGAAAGGGATCGGCCATAGTCAACTCGGTTGACCAAATGGTAAAGAGAAAAGCTAAGTCTGTGATAGTCTCGTGTACCATTATCAAAGGGTCCATACGTTTATATTGCCAAGGGAAGGGGCATTGGTTGCGAAGCTGCCAAATTTACCTAAGGATGTTAAAGTCAATATGTTTGACTCTACTTCAGGTAAAGACCACTATCTAACTCTGTTAAGTTTCTATTCTGAGATTCCTGATACATGATGTGACTGGGTCACATGGTGATGTTTTAAGAATCAAAGAAAAGTGAAGAAACTAAAAGAAAGAATATGCTGAATCTGATGGCGTAGATGGATTTCTATCGCATAGTTTGAAGATCGGATTCTTGAGCAACTTCTTAGGAGTTATGAGATATTGCTTAGGAATTGATAACAACAAGTTTTCATATGGATTGTAAGGATAAGTTTTTCCGCAAAGTTTTAAAATAAAAGAAAATTTTTTTGATTTTATTTATTTTAAAATATCCTTACAATGGCTTTTGAGGAAAAATTGTTGCTTATATGATTCCATTAAGAGCAAGAGTGGAAATATGAAATTGATTCTTTCATTTGTGGTAATGTCTAGATTTACCAAATAAGGAAAGATTCTCATCACCCAAGTTTCAATTGGACCGGAACTTGGAATCATGCAAGTTGTATAGCATGATGAATGAGAACTTTCAAGTTTTGGAAAATTAAGACTAATTACTCGGCCACATGGATGTGTGAGTCAAGTAAAGGACTAAGGGATCGAGTACACATTCTTGTGCACTGATTAAGTCCACCACAAAAGATTGATAAGACTATTCGTCATAGTTTACTAAAGCTCAGTAAATATGATTATACTTACAAGATTAAGTGTAACTCTGAGACATTGGAAAAGGTTCCAATGTATGGCAGGGCGAATAAGAAGAATCAAATTAGGCAGAAGGATAAAAGTTTCTCATATCTGAAAAGATGGGAGAGTACTTTAGTATCAGTTTTGTGATCATCTTAATGATTAAGAAACCATATCAAAATTAGTTCTCTAAGGAAATCTTAGTGCATTCTTATGACTAAGAAGAGGAACTTGAATTGTTGAAATGGTTAAATCAAGAAGATGAGTCATACTTCGTTCCAATACAAGTCTTAGAGTCATACTCCAAGATTGTCATTTGAGTGACATGTCTTAAAGAAGGTTTAAAACACTTGTCAAATGTAAGAGTAAAAGTTTTCTACTCTTGTATATTTGAAATTGGTAAGTTGTGATGTTTTGGATAAAACAAAGACCAACTTAGGCCAATTGGGTAAAGTGTTTTTCTTGATTAGAATCCGCACTATCTCTTGGATGTTTGACAAGGGAGTCTTATATGTCAAGAGGACAGTGGGAGTCTTAAAGGTCTTGAAAGTCTCAAGAAATAATCAAGAATAAAACCTGAAGTTCTTCACTAGCACACGACTTGAGGTTTATAACCTATCGTGTTGACATATCTGTGCCCATTCCAGTTAAAGTTGGCTTTGCATATGAGTTCTTAGAGTTCTCAGTTTGTTGCATAACAACTTGGAAGCAATGGCAGGCCCTTGAGCTGCCAGGTGGCAAGAAGTTAAGATTGAGTTCAATCCATATGGTTTTGGATTTGTCATTATCTTTGTCTTGTGATTATGGTTTGACAAATTCATATGGGTAGGAACTCATACACCATATAAATCTAAGTGTCATAAGGTTTCTCTCCGATTCATGAAAATGATGGTGAGGAAACGCTTTCACTAAGTAGATTTTACGAAGATATCAATTGTGTTATTTGCATTTTCAAAAGTCGTTAGTGGAGCGCGTGTGGTTAACCGGCACACTAACATGGACTTGTGAGAAATGGCAAATGCCTAAGCAATTGAGACCATGATTACGGTATCCCTTTTCATGGTTCTTGAAATTGCTTAGACACACAGGTGAGCTATCTACGGAAAGGGTGTATGAATCTAAATTTCAGACTGTCCAGCTGATTTCTGAGTACATGTCAAAGCTAGTGGGAGCATAAGTGTTATGCTAATAATCATCATGTTAGTGGGAGCATGATAATTATGATAAGTATTGCAAGTTAGCAATGTTAATTATAGAAAACAAAAGTTTCAATTGGGAAAAAGTTGTTTTGCTATAATTAAGGGAGAGGAAATTATGCTTCATCTCAAATCTATAAGCTTAGATCGTGAGGTTTTAATCATTTAGTCAAGGATATATATGAATTTCATGTTGGAATGGCTCAACATAAGGAAATTCTGTATATGGGTCCATTATTTGCGTTCTAAAATTCGATTATGATTACGGCATCCCTTGTCATAATCTGAATTATGAGAACTTGGCAAATTGAAATGGAAATATTATAGCAAAAGACTGGTTTAGTCTTTATGTAAGACATCATGAATCGTGTCCCATATGCTTCGGATATAGGATCGATTACATGTGCTATATTCATCCGTTCTAAAATTTTCCAAATGCCTGGGGCATTAAGAAGGGAAAAGGTTTAGAACTGGATATGACTAAAAGGATTAAACAATTGTCGAGGACAATCTAAGGTTTACCAAAGATTTGTTACTCAAGGACAATTGGAAGTATAGTGATAATTCTGGAAGGACCATATTGACATAATCTGTAAGGAGGCAACTCTTGTTCAGAAGTGATAGTCAAAATGGAATCTGGAAATGTTTCAAAGTTAGAATTTTCAATCTGTGTAAGATTAAGGAAACTTAATGCAAGAAGGATATTTCCAAGGAGTTGATCTCCTTTGGAATACTCTGTAATGATTGTTGCCAAGTCTTTGTGACTTTGTGCATAATCGTTACAAGAGGATCAATGCATATAAGTTTAGAATCTAACAGATTTCTGTAAATGGCATGAATTTGGAATTCTTGCATTTGCAGTAAGGATTTGGGAGTGTGAAAAGAGAATCATTGAAGTTATGTTCAATTGATCTAGTTCACAAAGTAAAGATCATAGACAAACATAGTATGCATACTTGGTGTGTGGCATGACTAGTGTTTAAGAAAACATAGTGTACATGCTTGGAGCATGGGACAACTATTGTTTTAAATTCAAGAATAAAGTTGATAGCTGAAACAATATACAATGAATAATGTGTAATCATATGGTGATAAATAAAAGGTGTTTTATTTATGTTCAAAGGGTTGATACCATATTCGATTCAATTATTATTGTGTTTTATTTTGCATGTTTTGACTTCCCGAATAAACTGGGTTATTCTTCCTGAATGACTAAGTTATTCAAACATCCACAGTCGGTCATATGTTGGAAGTAGATATGAATTAAGACTGTCATGGGTTGGCTTGTAGAGGTCTAAGGTGTTGGACAAAGGGCTACAACACTCATGAGTGCTCATAAGTTCTGAGTATTGGATTCAACCCGCGCTCATTGGAATCACTTCATGGATTTTATCACGAGTGATCATGAGACGATAATATCTTATATTCTTCAAACCTAGAGATATGAGTTGTTACTATGAGTTGATAGTACATTGATTGCACGAAAACGCATTTGGTAACTCGGTGCTATAAAACGTGCCTTTGTGTATGATTCAACAAGTAGTAGAACAAGCCATATGAGTCGAAGTTTATCCGTTCCTTTTACCTTCGGGATAAAAGCGATATCTGTGGGCCCCTCGATGATTTGATGATGACAAATGGAAGTGCTCGGCCGGGCCAGGACTGATTTGATTCGTTCAATTAGTCAGTCGTCATAAATCGCAAATCGGGAAACAACAAATGGACAGAGAGAATGATTATAATCCATGTCTCAGTCCATATGATATCTAGAATGGAGGAATATATGATCCCTTATCTAATGGACAAGTCACTGACAAAGGTCAGAGTTCATCTACAAGGTCAGAGTACGACAGAAGCTGTTGAGAGCTACGATTGCCAGTTAGGTTTGAAGTCATACGCAATAATAGTTTTAGACTTATCCAAGTGGGAGACTGTTGGATTAATGTCTAAGTCCATAACTATATTTGGTATATACTTGACCCGACCCGGCATGGTCCATTTGGGTTGCACTTCACCGACACAATTTATATGGATAATCTTTTGAGAATAGTATGTTTATGATTAATATTAATATGTTATAAGTTCTAATATATTAATATGGAATCATATTATTTAATTAGTATTGATCAAGAATTAATTTATAATTAATTAAGTGATCAAAAGGAACTAATTAAATATGGACTCTTATATATATGGAATGGGCCAAGTTCATTTAGGTTGGGCTAAGCTTTCATGGATAGTCCATGGAGTGTTTAACCCATGGATCCTAGGAAATGAAAGGTCATGGGTATTAGGGTTTAACCCTAATCCTCCATACTATATAAAGATGTCTTTGGTTGGTGAAATTGGCACTAGTGTAGATACACTAAAGAAGGGCTAGCCAATTTCACTAGAGAGAACCAAGTAATCATATTCTCTAAAGTATTCCAAGGTGTCTTGGTGATTTGTGATTCCACTTGAGGCTTCCACACTATTGGGGCTAAGCTCTTAAAGCTTGAAGACATCAAGCTACATCAAGAGGTATGTATTCTATCTTGTTACATTCATAGTTTTTGTATGCTAGATTAGGATAATACCTTGGATGTTCTTATTTGCATGTATAATAGAGAAAACATAGATCCAAGGTATTTAGGGTTGCATGTACACTTAGGAAGTGTTAGAATGCTCAAAACCCAACAATAACATCCTTAGACCGTAAACCCATATTCATGGACCTTAAACACCTTTTAAGGTGTTAAACTACCCCTCAAGCACCTCCAAAAGCTTCCACGGGTGCCTAGAGCCTTGTAATCTTTCGTTTGATACACCAAAGCATAGGATTCATGGACAAAATGAGTTTACTACCGTAAACTCATGTTTTTAAGGTAGTAAACTCCCCAAGAACATCTTCTTAGACCGTAAACACCTTTCCAAGGTGTTTAAGTGCCCTAAACACCTTCCTAAGCTCCTAAAAGTGACTAGAACCTTACATGCATGAGTTAGAACAACCAAACAACAAAAGAAATGGACCAAAATGAGTTTACTACCATAAACTCATGTGTTTACGGTCGTAAACTCCTCAAGAGTGTTCAATGGACCGTAAACTCTTCAAATGGTCCATTTTGAAGCCTTAAACCCTTCATAAGCCCTAGAATTGAACCTAGCCTAGTCCACAAGTGTTATAAGACCTTAATGCATCCAACAACACACCATACATGAGTTTCCGGCCGTAAACTCATGGGGATAAGGTCTTAGGGCCATAAACTCTATAAATAGTTTACTCTTGAAGAGTAAATTCCCTAACTAGGCCATACACTCCCATAGATGTTACCCAAGACACTCCTAGCACTTGACCAAACTGTTTTCCGCATTTTAGGATGCGTATACGTGTTTAATTAGTATTATATTTACTAATTGTATGTAAACATATGTCATCATATGTTAATAGGTCACTAAGTGTGTTCAAGTCGTTTTCTTGAAACCGAGCACCCAACCGGCACTTCCGTTCGATCCGCTTACAACAGGTGAGTTCATACCCCTGAATTAACCTTTTAAATGTTTTTACATGATTTTAAGGCGGGGATACAAGTTAAATCATGCCAGTTATCATAACAATCACATGTGATTGATAACCCGCATGCACAAGGATTTATTACAGTGTCAGCTGTTTTACCAAGTATGATACTGTAAATGGTTTTCCAAAACGTCTTTACTCGTTCAAATCTTTTCTCAAATTGTCTCTCGCACTGTATGTCTTACTTCAAATTCAGTTACAACAGTATTTTAAACAAAGGTTTTCTTTACGTATATTGTTTTATCGAAGTTATGATCAAAACTTGTTTATGAAAGATTTTCAAGGGTTTCTAAAGGTTTTCAAACTTATTTTACAAAAAGAATACCAAGTCATGATTTTCTTAAGTGTAAAGGTTTTCCAAAGTTTTCATCAAAGTTTTCTCCCATGTTTTTATACACCTACTTCGTTAAATACTACTGCTTCATTATGCTTCTACTTAGTTAATGCTCCTACTTAGTTAAACGCTTCTACTTGTTAACGCTTCTACTTTGTTAAACGCTTCTACTTCGTGAAACGCTTCTACTTTATTAACGCTTCTACTTTGTGAGACGCTTCTACTTTGTTAACGCTTCTACTTTGTTAACGCTTCTACTTCGTGAAACACTTCTACTTATTAACGCTTCTACTTTATTAACGCTTCTACTTTGTTAAACTCTTCTACTTCATGAGACGCTTCTACTTTGTTAATGCTTCTACTTCGTGAGACGCTTCTAGTTTGTTAACGCTTCTACTTCGTGAAACGCTTCTACTTATTAACGCTTCTACTTTATTAACGCTTCTACTTTGTTAAGGCTCCTACTTTGTTAATGCTACTACTTTGTTAGACGCTTTTACTTAGTTAAATACTTCTACGTCGTGAAATGCATGCCTTTACCTATATAGTTATATAAATGATGTTTAAAGGACTTAGGAAGGCTAGTTCGCCCTATTTCCTTTTCCTTGTTTGGATGTGGTCTAGTGGGTATCGGATATCCGTCCGAAGGTCGTTTAAACATTAATTATATATCATCTATACATGTATAGACATGAAGGTTTACATCGATCAGTTCAGTTGTGAGTCTCTACCGTTAGTCCAACGCCTCTAATAGAATTCAGATTACGTGATGCATCTTCAAGAAACAGATCACCCCGTCGTCGAGTTGGTAACCAGAGTCTCCTGTAGGGAGAGCGGGCATTGTGTGTATAGATCTATACGGGACTGACACCCCCGCACCCTGACTGCTAGCTACAGTCCACGGCTTACCAAGCCAAGGGGTGACAAATGTCATATTTACACCGACGCTTGCAGGTCGTCAAGTACTCTAGTGTCGATTAGTATGGTTACGAGTATCTCCATTTTTACCTTATAATTCATGGCCTTAAGGTAACGATAATTAACATTGTATGCTGGAAACACACCCTTAGAATTACTCTTTGTTTTAGACCTTGCTAGCTGTATCCTTCATTTGATATTGTCTGGGGTCTGTGTTTCTTTGTTTTAGACCTTGCTAGCTGTATCTTTCATTTGATACTGTCTGGGGTCTGTGTTCTTTGTTTTAGACCTTGCTAGCCGTATCGTACATTTGATACCGTCTGGGGTCTGTGTCTCCTTTTGTTAGACTGAGTCAGGCGTGTCGCTCATTCGATACTTTCCTGGAGTCTATGATTTCTTTTGCCTTAGTCAGTAGTATTTTTCTGCTAAGGCATATGTTATTTTCCCTATTGTTCATCCTCCTACTTACTTTAAAATCAAATATCGTATTTTGGTAATGATAGTATTTCAGGGAAAATTACTCTTTAAAACATAACTCTGTCGAGTCTTGGTAGAAGACTGCTTTTATTTAGAAAATATAGGATTTTCTGGAAAGGACTCTAATACACCGTTGACTCTAAACTACTACTTTTTATAAAGTTATTTTGGATAAAATGCTTGCTTACTCAAATGACACTAAATACTTATGAACTCACCAGCATTTATAAAAATGTTGATACTCGCTTTCAAAATAACTTGTATTCTCAGGTCAGCAATAGACAGGTACATCCCAGGAGCTTTTGGTGAAGACAGTTTAGTACCAAGATGCACCTATATTATTACTTGTATTACTTTAATGTCTCTATGAAATGTAAACCATGTAAAACTATTACTATTAATGCAATGGTTGTTGTACTTTGATTACTATACTGCATATGTTGTGATACTTGACATGACGTCATCCACCCCAGAACGTTTCCGCCGTTCCGGTTTTGGGGTGTGACAGATTGGTATCAGAGCATTGTTTATAGTGAGCTAAGTATATCAATTCATAAAATATATACAGCCTATAAATACAAAGGGATAAAACACTCTGAACAAGAATTATACTTTAAAATATAACCATATTTTACCATAGTATAAGAACATCCATAATCTAAACACTCGAACACAAGTATCACAAGAAGAACAAGAATAAAAGTCTTCGGATGTTGAGCATTACCGCCAAACCTGGGCAGTTATGTAATTGTAAGCTGGATTAAATGTAACCTGACCAACTACATTTATTCGAGATGCGATGAATGTGTGCTTAGGAGTGATAGTGGTGTTGCAATAGGTCTGAAACTTACCAACGAGGAATGCTAGAGCCAAACATAAAGTTTAAAATACTATGGGAGTATTTTGGAATACTAAAGGACTCACATTAACCCCAGAATCATGTTCATAAGTTAAGAAACAAACAAGAAATTAAAATACCATAGGGGTATTTTAGGATCCATAGATAACCTTGTGTGAAGAACTAAAAAGATCCTTATTGATATACCTACAATTACAGAGGGTATACTCTCAAGGTTATATATAATAAGGATCCCATAGTCTAAGAATGTGTGGTTTCGCTCTACTTCCTTTTCCTCGTTGGGATGTGGATATAGAGTAGTATCACATATTCGAAGGCCTATCGGATCTAAGCTATATATGATTTGTATACCCTATGTAATTGTAGCAGGACTTAATGTGGATCACCCAGTGAAATGTTAATAATCTCTTAGGATTATTTATACATTTCTATTCTCGCACGAACCCTGTAGAAAACCCTATCCACTTCAGTACTCGGCAGAAGAGTTAATTCAGACCCTGAAGAGGTTCATTGAGAAGATTTCCAGTTCGAAAATAAATGAACTAGGTCAAGACTATTGGAATCACTAAGTGCCTATATCTTTTTAGGGACATGGTGGGAAATTCGCCTAAACTTCCGAGATTTCCAGTCATCCATCATGAAGTGATGACACTCAGTGTCAGGATTGGAAGTAAGGCGGAATATGTCCTCACGAGAAAAGAACCCTAGGTAACTACCCGAAGGAAACCAACGCCGGTCCCAGTCAAAGATACGAGGTAGACAGAGGGAGCCAGTACATGGAACCCGAGAAGTGTCTTTTCCTCGTGTTCGTCACGCTAATACACCCATAAAATAATACAATTTAGTGAGTTAGTGATTACACTACTCACACTATGTGTTAGGTAAATCGCCTTTTTCCCGTTGCAAGTAATACGATTAGAGCGGATCCCCCACACCTCTATTGAGGTTGTTTAGCCATAAGTCTTCATGAGCCTTTCTTCCCGCGGTCTTCGTTTCGACCTGTTCTCAAATCTTTCCAAGCCGGAGAGTGAACCTTTCCCAGTATAAAGGTAACTTAGTAGGAACGACTCCCATCTTATGGCTTTTCCGATACTCATACTCCTACCTTGAATACCCGGACTACATCATAGGGATGTAGGTCGACACTCAGACAACCAATATCCGAGGCACGGGAAATATTTATGCCTAATATAGTAAGGATAGATACGTCCAGGGTTAACCATCGTCTCTCATCAGCTTGTGCTCCTTTCCGTGTAGGGAAAAACCATGCCTCCGAAGAAGCGTACCCATCCGCTGGCAAGAAACCGACTCTCCTATTCGATGAAGCTACGTTCCAAGCTGCAGTCTCGCAGCCGTAGCAGCTGTCATTGCTCAACTAAATGCTAACAACGCCAATGTTAGCAAGTGCCCTATCGGGAATTCCAATCCAAGAAATGGACAGCAGCAACCAACCTCTGTATACCCAGCCACCCAAGAACCTCAACCAAATCCACTGAAGAGAAAGATCAAGATCGAGGAGGGAAGTACCTCGGCTCAAGGACCTTCCGAAGGGCAACGAGCTGAGACAGTCAATACCCCTGCTAGCCCCTCCATCCCGACTTCAAGAAGACCATACCTAGGAAACCTTCCCCATTGCAGCAAGTGTAGCTACCATCATCATGGTATCTGTCGAGAACTCTATTGTGCTAGGTGCCACATGAAGGGTCATACTGCTCGCGTCTGCAGAACCCCGGTTGAGTTTATTACATCAACCACCAATGTGGCGACCAATACAGTTTGCCACCTATGTGGTGAGATTGGGCACCTAAAAGCGAGATTGCCCAACGGAAAGAAAAGACAAGGACATAGGAGGAGTCTAACTCCAATGCTTGGGGAAAAGCATCAAGGAACCCGGTAGATATTGGTACGTCTCTCAATCTCAGATAACTAACCAAAAACATTAAAAGGCTAATTCTAAATGTAATTACTTCCCCGTTAAGGCGAAAGTCGCAGCACTGTTATAAAATTTAAAATTTCATCAGGTAAAACTATAATGGCTAGATATATACATTACGACCATGTATAATTGAGATGGATAGACCTAGAGTGAGTGAATGTCACCTCATTTCCTGTTCCTCGTTTGGTTGTCGATTTAGGGCGGAGTCGCTCAGTCAACAGTCCTCCCCACCTTAATTATACATGACTAGTATATGTTAGGCGATTATAGAAATGCCTCGTGAGAATCCATTCATGAAAAGGTACTCTACTCAGAAACACTCAGGACCCTCTATAGTTCCGCGTCAACTCTATCGGTCCAAGTATCCGCGACAGTGATACACGGGACGAAACCCGAGACGCCTAGAACTTGTGTGCCCATTCGGCACATGACTCCATCGTCCCTCATTCTGTATCATGTCGAAGTATGCCAACTTCGACGCCTCTATCAATCATGGTTTGACTTCGTGCAACCACGTGTAAATTCTTAGTGCTGTGTAAAAAGAACTTTCACCGCAGCCATTTCGGCAGATAAAGGTTTTTCCGAACCTAAACAAAATAAAAATAATAAAGAATAATACGATCCGTCAGTCGTCACTCTTATTTCAAACCTTCCGAAGTACCTAGGAGAAGGGTACCGCGTGCTGTTAACCAAACCCTTCTTAGACAGATAGAAACCGAAGCAAAGACACTGCAGGTATTCCAGAAGACAATAACCACCCGAGGTAGACACCGTAGAAACCCAGAAAGACCCTTCGCACCTCACAATCAGGTACCTGAATCAAGAGGATAGAACTCATGGGACTAACCACTATAACTGAGTATATGCATAAGGGTGGTATATAATTGAGATCAAAAAGATTTAAGATGTGTGCTTCCTCCCTACTCCCTGTTCCTCGTTGGGTTGTGGGTCTGGGGTGGAGTCGCACAACTGAACATCCTGCCGACCTCAATTATATACGTCTTGCATACACCAAGTATTAGTGGTTAAGCCAAGTATGAGCTCTACCACGAACCTCATAGTAAAACTCTTCATCCTATTCCATAGAATAGGAACTAGAGTCAAGAGAACCACTGCGGGTTGAGCTACTATAATGACCACAAATCCGAAATTTGTTGTCGTCCCGATTAAGCCAACATAGTAGCTAACACCCTCGGTTGGTAAGGAAATCCGAGTAGTAAGAGTCAAGGACATTGACTACGATCATCCACTCACGCTTAATCCCACAAATTAAGCATCTCAGCGAATATCACGGATCCCTGGAAGCTACGATAAGTTAAACTCTGAGAAGAGTGGATGAGGAGATTAAAGTTCCGAGTGATGGAACCCTATACTCACTAGATTTGACCTAGATCGAGAAAACTCAGAACCTTCGGAATAGTAGTTGCAGAAGATGTTTGCACTACTCAGACACTTCGTCCACCCCGTTACCGATGAGTAGAGCCTAGGACCCTCCGCCTACTCGCGTGGAGGAAATCACCGTCGCCTTGTAAACGATGGACCGCATTCTCCGAAGTGAACACTAGAATTCCAAGAACCACAGGATAACCTCCGCAGTCAAGGACATTGACTACGATCATCTACTTTGTTAACGCTTCTACTTCGTGAGATGCTTCTACTTTGTTAACGCTTCTACTTTGTTAACGCTTCTACTTCGTGAAACGCTTCTAGTTATTAACGCTTCTACTTTATTAACTCTTCTACTTTGTTAAACGCTTCTACTTCGTTAGACGCTTCTACTTTGTTAACGCTTCTACTTCGTGAGACACTTCTACTTTGTTAACGCTTCTACTTATTAACGCTTCTACTTTATTAACTCTTCTACTTTGTTAACGCTCCTACTTTGTTAATGCTACTACTTCGTTAGACGCTTCTACTTAGTTAAATACTTCTACGTCGTGAAATGCATGCATGTACTTGTATAGTTATATAAATGATGTTTAAAGGACTTAGGAAGGCTAGTTCGCCCTATTTCCTTTTCCTCGTTGGTATGTGGTCTGGTGGGTATCGGATATTCGTCCGAAGGTCGTTTAAACATTAATTATATATCATCTATACATGTATAGACATGAAGGTTTACATCGATCAGTTCAGTTGTGAGTCTCTACCGTTAGTCCAACGCCTCTAATAGAATTCAGATTACGTGATGCATCTTCAAGAAACAGATCTCCCCGTCGTCGAGTTGGTAACCAGAGTCTCCTACAGGGAGAGTGGGCATTGTGTGTATAGATCTATATGGGACTGACAGCCCCGCACCCTGACTGCTAGCTACCGTCCACGGCCTACCAAGCCAAGAGGTGACAAATGTCATATTTACACCGACGCTTGCAGGGCGTCAAGTACTCTAGTGTCGATTAGTATGGTTACGAGTATCTCCATGTTTACCTTATAATTCATGGCCTTAAGGTAACGATAATTAACATTGTATGCTGGAAACACACCCTTAGAATTACTCTTTGTTTTAGACCTTGCTAGCTGTATCCTTCATTTGATACTGTCTGGGGTCTGTGATTCTCTGTTTTAGACCTTGCTAGCTGTATCTTTCATTTGATACTGTCTGGGGTCCGTGTTTCTTTGTTTTAGACCTTGCTAGACGTATCACATTTGATACCGTCTGGGGTCTGTGTCTCCTTTTGTTAGACTGAGCCAGGCGTGTCGTTCATTTGATACTCTCCTGGAGTCTATGATTTCTTTTGCCTTAGTCAGCAGTATTTTTCTGCTGAGGCGTATGTTATTTTCCCTATTGTTCATCCTCCTACTTACTTTAAAATCAAATATCGTATTTTGCTAATGATAGTATTTCAGGGAAAATTACTCTTTAAAACATAACTCTGTCGAGTCTTGGTAGAAGACTGCTTTTATTTAGAAAATATAGGATTTTCTGGAAAGGACTCTAATATACCGTTGACTCTAAACTACTACTTTTTATAAAGTTATTTTGGATAAAATGCTTGCTTACTCAAATGACACCAAATACTTATGAACTCACCAGCATTTATAAAAATGTTGATACTCGCTTTCAAAGAGAAAACTACAATAAAGTCCCTACATATTGGCCTCATAATCGATTTAGTCCCTATATTTATTTTTTATTCAATTAAGTCCCAAATATCGGTAATCGTATTCAATTTAACCCTTTGACCCGGTCAACAGGTCATTCAACTTTCAAAAATTATATTTTTGGCCAAGATTTCAATTTTTTTTACACATTTGGTCCAAAATTTACACTTTTGGCCCAGATTTTAAATTTTGTTACAAATTTGGTCAAAGCATTACCCTTTTTGCCAAAATCTTAGAATTTTATTATGAATTCATCCCAACTTTAGTTTGTTTTTTCAACTTTTTTTCTCTAAAAGAAATTTCTAATATGTTTTTTCCTTCTAAAATCATATTAATACAAAAAAAACGTATTTTCACATAAAAATCATATATTTTCTATATAAAAACTTTTTTTTAAAAGTTTTTCGTATATGAAATATCTAGTTATAAAAATATATCTTTATTAAGTATATAAATATATACAAATTCGTTTTTATAAAAAAAGGTATACAAAAACTTACTTTACAAAAAAAATGTATACGAACACCTATCACCTTTATATATATATATATATATATATATATATATATATATATATATATATATATATATATATATATATATATATATATAGGTGTGTATCTACATTTTTTTTTACAACATCGTGTTGGTTTTTTTTCTTATAAAAACGTGTTTGAATAATTTTTTATATAATACGTGTTTGTATACATTTTATAAAATTGTGTTTGTATACATTTTATAAAAACGTGTTTAAATTTTTTTTATATAATACGTGTTTGTATATATTTTATAAAATCGTGTTTGTGTATATACATTTGATAAAATATATACAAACACGTATTATATAAAAAATTACTAAAATAAGTTTTTATAAAAAAAATGTAAACAAACACGATTTTAGAAAAAAAAATATAGATAAAATAGGTGTTTGTATATATTTTTTTATAAAAACGGATTTGTATATATTTATATACTTATTAAATATTTATTTTTATAACTAGATATTCATATAAAAAAAAGTTTTTAAAAAAGTGAAAATACGTTTTTTTTGTATAAGTATGATTTTATAAAGAAAAAACATATTAGAAAAAATTCTTTGAGAAAAAAAGTTGTAAAAAAAACTAAAGTTAGGATGAATTCATAATAAAATTCTAAAATTTGGGCAAAAAGGGTAAAGTTTGGACCAAATTTGTAACAAAATTTAAAATCTGGGCCAAAAGTGTAAATTTTGGATCAAATTTGTAATAAATTTTAAAATCTGGGCAAAAAAATGTAATTTTTGAAACTTGGATGACTTGTTGACCGGGTCAAAGGGTTAAATTGAATACGATTAACGGTATTTGGGACTTAATTGAATAAAAAAATATATAGGGACTAAATCGATTATGAGGCCAATATGTAGGGACTTTATTACAGTTTTCCCCGCTTTCAAAATAACTTGTATTCTCAGGTCAGCAATAGACATGTACATTCCAAGAGCTTTTGGTGAAGACAGTTTAGTACCAAGCTGGACCTATATTATTACTTGTATTACTTTAATGTCTTTATGAAATGTAAACCATGTAAAACTATTACTATTAATGCAATGGTTGTTGTACTTTTATTACTATACTGCATATGTTGTGATACTTGACATGACGTCATCCACCCCAGAACGTTTTTGCCGTTCCGGATTTAGGGTGTGACAGTATGCTACCGATGAGGACATGCGGATGACGAGATATCATTCCATGCTGAGGGATGATATCTAGGAGTTTGTGAGCTTTACATGGTGCAAAACTCTGAATGAGATGGTAGAGAAGGTCCGTGAGAGGGAGATGGAGTTGGACTTCCACACCAAGTGGAAGCCGAAGCAGGCACATGGAACGGTGGGTCAGGATAACAAGCCTAATACCTCAGACACTTCTTAAAGGGGCCAGCCAGGCCAGGGCCGGTGTGCCAGGTGTGGTAAATCGCACAGTAAGGCTTGTCGGACAGCAGGCTCTAGATGTTACTCTTGTGGCCAGCAGGGTTATTAGAGTAGGGATTGCCCCAAGATGGGCTTGATATGTTACCACTGCAACCAGACTGGTCATAAAAAGGTCGACTGTCTGAGGTTACAGGGAGGGGGACGAGCAGTGGTGGCGCCCGCGTCTGCTATGATGAGGATTACTCGCGGCCGCCCTGCTAAGGTGGAGGCTCCAGTGGTGAAGAGCCGCACATTTCAGCTGACTATCGAGGAGGCTCGGGCAGAGCTAGACATTGTGGTTGGTACGTATCTATTCTTCTCTGATCTATGTTATCTGTATTGCTTACGTATCTGTTGTTCTTGTATAGGGAGCTCTTTGGTCAACGGTATGTCGGCTCATGTTTTGTTTGATTCGGGTGCTACATGATCGTTCGTGTCTCTTGCACTTAGCAAGAAGTTCTGGGATGCATCAGGAAATTTGGATTCCCCGCTTGAGGTAGAGATTTCAGATCACCGCACTGTGAGTGTTGCGAGGGTGTATCAGGACTGTGTCCTGAATGTGCTTGGCGAGAGGTTTTGCGTTGATCTAGTCTCAATACCATTGTGAGGGTTGAAGGTGATTGTCGGGATGGACTGGTTGGGGGACCAATGGGGCCATGATTGATTGCGAGCACTGGTTGGTGAGCGTTCGAACCCCAAGAGGGGGAGAACTGGTTATATATGGTGAGAGGGCCTCACAGGGGCCAACTCTCTGTTCGGCTGCGAGGGTTGGAGATTTTTGCAGCAGGGATGTATGAGATTATTTGTCACACCCCCAAACCAGAAAGGCGGAATCGTTCAAGGGCGGATGACTTCATGTAGTATCATAACAGTTGAATAAATAATGAAGAAAGCAAACACAACCATCATAAATATAATTTAAAATTTTACATTGTTGATTGTATTACATGTTTCAAAAGAAATTTCATTATGATGATAAAATAAGTTTGAAATTGACGCCTTAGCATCCCTTCCCCAAAAGTTGTTGTTACTTGTATTACTTAATCCCTGAGAAATACAAGTAGTTTTTAAAAAAGTGTCAGCAATTAATTTGGTGAGTTCATAAGTGTTTTTGTATAAGAATTGTATGCCTTTTTGTATAAAATAACTAATTTTGTTTCTAGAAATTCAATATTTTCCATAAATGAATAGTAGTTTTAAAAGTCCCAAAAACTAGAATGCATAAGTATTTTCCATACCTAAAATAGTGTAAGTAGATTTATATATGTATATATAATCACTAAGGCATTTGATAGCCTCGTAAATAAAATGTTTTAATACTTCATGTGAGTTTTATAACCGTACTATTGACCCATACTGCCTGTCACAACGTTCTTCAGGCGTTGGAATGATATGACGTTTGTCACCCCAGACCTGCCGGTCCAACTGTAGCTAACAGTTTAGGTGTGGGATTGTCAATCCCATATAGATCTATACACAAGTATCATGCTCTCCCTACAAGAGATTATGGTATATAATACAGGACTAAAAATGCGTACGTGAAAGTACATGAAGTCAAATGTCTCACAAAGTTTGTATCAAATAGATTTACGTATGAAAAGTCCATTGTTCTTGGATACGTAACCCGGGCGTCGGGATAGTTTCGGGAGGCTCGAGAGTGAGAAAATGTAGGAGAAAGGTTGTAAATACGGTCATCTGCAATCTCTACCTCGAGCGGGGAATCCAAAGTTCCTGGCGCATCCCATAACTTCTTGCTAAGTGCAAGAGACACAAACGATCAGGTAGCACCCGAATCAAACAAAACATGAGCCGACATACCATTGAACAAAGAGCTCCCTATACAAGAACAAAATACACGTAAGCAATACAGATAACATAGATCAGAGAAGAATAGATACGTACCAGCCACAATGTCTAGCTCTGCCCGAGCCTCCTCGATAGTCAGCTGAAATGTGCGACTCTTCACCACTGGAGCCTCCACCTTAGCAGGGCGGCCGCCGGTAATCCTCATCATAGCTGGCGCGGGCGCCACCACTGCTCGTCCCCCTCCCTGCAACCTCAGACAATCGACCTTTTATAGGAGGGGAACCTGGCCCTCGTACGCTCGAAGTTCTGGGATGCATCCTATTTATAGGAGGGGAACCTGGCCCTCGTACGCTGGGCGTATGCACGTATGTTGGGTGTACGTCAGCGATGATGCAACCCTCGGACGCCAGAATTCGGATGGGACGGGCTTGAGTGCATAGGGGAGACGTGGTCGATCCGAGGCCTTGCTTCGGGTACGTTAGGCGTACCTTTGTACGCTATAGCGTACCCCCTCAGTTTGTGTGTCTCGGTCTTCTAAAATGTGTAACTTTCACATATGAGCTCCGTTTTTTACGTTCTTTATATCCACGCGTAGGTGAGAATATAATATACAACTTTCATTTAGACTTCATTGGCAAATTTTGAATTTATTTTTAACAGGCCGGGACTAGAAAAGTCCATTAGAAATTCATAACTTCTTCATCCGATGTCCGTTTTCGTCTGTCTTTTTAATGTTATACTACTATTGTCGAGATCTCCAATTCTTTTTTAGGTCGTGTCGGCTAAATATCGCTTGATCTCTATTTCGAGTTTTAGCTGTCTACCGCTACTTCGAAACTAAAAAAAATCATAACTTCCTCATACGAAGTCAGATTTTGACGTTCTTTTTATGTACGTTCACGTTTTAATGAGATCTACAAATTTCTTTTAGATACCTAAGGCTAAAAAGGTATTTTATTGAAATTTAGCGTTTTACGCTTAATAGTGTTTTATCGGTTTTGCTGCGGATTTTCGATTGGTCATAACTTCTTCGTTAAAACTCGGATTTTTGTGTTCTATACATTTTTGAAAATCTTGTTACGATATCTATCACTTTATGTATCCCAATTGAGACTTTTGAAAATTTCATTTCTGATGCTATATTATTTTATTTATTTATTTATTAATTCAAAATAGATTACAATACTTGACTTAGGTCATTACATTGACTTGAAATATCGGGTTGGCACATCATCCCCCTGTTAGAGAGAAAAGATGCGGGTATTTTAATTTCATCTGATCATCGCGCTCCCAGGTGTACTCAAGTCGTCGCTTTGCATTCTAGTGAACCTTCACAATGGGTATGTGACTTTGTTTTGTTCTTTTAATTTCCTTATCGATGATTTCTACTGGTTCCTCTACAAATTGAAGACTCTCGTTGATTTCAATTTCGTCCAGAGGGACGACGAGGGTCTCATCGGACAAGCAATTATTTAAGTTTGACACATGAAAGGTAGAATGTATGTTATTGAGTTCCTGCGGTAATCGAAGCTTCTATGCTACCGGGCCGATCCTGGAAAGGATCTCGAATGGTCCGATATACCTTGGATTTAGTTTACCACGTTTACCAAAACGTATTAATCCCTTCCAGGGTGAGACCTTCTATAGCACTCAGTCCCCAACATGAAATTCCAAGGGCTTCCGTCTTTTGTCCTCATAACTCTTTTTTCTGTCTCTTGAAGCTTTTAGTCGTTCCCGGATTTGGATAATCCTCTTGGTCGTTTCTCTTATGATTTCCAGGCCGGTGAGAGTGCTGTCAGGTACTTGTCCTTTAGCTAGTTGGGTGTCGCCCACTTCAGCCCAACACATAGGTGATCTGCACATGCGACCGTAGAGGGCTTCGAATGGAGCAACCTTGATGCTAGTGTGATTGTTGTATGAGAACTCGATTAGTGGTAAATGGGTATCCCATGCCTTACCAAAATCGATCACACAACCTCTTAGAATATCTTCCAAGGTTTGAATGGTCCTCTCACTCTGACCGTCGATTTGTGGATGGTAAGCGATACTCATGTCTAGTCTTGTTCCTAGAGATTTTCGTAGTGAACGCCAGAACCGTGAAGTGAATCTACGATCTCTGTCGGAGATAATGGATGTTGGTACATCATGCAGTCGCATAATCTCTCTGACGTATGTTCGGGCTAGCTTCTCCATTTTGTCAGTTTCCTTTATTGGTAGGAAGTGGGCATATTTGGGTAATCTATCGATGATCACCCAGATGGTATCAAGTCCGCCTGCTGTTTTGGGTAACTTGGTTATGAAATCCATGGTTATCCACTCCCACTTCCACTCGGGTATTTCAGGTTGTTGTAACCATCCCGAGGGCTTCTAGTACTCTACTTTGACTTTGGCGCAAGTCAGACACTTGCCTACATAGGCAGCAATTTTGGCTTTCGTATTTGGTCACCAATATAATTTCTTGAGCTACAGATACATCTTGTCTGAACTAGGATGCATGGAGTATCGAGTCTTATGAGCCTCATTCATGACAACGTCTCTAAATCCACCAAGCTTCGGTGTCTAGATTCGATTCATGAAGTAACGAACTCCGTCCCCCTTGACTTCAAGATTCTTATCCATTCCTCTTAAGGCTTCGCCAGCCACGTTTTCTGTTTTCAAGGCTTCCTTTTGTGCTTCCTTGATTTGTGTGGACAGGTGTGAATGGATCATCATGGTTAAGGACTTCACTCGGCGGCCCGAGTAATCCTTTCGACTAAGAGCATCAGCTACTAGATTAGCTTTTCCCGAATGATAACGAATTTCGCATTCTTAATCGCTCAGTAGTTCAACACATCGTCTCTGTATCATGTTGAGTTCTTTTTGGTTGAGAATGTGCTGAAGGCTCTTGTGATCGGTGAAGATTGTGCATTTCGTGCCGTAGAGATAATGCCTCCAGATCTTTAAGGCAAAAACGACTGCTCCTAGTTCTAAGTCTTCTGTTCCTTATGGCAGGGATAGTATAGGTGCGATGCATAGTGCTTGTTTCAGTGTTTGGAACGCAACGTCTTGCTTTTCTCCCTAATTGTAGGTTACAACCTTCTGAGTCAGGGCGGTAAGTGGTTTGGCAATCTTTGAGAAGTTTTGTATGAATCTTCGGAAATAGCCAGCAAGGCCCAAGAATTGTCGGATTTCCGTTGGAGTTCTTGGAGTTGACCAGTTCTCGATTGCCTTGATTTTGGAAGGGCCCACGTGTATCCCTTTTTTGCTGACCACGTGACCCAGGAAATCTACTTTACGAATCCAAAATTCGCACTTTGAGAATTTTGCGTATAGTTTCTCTTCCCTTAGCATTTCCAAGATCTATCGGAGGTGTTGACTATGTTCTTCTTTGCTCTTCGAATACATGAGTATATCATCTATGAACACAATCACAAATTTTTCTAGGAAAGAATGACATACTCTGTTCATTAAGTCCATGAACACCGCCAGTGCATTTGTCAATCCAAAGGGCATCACTACAAACTCATAGTGACCATAACGAGTTCGGAAGGCCGTCTTGGGGACATCTCCTTCCAAGACTCGCAGCTGATGATACTCGGATCTAAAATCGATCTTTGAGAAATAGCTTTCTCCTTGGATTTGATCGAACAGATCATCTGTGCGCGGTAGAGGATATCGGTTCTTGATTGTGAGCTTGTTTAGTTCTCGGTAGTCGATGCACATGCAAAAGGATCCATCCTTATTCTTTATGAATAGGACTTGGTGCTCCCCAAGGCGAGAAGCTCGGCCTGATGAATCCTTTATTGAGTAGCTCGTTTAGTTGGCTGGATAATTCCAGCATCTCTGCTGGGGCTAGACGGTACGATGATTTCGCTACTGGGGTAGCTCCGGAAATCAAATCGATTCTGAACTTGAATTGACGTTCTGGTGGAACTCGTGGAAGATCCTCGGGAAAGACATCAGGGAAATCGAAGACTTCTAGAATGTCTTTCATATCTTTCGTTTCTTTTTCCTATCTACCACATGGGCTAGGAAAGCATGGTATTCTTTGCGCAGGTATTTTTGGGCTTTGACGCAAGAGATGATTTGTAAATTCGTACCGGGTTTATCACCATAAATGATAAGAGTTTCGCCATTTGGCAGATTAAGGCGAATGGACCTTTCGTGAAAAAGTATATCGGCATGGTGAAGGATTAACTAATCCATACCGATGATGACATCAAAGCTTCTTAGTGATCGACATTAGATCGATTTTGAACGAGTGTTCATTTAAATCTAGCGTGCAGCCTATGTACATATCGTCTGGGCTTTCTGTTTTACCGTTTGCCATTTCTATTGTAAATATCTTATTAAGTGATTGGGGGGTTTTGCTTAAGTAAGTGTTTGAATTTATGGCTCACGAAACTCCTCTCCGCACCACAATCAAAAGAATGCATGCATAAGCGGTATTGAGGAGAAACGTACCCGTAACCACCGTGGGATCAACTATTTCTTCGTTCTGCCCTATTGCCAGGACTCTTCCTACACCGCCATCATTCCATGACTTTAGGCAATCTCTCTTGAGTGCCCAGCTTTGCCACACCCATAACACGCCTGGCCCACACTGATTCCAGGAACTTGGGTGATTGGTTGTGCTGATGCCTTACAGAAACGGGTAGTGTGCCCTTTCCTGTTGCATTTATTATAGTGCATCACCCTACAATTTTCATTGTGATGGAAATTGCACTTGTTGCACTTCGGTAGGTTTCCAGCATATTGCCTTGCTGGTGCAGGGGCAATAGGAACAACGGTGGGAGCAGTAGCGGCATGAACTCTCACTAACTGCCGTTTCTTGGAAGGTTCTTGCGAAGGTTGAATCTTCATTTTGTTCCAAAACTTCTTGTTGTTGTTGTTGTCGGTATTTTTTTGTTGTTGTTGCTCTATATGGTTTGCTTTGGAATTGCAGTTATGAATCCTTGGTAGACACCATGGTCAACGAGGGACTGTGCCAACTGTTTGGCACTATCGAAAGTAACTGGCTTGGAAGCTAGTACACTTCCTTGAATCTGGGGTGACAGTCCCCATATATATCTCTCGATCTTCTTGCTCTCTAGAGCAACCATTCCCGGGCAAAGTATTTCCATGTCACTGAACCTATTGGTATAGGTTGTGATGTCCGAGCCTACCATTGTAAGGCCCCAAAGCTCTTGTTCGAACTTCTGCACTTCGCCTCTCAAGCAGTACTCTTACATGAACATTTGTTTCAGGTTTTCCCATCCTATGGAGTTAGCCACTACCATAGTTAGTGACTTGACGTGGCCATTCCACCATGTTAGGGCTCGTTCGAAGAAAGTACATGCAACAAATTTTACTTTGCTTCCTTCTTGTCATGAGCAGATTTTGAATACTGCTTCCGTTTTCCCTATCCATTGGGATAGACCCATAACTCCTCCCATCCCATTAAAGGATAAGGGTTTGCTGTTGGTGAAGTCCTTGTAAGTGTATTCCCCTGAACGACCTTGGTGTTGGCAATTTGTAGACGTATTTATTCCTCCTACTGACCCATTGTTACTCATTTGTGCCATTGCTGCTGTGACAGCAGCTGTTACGGCTTCTTGGAAAACCGCATTGTCCAGTGATGGGGGTGGTGGTGGAGGTGGTGTTGGTGTTCTTGTGGTATTGAAGCGTCGGGGATTCCTTCTTGGTGGCATGATTATGCCATAAGTTAAAAGACGAATTCTTGATAAGCCTTCATAAATGATTATGGAAAGTCTTAGTATTATATGTTTTACGTTTCGGACACTACCGAATTTGTAAGTTAATTGCGAAATGGAAACTTATAATAATAAGTGTATGATTTTCCTTAGTATTTTAAGAATTTAATGAAATACCCAATGAAATAATAAATGCGTGTCAATCTCATTTATATTAATATTGGATACATCGATCAGGAAAATTTGACCTTAGCACAAGTCTAGAGTACATCAACGAAAATGGGAAAATTTGACCGCATTCAGACCCCCGAATTGTGTACTCACAATCCATTGGGTTCACATACATAAAGGGAAGAGTGGCACCAATGCTTACTCGATAAGTATATACATAGCATAATAAGTACGCGCTCTACTCCGAGCGGGTGGTACACGGCAGACCACGGTATGTTGTCATGGAAGTCCGAGCTCGAGCTACTTGACGTTCAGCCTCGATGACGCGCCTCTCCATTGCGGATTGGTTTTATCGGAACTCCCTTACCTCGGCTCTATTCGCGGTAATGTCTTTCTGAAGGGAAAAGGTGTGCTCTATTGTTCGATCATGTTTTTCGTCCAGGTGACGAATATGTACCGCAGTGATTTGGGAAGTGACACCAACATCCAGGATTTGGTTGGCATTTATCCTTGTTTGGTTGCCTTGATTGGCGATGTAATGAACCATGATAGGGAGTGCTCTATCTGCAGAACTCCCTTTACGGAGGTCATAAAAGCCTTGTTCCATGTCGTAAGGTGGACGTTGTCCTTGATCCCTGCTCCATCGTTTCAGATCTATAGCCTAGAGGAGCGCCGGGCCCTGAAAGTCCCGTTGGAGGTTTGCTACTACTTGGGGAGGATTGTAAACCTCGGGTTCTGAGTCAGTGCCCTCATCATCTGCATCCTCTTCCTCTTCTTCGGGATCCTCTTCTAGATCTTCCTCGGAAACCTATTCGAGATCCTCTTCTGGATCCTCCTCAATCTAACCTCCGTTGTCTTGGTTTGGGTAGTAGGGATCCCCGGGGATATGAAATCCTGCCATTTCGTCTGATCGAGAATAGAGATAAGAAAGTTATATATAGAATTCGAGTGTAAGGAGAAAATTCTATGATAAGGCCTACACCGAGTCCTCTTATAATTACCTAGTGTATACGAATTACATACAATTGGGATTGAATGGACCATTGGATAAGTAGTTTCACTCCAAGCCCACATCCAAACAAGGAAAAGAGCTTAAAGTGAAAACATAAATCCTAAGCCCATGCAACCTCACTCATGTATAACCTTAAAGTATGCACTTTGCAATTATAGCCCTATCAGTGAAGGCTTTTAGTTTTTATAAGTTTAATTTTTATTTTATTTGACAATCCTAGTCCTAACTAAACGTCGGGGTTTACTCGCTTGTTATAGTTTTTATTGTGTCATAAATACTCCTATAGCATTTAAATTTGAAATTTTAATTCTAGTGTTACTTTGCTAAGTTTCTGACTTGTTGCTCACTACAACTATTTCCCGACATATGTTGGTCATATCTCGGATTAATATAGTTGATCAGGCTATATTCATCCTAGATCTGATTACATATTCTGAGGCTTATTCATAGTGTCCAGTTTGTCTTAATATTTTTGTATGGTTCTAACTATGACATTAAACCGTTGCATGCATGAATTTGTACATTTATGAAAACTAACATTTTAATTAAATGAAGTATGGTAGGCGTGAAAGTGCTTTGCCAGAGAGTTTTAGACCCTTTGCATTTATAGTTTGTATATCTTATGTGGTTCGATATACTTAGTTCACTATAAACAATGCTCTGATACCAATCTGTCACACCCCTAAAACCAAAACGGCGGAATCGTTCGAGTGCAGATGACTTCATGTAGTATCATAACAGTTGAATAAATAGTAAAGAAAGCAAACACAACCATCATAAAAAGTGACATTGTTTATTGTATTCCATGTTTCAAAAGAAATTACATTATGATGATAAAATAAGTTTGAAATTGACGCCTTAGTGTCCCTTCCCCAAAAGCTGTTGTTACCTGTATTACTGAATCCCTGAAAAATACAAGTATTTTTGAAAAAGTGTGAACAATTAAGTTGGTGAGTTCATAAGCGTTTTTGTATAAGAATTGTATGCCTTTTGTATAAAGTAACTGAGTTTGTTTCTAGAAAATCCAATATTTTCCATAAATGAATAGTAGTTTTAAAAGTCCCAAAAACTGGAATGCATAAGTATTTTCCATACCTAAAATAGTGTAAGTAGATTTATATATGTATATATAATCACTAAGGCGTTTGATAGCCTCATAAATCAAATATTTTAATACTTCATGTGAGTTTTATAACCGTACTATTGACCCAGACTGCCTGTCACAACGTTCTTCAGGCGTTGGAATGATATAGCGTTTCTTACCCCAGACCTGTCGGCCCAACTATAACTAACAGTTTAGGTGTGGGATTGTCAATCCCGTATAGATTTATACACAAGTATCACGCTCTCCCTACAAGAGATTATGGTATATAATATAGGACTAAAAATGCGTACGTGAAATACGTGAAGTCAAATGTCTCACAAAGTTTGTATCAAATAGATTTACGTATGAAAAGTCCATTGTTCTTGTAAGTGTAAGTATTTCCTTCCTATAGTGTTTGTAGAGTGTAAAATATCATGAATATCCCATAAACTATACCTATTATAGCTTTTCAAAAGTGTTTTTCATTTGAATGATAATCCTTACTGCGTTACTAACCATTCTTGTAAAATATAACATTTGTAATAATGTTATTTTACGTATTTAACATTTATACACAAAATGTAGAATAAGTATTTGAAACTGTATGTAACGATTTGCATTTTAATCATAAGTTTTTCTTGCGTTTCACTTGTATTTCTCCCCCTAAAATATAGTAAACACGTGAAAATATAGGGGTATGAACTCACCTAGTAAGTGTGATTATTTGAAGAAAACGAGACTTTTCTCGGGCAGCACTTCGATCAAGAAGTTGGAAATTTCTAGAGATTTCTGGACCTTTGGACCTTCATTGTAGCTTGGATACGTAACCGGGGCATTGGGATAGTTTTGGGAGGCTCAAGAGTGAGAAAATATGGGAAAAAGGTTGTAAATTGGCAAGAATAGTCGGAACCCTCGCATCCTATTTATAAGAGGGGAACCTGGCCCTCAGACATTGGGCGTACGCGTGTACGCTGGGCGTACGTCAGCGATGAAGCCACCCTCGGATGTCGAACTTCGGATGGGACGGGCTAGAGTGCATAGGGGAGACGTGGTTGATCCGAGGCCTTGCATCAGGTATGTTGGGTGTACCTTCGTACGCTATAGCGTACCCCCTTGGTTTGTGTGCCCCGATCTTCTAAAATGCGTAACTTTCGCATACGAGCTCCGTTTTTGACGTTCTTTATATCCACGCGTAGATGAGAATATAATATACAATTTTAATTTAGACTTCGTTGGAAAATTTTGAATTTATTTTTAATTATATATTTTTAACAGGCGGGGACTAGAAAAGTCCGTTAGAAATTCATAACTTCTTCATCCGATGTCCGTTTTCGTCTGTATTTTTACCATTGTACTACTATTGTCAAGATATCCAATCCTTGTTTAGGTCGTGTCGGCTAAATAACGCTCGATATTTATTTCGAGTTTTTAGCTTTCTACCGCTAGTCCGAAACTTTAAAAAATCATAACATCCTCATACGAAGTCAGATTTGGACGTTCTTTTTATGTACGTTGACGGTTTAATGATATCTACAACTTTCGTTTAGATACCTAAGGCTAAAAAAAGTATTTTATTAAAATTTCGCGTTTTACGCTTAATAGTGTTTTACCGGTTTTGCTGCGGATTTTCGATTGGTCATAACTTCTTCGTTAAAACTCGGATTTTTGTGTTCGTTACATTTTTGAAAATCTGGTTACGATATCTATCACTTTATGTATCCCAATTGAGACTTTTGACCATTTCATTTATGATGCTATATTATTTTATTTATTTACTTATTAATTCAAAATAGATTACAATACTTGACTTAGGTCATTACATTGACTTGAAATATCGGGTTGTCACATTTTTTGCTTATATCTCAAATACGAGTGTTGAGACCACAACGGATGTGGGCAGTATCTGGGTTGTACAAGAATTTCGGGATGTCTTTCCCGAAGAGTTACCAGGAGTACCTCCAGAGAGGCAGGTAGAGTTTCACATTGATTTGGTGTTAGGTGCCGCTCCGATAGCAAAGGAACCATTCCGGTTGGCACCGCCCGAGATGCAGGAGTTATCTACGCAGCTTCAAGAACTGCTAGACTGAGGGTTCATCCGTCCGACCAGTTCCCCATGGGGAGCACTGATCATGCTCTTGAAAAAGAAGGATGGATCACACAGGATGTGCATTTATCGAGAGCTGAAAAAACTAACGGTGAAGAACCGTTATTCATTGCCGAGGATCTATGGTTTGTTCGATCAGCTGCATGGTGCGTCTTGGTTTTCCAAGATTGATCTTCGGTCGGGGTACCATCAGATGAGGATTCGGGATGAGGACATACCGAAGACAACTTTCAGGACTCAGTATGGGCATTACGAGTTTTTGGTGATGTCGTTTGGGCTTACCAATGCCCTAACAACGTTCAAGGATCTCATGATGTAACATCCGGATTTCCAGGCACATTAATTATTCATTTATTTTTGGAGATTTTGGGAGGGACTCGGCGAGTTGACGCTTAGACTCGTCGAGTAGTGTTGCGATTTTCCATCTGGGTTAATGACCGGACTCGGCGCGTCCACGCTGTTTAATGAAACCCTGGGGTTTGAGGCCTATTTAAAGGGGCTTATAGCCACCAATTGCGGCTACCAAACCCCTGAGTGAAACCCTAAGTGATCTTGAGCATTTATGAGGGAGGAGAGGCCATTTTTGATCCTTGCGTGGGTGTTTTTGCAAGAAGAAGGTGACCAAGGCAAGAGGAAGCTGAAGAAGGCACTATTCTGTGGATTTCAGAGACTAAGAACTCCATATTGAGGTATATTTTCGATCCTTCTTCAGTTTTTGGGTGTTAATCCTTGAGAGTTAGGGTTTCTAGCCCATTTAGAGTGTGATTGTTAGTGCAATTGGTCCCTTCTTGTGTTGAGGCTGCGGGTCTGGATCCAAATAGGTCCGAAGACCTAAGCCCCTTGATCTATGGGGTGTCTTTGGGTAATATGAGCTTAGGGTGGCATATTGAGGCCATTTCTTCAAATAGAGCCATTGGGTCTTTGCATGGGCATCAAGATCCAAACTTTACGTGTTTATATTGCTTAAGGAGGCCAGGTCTATGAGTTAGAGGAACGGATCTGACCTCAAGAGGTCTTTTGAGCTCGAGCATGGTATGAACTCACCGAGTACCAAGAGCAGACTCGGCGAGTAGGGTTAGGGTTTCCCCATAGTTCACTCAATGAGTCAGAGGGAATTAGAGGACTGGAGTTCAACGCGGAACTCGCCGAGTTCATAAAGGGACTCGGCGAGTTGAGTCGGGGTGGCTCCGCGATTCATGCCAGGTGTAACCCGTCGAGCAGGGGGAAAGACTCGATGTGTCATGTGAGTCGAAAGGGTTAGTGGACACGCGTAGATTCACCGAGTCACCCAAGTGCACTCAGCGAGTCGGGTCAAAGTTTGACCGTTGACTTTGTTGACTTTGAGGGTTTGGTCAACAATGGGGTCTTTGTGTCTAGAGAAGGGTAAAATGGTCTTCTACCCTTCTGAGGATGCCAAGAGAGGGTTGAGTCTAGTCTCGAGAGTTATATTTATAAGAGTATTTACTTTATGTGATTAGGCGGAGACCAGACCATATTTCTACCGAGTCAGAGATTTACCGGGACATCCGAGATGAGTCTTCTCACTATATTTTACCTAGAGTGGTAACAGAGTTAGGTGTTAGTGTACTGTTGAGTTATGTACCAATGTATCTATATGCTATTTATGTGTTATTGTGATATGTGATATGCATGATTCAGAGTTTCCAAAGATAGGACCAAGGGGTCCATAGAGTTAGGGCTAGAGAGCCCACAGAGAGTTGGGACTGGAGGGTCCCACTGAGACACACTGACCAGAGGGTCAGCAGAGCTATAGCCTGGAGTGGCTAATATGTGTTAGAGTGGTATTTTGGGGAACTCACTAAGCTTCGTGCTTACAGTGTTTTTTTGTTATGTGTATCAGGTACTAGTGAGGAACGCGGGAAGACGCCGGCATGATTCGTACACACACCTGGAGTTTTTATGTATTTTGATCTTGGGAAATGTTTTGTGGAACAGAGATATGATACAATGAGATTTTATTAATAATTTGTGAATGAAAAATGTGTTATGAAAATGAGAAAAATTGTTTTAATTTTTACGGTGTTACACATGAACAGGGTGTGTAGACCGATGCTGGATCAGTCGGTGATAGTTTTTATTGATGATATCCTGGTCTATTCTAAAACCAAGGAGCAGCATGAGCAGCATCCGGGAGAGGTGTTGGAGACCCTGGGGGCGGAGAGGCTGTATGCCAAGTTCTCCAAGTGTGATTTTTTGTTGCGAGAGGTACAATTTTTGGGGCACATCATCAACCAGGAGGGCATTTCGGTTGATCCAGCCAAGGTTGAGGCAGTGATGCGGTGGGAAGTACCGAAGAATGCGTCTAAGATCTGTAGCTTCTTGGGTTTAGTAGGCTATTATCGGATATTTATCCAAGATTTCTCCAAGATCACTATACCATTGACACGCTTGACCTAGAAGAATGTGACATTTCGGTGAGGCACGGATCAACAGTTGGCTTTTGAGACCCTGAGACGGAGGTTATGCGAGGTTCCAATCCTAGTACTACCTGAGGGGTTAAACGATTTGGTGGTGTATCGCGACGCATCGATCTCGGGGTTAGGAATGGTTCTGATGAAGAGGAGGCACGTGATAGCTTACGCCTCAAGGCTGTTGAAGCCTCATGAGGCGAATTACCCCATTCACGACCTGGAATTGGGGACAGTGGTGTTCACTCTCAAGATCTGGAGGCACTACTTGTATGGAGTGCGGTGCACCATTTATACTGATCACAATAGTTTGAAGTATTTGATGGATCAGCAGAACCTCAACATGCGACAGATGAGATGGTTAGACGTATTGAAGGATTATGATTGTGAGATCCTATACCATCCAGGGAAGGCCAACGTAGTGGCCGATGCTTTGAGCCGCAAGACAGCAGGGTCCCCGATTAGGAACATTTGTATGAGGATGACGGTGATCTATCCATTTTTGGATATGATCAAGGAGGCCCAGGTCGAGGGAGTGAAGAAAGAGAATTGGAAGATAGAGCGGATTCGGGGACAATATCCTTTGTTTTTTAAGGATAGTCGTGGCCTTTGACACAGTGTGGCCGAGTGTGGGTACCGGTGACTGGAGGAGTGAGACAGAATACATTAGAGGAGGCACACAAGTCCAAGTTCTCTATAAATCCAGGGGCTATGAAAATTTATAGTGACTTGAGACTGAGTTATTGGTGGCCCAGCATGAAGCGGAAGATCGCCTAGTTTGTGGAGCGGTGCTTGACCTGCGGGAAGGTCAAGGCCAAGCGTCAACGGCCTAATGGCAGGGTTCAGCCGCTACCCATTATCATGTGGAAATGGTAAGAGATCACTATGGACTTTGTCATGAAGTTACCGAGGACGACGATGGGTGTGGACACCATATGGGTGATCGTGGACAAATTGACAAAGAGTGCCCACTTTATCCCGATTTCTGAGAGTATATCCACTGAAAAGTTGGCGGATATTTATGTGCGGGAGGTGGTGGCCATGCACGGTGTGTCAGTGTCGGTAGTCTCTGGCAGCGATGTTCAGTTTACATCTAGGTTCTAGAAGAAGTTCCATGAGGAACTGGGCACTCAGCTGCACTTTAGCACGACATACCAACCTCAAAAAGATGACCAGAGTTAGAGGACGATCCAAACACTTGAGGATATGCTGCGAGCATGTGTGTTGGATTTTGGAGGGAGTTGGGATACGTACCTCCCACTAGCTGAGTTTTCGTACAATAACAACTACCATGCCAGTATCGACCAACCTCCATTCGATATGTTATACGGTAGGAGATGCAGGACCCCGGTTTATTAGGGCGAGGCTGGATATCGGGTCATGGGGAGCACTAAGGCAGTGCTCAAGACTACCAGGCTGATGCAACAGGTGCACGATCGGATGTGGGTTGCGCAGAGTCGTCAGAAGAGTTATGCTGACCGGCGGCGATCGGATCTTGAGTTCCAAGTGGGGGACTTTGTGTTACTGAAAGTGTCACCCTGGAAGGGGGTCATCAGGTTTCGAAAGATGGTCAAGCTAGGACCCCGATATGTAGGCCCATTCAGTATTACGGCACAGGTAGGCAAGGTGGCATATCACTTGGAATTGCTGAATGAGCTTAGCAAAATTCACAACACCTTCCATGTGTCACAACTTCGAAAGTGTGTCACTGACAAGTCTGCAATTGTTTCTCTAGACGACATTCAGGTGGATGAGAGCCTGAACTACATTGAGAGGTCGGTTTCAATATTGGATAGGAAGGCTAAGATTCTTCGGAACAAGGAAATGAAGTTGGTAAAGGTGCAATGGCAACATCGGAGGGGTTCCGAATGGACATGGGAGCCAGAGGACGAGATGCGAGACCTCTACCCGGACTTATTTGGACCAACACTTCGGGGATGACATCTAGTTTAAGTGCGGGAGATTTGTAACACCTGTTCCAGGTATTACCTAATTTATTTAAGTTTTAGGTTGTTGTGCGTGGACTCAGCGAGTCGGGAGTCCAACTCATCGAGTAGAGAAATTTTGGTGGACGCGGGATCGGGACCTACTCGACGAGTCGGAAAGCCCAACTCGACGAGTAGGAGCTGTAAAGAGAAACCCTATTTTTAGGTTTTTCACCCTATTTAACGAACATATCCTGCCTATTATGTCCTCCCTTTTGACTCTTTCAGCCAGAGAAAACCCTAGATCGACTTTGCACCCTCTTGTGTGAAAGAAAGAGCATTTGTGAGCAATTTTGGGGTAATTGTGAAGGATTTTAGATCTTGAAGAAGAAGGAGATAGGAGAGGAACAGTAGATCAAACATCTACTTCATATTGGCCATCATCCTAAGGTATAAAGTCGTGGTCTTGATCTCTAGTTGATTAGATCTCTTTTCTTGGAAGTAAATGGCCATTCTTGGTGCAAAATGGAGTCAGTCTTGGATCTGGACTTATCACAAGGATATGGTTCCAGATCTAGACCTCTTTAGGTCCCTAATGGCATAAATTTTCTCCCTTTATGCAGTTTAGCCTCTTTCCATGCACAAGAACCTTGTAAGAAGCCTAGTTTTGAAGTCATAGCCTTGGAGGGCCTTCCATGCACGTAAAGTTTGCAAATTTACGTGGTACCTGCACTAGGAGGGTTTGGATATGGAGTTTGGGACCTTAGATCTAACTAAGAAAGGATGAACTTAAAGAAGACTGAAGGAACTCATCGAGTCCCTTATCTGAATCGACGAGTCGAGTAGGGTTACTGTTTTCGGGTCTCCCGAGTGATTTCGGTTTCATGAGTTTTCAGTTTCATGAGTTTTTGGTCTTCTGGACATTGAGGAACTCGATGAGTTACATAGGTGACTCGACGAGTTGAAGAGTTACTCGAGTAACTCGACGAGTTGTTGGATGCACTCAACGAGATGAGGTTAACACGGACTGTTGACCTTGACCGTTGACCTCGACTTTGACCAAGGTTGACCTTGAGAACAACTATGGTATTTCAGGATTGTGACAAGTTAATCACATCATGATCATAGGCGGTTGAGTTGGAGTAGTGCGTGGGAATTACCCGATCTTACCTATCAATTCAACATTCGAGGTGAGTCTTCTCACCATACCAATGGGTCTAAGGCACCAAGGCCAGCCCATTTTATGATATGTGGTACACTAGCTGTAGTGGAGATATGTGGTATGATAGTTAGCTCTCTACTAAGTGGTATGCTAGTGATTATGTGATATTTTCATTGAAGACCCTGGGGGGAGCCCATGGCAGTTGGATGTAAGACTATGCAGGGGAGCCCATGGCATTCCTCGGTAAAGACCATGTGGGGAAGCCCATGACACGATGGTATATGACCTTAAGGGAGCCCACGACATCCTTATATGTTTATGTATGTTCTATGTAGTATGATATATACTTCTGTGGTATATGATATATTAGTGATTATGTATGTTATTGCATGGAAGACCCTGGGGGGAGCTCGTGGCAGTGGATGTAAGACCATGTGGAGGAGCCCATGGCATTCCTAGGTAAAGACCATGAGGGAGCCCATGGCATGAAGGTATAAGACCCTGGAGGACTCCCACAGCATCCTTATATGTTAGTATGCATGGTTATGTGGATTGTGTTGGATTAATGTCTAAGTCCATAACTATAATTGGTAAGACTTCACCCGACCCGACATGGTCCATTTGGGTTGAATGGCATCATGCACTTGGATAGACTATAATAAGAGAAATAACACTTAAGGTTGATTAATGTATTATAAGTTCTAATATATTAATAAGATTATTTAATTAGTATTGATCAAGAATTAATCTAGAATTAAGTGATCAAAAGAAGACTAATTAAATATATGGGTTGATTGTGTAAATCATCCATACTTGTATAGTGGGCTAATGCTCCATGAATAATCAAGTTGGGCTAAAACCCATAGGATGGTCCATGGATGCTCCATGGTGTATTTGAACCCATGGATCCAAGGAAATGGAAGGCCATGACAATTAGGGTTTACCCTAATTGTAACAACTATCTAAGATCATATTTTTTGGGAAAAGTCGGCGACTATGAATAATAAGAAAGGGCTAGCTGATTTTAGGAGTGTTCAAGTTTCTCTCAAGTTATTCCAAGTGTATTTGGTGTTGTGTGAACCATTTGAGGTGTCACACTTGAGGCACTAGGCACTCAAGCTTCATGAAGACATTCTACATCAAAGAGGTATGTATTCTATCTTGTTATATTCATTATTTTGTATGCTAGATTAGGATAATACCTTGGATGTTCATAATTGCATGTATAATAGAGAAAACATAGATCCAAGGTATTTAGGGTTGCATGTACACTTAGGAGTGTTAGAATGCTCAAAACCCAACAGTGGTATCAGATCCTAGGCTTGTTTTCTTGTTATACTTGCAAAAGTAGCTAAAAAAAATTGAGTTTTCATGTTGTCTGCACAGCAAACTCGCCGAGTCCAAGGCAAAATGCATCCAACTCGCCGAGTTGGTTTGTGCACTCGACGAGTTGGACCCCCTGACAACATATATTCGATTTTTTTGGCTGGAATTGGACTAGGAACATTACCCTAAGATGTTTTTGGACTTATAAACTTGTTTTGATGTGCTAATGTTCATGCTAATCCAACTTCTAAGATAATTGTCATAATTTCAAGATTTGTATTAGTTTGTATGTTCATGCTAATTTCTTGAAGATTGATGAATTTAATTATCTTCTTCTTAGATAAATAGAAAAGCTGTGTGAAATAGTTGATTTCAATCCATTTTATTCTAAGAGTTGATTCCAAAGTGTGTTTTTGTAACTTGTCCTCAAGTTATATGAAAAGTCACATTTAAGAATCATAAAACTCATAAAAGTTGGCAAAGGTTACAAAATGAAGAGTCTAGTTCTAATTAAATGGTTTTATGACTCCATAACTTGTCCTCAAGTTATGGAGGTTCAAGAGTCTCTTCATTAAATAATAAATAAATAAAAATGTAACCTTAATTAGTTCCATAAGTTACAATAAAAAAAATGTTAGGGTATAAATGTTGTAATAAGTCGAAGTGTTAGTTGTATGGTTACGAAGGATCTCTAATCTTCGTAAGTAGAGTCTTCGGATGTAATGTTATATTTACTAAGGCATTTTAATGAATAGTCTGAATGTCTAGTCCTTAGTATTGTGTTATGCTTTTGTACTCCTATAAATAGGAGACTGTACTGAGTGAGTACTTAACTTTCACATATTCTTTACAGAGAATTCTTTTGTACTCTGTAAAATCAAAAGCATAATATGAGCTGATCAAAGATTATATTTACTCTCTTGTCCATCGTATTTCTTCTTTCTTAATTCTTACATGAATTGATCTTTAAACTCGATTTCAAATCTCATCAATTGGTATCAGAGCAGGAATCCTTTCTGTGATCTGATTTTCATTCGATCAAAAAGGTTTTTGAATCTACTGTTTGATTCAAAAAGTTTCCGTCCTTTTTGAATTTGAAAAGTTCATCTAGATCTCAATCTAGGATTTGATTCTGCAAAAACATTTGTTAATCGAGTGTTCGGTGTGTAATTCTAAATTGGATTATACAATTTGATTTTCAAAATTCTCAAAAGTTTAGTATCATCTTGAAGTTTTTGTCCGTACAACAATGGTGTCATTCAATCTGAATTCGATGACATCATTTTCTCATTTGCTTGGATCATCCACAAAAATTCCAATGCTTATTCCAGAATATTATGATCAGTGGGCAGATCGTATGGAAGATTACTTGAATGGATTGGATGAAGAATTATGGAAATGCATCTCAGGAGAAATCAATCAACCTGCACAAGTTCAGCCAATCGGCATGTCTTCAAGCAATTCAGAAGTTGATAATCAAACCGATCGTTTAAAACGTCTGGAGAAGAAATGCATGAGGGAATTAAGAAGTGTGTTGCCTCCTGTTGTGTACAATTATGTCAGAACATGCAAAACAGCTAAAGAAATCTGGAACAATCTCAAAGACAAATTTCAAGGGAGTGAAAAGACGAAGATCACATCTGTGAAACAATGCCTGGTAGAACTCAAAGATTTCAGACAGAAAGAAAATGAGTCTATTGAAGCATACTATGATAGGTTCAACGAGTTAATCTATCGTTGTAATCGTTATAGTATAATAAGGTCACCAATGGAGTACAATTTGATATTTGTAATGGGACTTCGAAAGGAGTGGAGAAGTGTGAGCATGATGGTGAAAAATCAACAAAGTTTTGATACTTCGACTTTGAATGACTTGTACAATCAATTAAAATCTCATGAAAATGAAGTTAATGAAATAGCTGAAGAAGCTATAGCAAGTCTTGGTGGTCCTTTGGCTCTAGTTTCGAAGGTTTCAGAAAAAGAAAGTGAAAAATTGAAGTCTGATGAAGAAGAAGGTTTTTTGATGAATTCTGATGATGAGGCTGTTGCTTTTTACTCAAACAATAGAGTAAAGAAATTTTTTAAGAAACCTTTTAATCCAAAGAAGTCATCAGATTCGAAGGGTAGTTTTGAGAACAAAAACAAACTGGATGAAAAGAAAATAGAAATGAATACAAATTCGAAGAATGAGATGGAGCAAATGAAGATGCTATTGAAAGGTGATACAGGGATCAATTGTCATTATTGCTATGGAGCAAATCATTTGGCAGCAGATTTCCTGTTGAGGAAGAAGGAAGAAAAGAAGAGTAAAACAAAGGATGAAGCTTACTACACTGAGAAACTGGAGGAAGTAAAGAAGAAAGCGAAGAATTTGTCATTGGTGGCTCATGGAGAAACTAAATCGGATGGAACATATCAAATATGGTCTTCGGGTTCAGATGATGAAGAGATAAAAAATCCAACACATGGAGCGATGTATGAAAAGATGGTAGAGGATTCAGATGATGAACAGACTGACGAAGTGTATGAGCAATGCTTCGTTTCGAAGACTACTGACAGGTCGCCCATGACTACCAAGGTACGTAACATTCTTGAATCTTTTAACATTCCAGTTTCTGCATATAATTCTGAGTTAGTATCTTTTGATGAAACTGTTACTTACTTTGATTCAATCATTGTTTCTGCTAGCAATGAAGCGAAAAAGTTAAGTGATCAATTACTAGAGACTAGAAAAATGTTGGATTCAAAAGTCACTAGGATTGATTACTTAGAATTGCAAGTTTCAAATATCATGGAGGATAGAGAAAATTTAGGAAAAGAAATAAACTTGTTGTTAGCTCAGAGAAATGTTTTTTGTAATTCAGCAAAACGATTGTATGGAAAATTAACTGAGTTACATCATTCGTGTGAAATAAGTAAGGAACAACATAGAAAATTACTACCATTTTTAGCTTATGATAGAGCTAAGGTTGATAGTATTTCATATGATTGTGAAAAAGAAATTTCTGATTTCAACAAAGTTCCAGATGATAGGTTTAGATATGGAATTGCAAAAGTCGAAGATTATCTTGATGCTAATGATTTAGTAAAAATTGTAAATGAAACCTTAACTAAATCAGAACAACTTCGAATTTTGAAAAAGACTGAGAATTCTACATCTAATAGTGAAACTAATAATGCTAATATTGAAGAAAATTCTGATAATATTAGTGAAATTAGTGATTTAGAAGATGTAGATTGTTCACAGTTGTCTGTCATAAATGTTGCAAATTCATTTAAAGGGAAAGAAAAATGTGACGATTTATTAATGAAAATTGAAACTAATAAACCCTCAACTTCGAAAGTTTGTGATATGGAATATGTGGAAATACATGAGAGTCAAACTGATGATAGTGACAATGAAGAAGAAAATACAAGTTCAAAGCAAAGTCAAAGGTTGGAAGAAATTGAAATTCCTCGAGTGGTTGTTGATCAAGTCTATTTGGATACACAAGAATTTGAGAAAATTCTTAGTGAAAAAGGTGCTCACTATCTTGAATCGAATACTGTTGTTTATCCAATCTTCAAATGCACTGATGATATTGTGTTCCCAAATCAAGTCTTCGTAACAACAGGTAATGTTGAAAATATAAAACCTGAATTCAAAAAGATGGTTGTGGAAGACAATATAAAAACATCAAATGAAGGATTCTTTTCAAATCAAAGTACAGTTGAAAATAATCTTACAAAGAATTCATATAAATTTCAACAGCATAAACCAAAAAGAGTATGGATTGAAAAGTCAAAAGTTGAAAAGAAGGAAGTTGTCCCAACTGCAAATATGTTTTCAAAGCACGAAGATGTTAAAACTGATGTTAAAACAATTAACAAAGTGATAAAATTAAATTCAAAAGAATTTAAAGCTCAAGTTGAAAATTTTTCAAAGGAAAATAATATTTCGAAACATCAAGCAAGGAAAACAATTTTTTGGCAAACTGTTGAACCATCAAAAATGAGATCAACAAATTTTTCAAAAACAAGAAAAGTTTTTAAAGAAAAATCAAAATCTCAAATTTTTGAAGAGAAAAGTGCTTTGTTTTCAAATAAAAAGGTTGGAAATCAAACTTCAAAGTTTCAAAACAAGACATCTTATCATGAATCATATCATTCAAAACCAAAAGTTGATTATGTTCCAAATACAGCAAAATGTTATAATCCTTTGAAGAAACAAGCTGACAAAGTCTCATATACAAAGGGAATAACAACAAAGAGAAATATTGATCATTGGTTGGAAGGAAAAGGAAAGATATACCAATCAAGTAAGTTTTTGAAAGAACAGATACATGAGGCGTATGACAAATATGCTAATCCTTCAACGAATGGTAGTTTGTCATCGAAAGAGTCAAATATATCAGTTAAAGTTTGGTAGCCGGTCACAAGAGCAAAAAGGGGAAAATCACAAACTCAAGATGCGAAGGGTGAAATTAGTGAAAATTTGAATAAAATAAAAACTCATATATCTGACCCTTCGAATGAAAATGTTAGATTTATAGACAGTCTCAAAACCAAAGTATATGATTGGGTTAATGGTTGTACTTTACAATTGAATCACAAACCTAATTTTAATGGACCCAACAAAGCTTGGGTACCTAAATTTTTCCAATGATTGCAGGTACTTTGTGACGAGCAATATGATAACAAGTGGTATATTGATAGCGGTTGCTCACGTCACATGACTGGGAAGAAGGAAAACTTGCGTGATTTTCAAAGCCTAGAAAATGGAGGAGTGGTTAAGTTTGGTAATAATCACAAATGCAAAGTCAAGGGTTATGGGAAGATAACGAATGGAAATTTCACTATCAACAGAGTTGCATTTGTTGAAGGTTTGCAACACAACTTGATAAGTGTTTCACAACTTGTTGTGGGCACTGGCAATCAAGTTCTTTTTAATGAAGAAGAAAGTGTCATTTCGAATGTCAAGACTAAGGAAGTTTTACTTAAGTCAAAAAGAAAAGGTGATATGTTTACATTGGATATTGTTCCTATTGTAGGCAAACCGGCTGTGTGTCTACTTTCAAAGGCTGCTGCTGATGTTAGCTGGTTATGGCACAGGAGATTATCACATCTCAATTTTCGAAACATCAACAAACTTGTCATACAAGATCTGGTAAGAGGTTTACCCATTCTTAAATATGATAATGACAGTTTGTGTGCAGCTTGCGAAGTAGGGAAACAACACAAACAAGGTCATCCAATCACAAAAGATTCGAAGATTGTTGAACCCCTTGAACTCCTGCATATAGATTTATGTGGTCCTTCAACAGTTGCTACTCTTAACAAGAAAAGGTACATTTTGGTAATAGTAGATGATTTTTCAAGATTCACGTGGGTTTATTTTCTCAGGTTAAAATCCGAAGTTCCACAAATGATGATTGATTTTATCAAAAAGATGGAAGTTTCATTGAAGAAGACAGTTCGAAAAATTAAAAGTGATCATGGAACTGAATTCAAAAATCATGTCTTCGATACATTTCTGGTGGAAAAAGGAATTTCGCATAATTTTTCATCTCCTTATACACCACAACAAAATGGTGTAGTTGAGAGAATAAATAGATCATTATGTGAAGCTGCAAGAACAATGTTGGCATTTTTGAATTTACCTCAATATCTTTGGGCTGAAGCTGTTTCAACTGCGTGTTTTACTCAAAATCGATCATTTATTCATAGATGGTTTAATGTTACTCCTTATGAAATCATCAATAATCGAAAACCTAATGTCAAATTTTTCCATGTTTTTGGATGCAGGTGTTTCATAATGAATCTCAAGGATAATCTTTCGAAGTTTCAAACAAAAGCAGATGAAGGAATTTTCTTGGGATATTCACACAATTCAGTTGCTTATAGAGTGTTAAATAAGCGAACTCGCAAAGTGGAAGAAACTTTTAATTTGACATTTGATGATCATTACATTAAAAAGTCTAATCATAAATTTGTGAATTATCCTATTTTGCAAAATTCTTCAAATATAGATGATTCAATTGAAATGAATGATGTTGATTATGATTCGATTTTCGGTATTTTAGATCAAGCAATTGATGCAGAAAGAAATGCAACTGATAATCAAACATCATAAAATTCGAAGTATAACAATGATTCAACTTCAAATTTGAATCTAAACCCAAATGCACAAGCTGATGATCCAGTGGAGGGGGAGCACTTGGATTCAAATACTTTTGTTGAGGGGGAGCGTTATAGTGAACGAGATAACATGTCAACAAATATTAATGTCGAAGAGGAGCAAATTCTTGAAGAAGAACCGATCAGTGAACCAGAGCAAAATATCGAAACAGAGTCAATCATCGAGGGGGAGCTCATACTAGAGAATGATCCAATTGTTAAAGAAGAACATTTTGATCATGCTGATGATTCTATTTCTATAAATGGATCAGAAACAGATGTAATTTTCGAAGATGCACTTTTGGAATTCGATCCTAATTATCCACCATTGGATAAATGGACAAGAAATCATCCAAAAGATCAAATTCTTGGTGATCCACAAGCAGGAATCATGACAAGAGCACAACTTCATGCAAGAAATGAGGTACTGAACAATCATCAAGAGTTCTGCATGTTTCATGTTTTTATTTCCAAAATTGAACCAAAGACAGTTAAGATTGCAATGGAACACTCTGATTGGGTTGTTGCTATGCAAGCTGAATTGTCTGAATTCGAAAAAAACAAGGTTTGGAGATTAATTCCAAAACCTGATGATGTGTCAGTTGTTGGACTTAAATGGGTTTATAAAAACAAAACTGACAAAGATGGAAACATTATTCGAAATAAGGCCAGACTTGTTGTTAAAGGATATTCTCAACAAGAAGGAATTGATTACGAAGAAACATTTGCCCCTGTCGCAAGACTCGAGGCTGTTCGTATTTTTCTGGCTTTTGCAGCTCATAAAGATTTTGATGTCTATCAAATGGATGTCAAATGTGCATTCTTAAATGGAGAACTCGAAGAAACGGTATATGTTGAACAACCTCTAGGTTTTATAAACTCAGAGCATCCTGATCATGTTTATATTTTAGGTAAAGCTGTATATGGGTTAAAACAAGCACCAAGAGCATGGTATGCAACTCTAACATCATTTTTGAAACAATCTAAATTTAAACAAGGTTCAGTTGATCCCACTTTATTTCGAAAGAAGGTGGTAGGAAAAGTTTATCCTTTGAAAGTTGTGGTTAAACCAACAATAGTTTCAGCTGCTCCAGTCATTTCGACTATGACTACAACTGTTCCAATTTCAAGACCTATTACAAAAGGTATTGTAATTGGGAATGTAGTTCCTTCGACTGTATCTTCGTCAAAGAATGCAGCTCCTTCGGATGTTAAAGACAAAGGAAAAGGAGTCATGGTTGAGAAGACTAATAAAGAGAAGAAAGTTGAGGTGGCAGCGGAAGTTGAAAGAATGAGGCATGTTGAAAGTATTATGCGCCAGAGAGCTCTTGAAGGTTCGAATGTTGATAAGAGAGATCCTTCGAAATTGTTCAACTACGAAACTATTGAATCAAGGGTGATGTTCGATCACATGTATTCGTTTGAAAAGATTCCAAAGAAGAGTTTTGTGGTGACAAATACTGATTATGGTCAACTTGACTTTCCGATCAACGAGATGATGTTCGTCATGCCAAAGTTTAAAGCAGAGACAAAGTCTATGGATGTCAAAGAGGGAAAGAAGATGAAGATAAGATTTCATGTTGTGTTAGCAAAGGCTCAAGAAGAAGTTTGGTACTTGGAGCAGATTAAGAAGGTGATATCCATAAAAAGGGATGTTATTTTCGAAGGAAAGTTGCAGAATTTGAAATATGTTGTGACAAGAGCAAGTGGAAAGATACAAGAGTTCACTGTGGCGGACTTTCCATTGATGAACACTTACGATCTCATCAATGTTACTCTGATTCTTAAAGACAAGTCCTTCTCTTTTCTCCAAGAAACAGAACCATATGTTTTCAGTCTTGGGTGTAGGCATATAAAGATTTTCTTGGAGAATTATTTCGAATGCTTAGCTCAAACTGATGTCGAACTTGCTACTGTTAAAGGCATCGACATTACAGCACCAATGGCTCCTACGAAGAAGCAGGTTGAGTTGAGAAAGTACGAAGACGGAGAAATATGTTTAAATCCATTGGGGATAGTCTTCGCAGGAAAAGATAAAGCTGGAAGAGCCAAGAGATTCTTGTTTCAAACCTCTGAAGTGGAAAGATATACAAATTCGCAATATACGAACTTAATTGTTCGTATGAATCATTGCAAGAAGAATTCAGAAGGAGACAAGAAGGAGATAAAGAAAGTTATCTCTTGGTACATGGAAATCCGAAGAGTACTGATGTATGCGGTTCAACTACTTACTTCATGAAGACTTCGACCTTTATTCCAAAGGGGGAGATTGTTAGGGTATAAATGTTGTAATAAGTCGAAGTGTTAGTTGTATGGTTACGAAGGATCTCTAATCTTCGTAAGTAGAGTCTTCGGATGTAATGTTAAATTTACTAAGGCATTTTAATGAATAGTTTGAATGTCTAGTCCTTAGTATTTTGTTATGCTTTTGTACTCCTATAAATAGGAGACTGTACTGAGTGAGTACTTAACTTTCACATATTCTTTATAGAGAATTCTTTTGTACTCTGTAAAATCAAAAGCATAATATGAGCTAATCAAAGATTATATTTACTCTCTTGTCCATCGTATTTCTTCTTTCTTAATTCTTACATGAATTGATCTTTAAACTCGATTTCAAATCTCGTCAAAAAAAAAGTTATTTTTTTATTAATTAGTTTAAAGTCTTCCATAACTTGTCCTCAAGTTATGGAAATTGAAGAGTTTTTTAATTAAAACTACTTTAAACACATAAGTTATGAAATTAATTGGTTTTGAATAGTTTCAAAACTTGCCCTCAAGTTTTGGAATTTGAAAAGTTTTCACTTATGAATACTTTAATTCCAAGTTAGTCCTTAGAATTTTAAAAGTTAAAATTTAACCCTTATACTTTATAATATTATAAGATAATAATATTTATATATATATGTATAAGAGTAAAGTCAATCTTACCATTAGTAGGCCTCATTCAAGAAGCCGGTCTATAAGGGGGTATAAGGTTACTGCCTATAAAATGACAATTTAATGGGTGTCCACTCTCACCCACCGCTTCCTTGACCGGTGGAGGGTCGTTAGCCGAACGGGTAGGACAAGGACTAGAATTCTCCCTTCATTAAAAGTATTAATGATAAATACTAAGTAAGTAAACCATATATAAATACCCAATCTTAGTTACTTAGGAAAAATGTGAATAAGGTGCTAATCCATGAAATTACACTTTGCACTTTGTTTAAGTCGGTTAGTGGATCGTGTGTGGTTAACCGGCACACTAACTTGTATTTAACAAGGTAGGAAAAGGGTAACTTAATGTTTATCATAGTATCGATGGAGCGTGTGTGGTTAACCGGCACATCAATTGAGGGGTAAACACTTAAGGGTACCAAGTATATTTGCATGGTTATTCACACCTTGTTTCGTGATCCTCGGCATCCCAGTCACAAAACCTGAAGGGCACACTCGAGATTGAAATATGGCATTGAACAGTTCAATGAATCTCAAAAGATCTAGGAATTTCAAATCCAAGCAAAACCTAATAAGATTATTTCGTTTTCATGGTGGAAATTGGTGAATTGTCATTCACCTACCTTCAAATATTTTATAGCTTGGATTACGGCATCCCTCTTCTAAGTTATAAAATAGTTTGTTGGGTCCTAACCTTAATATTTCATATTGGGTGTCATATTAAGGACTTTAGATCAACTATCTTGAATATCTCCCAAAAGATGTCTGGTTTAGACATTTATGATCTTCCCAAATCTCTTGAAACAAGCTTTCCTAAATGAAGATGATGTCCCATGGAAATCATACTTCTTTCACCTCCTCCAATTATTCTCCTAACCCACAAGTTCTTGAAAAGTTTAAGGTCACTCAAGCCCTATTGGCAAGTAAAGGTCTATGTGTGGTCACATCTTGGAGATGTAGTCACATATTGACAATCCAGGAGAGTTGGGTGTCAAAGTCTTGAGAAAGTTGGTGGCTCAACTACTTTCTAAGTCACATAGTGAGTTCCTTTGGGACTCCAATGAAACAGACTATGACAAGACCCTTAATGATCTTATCTATTTGCTAAGATCAACTTCCCAAAACTTTCTGGACATTGAAAATGGTGACACTGGAAATCCAGAAAAAGCATTCTCTTCCCAATGGAAAGGGATCGGCCATAGTCAACTCGGTTGACCAAATGGTAAAGAGAAAGGCTAGGTCTGAGATTATCCCATGTACCATTCCCAAAGGATCCATATGGTTCTATTGCCAAAAGGAAAGGGCATTGGTTGCGAAGCTGCCAAATTTACCTGAAAGATTATAAGGCTGGTAAAGTCAATAAGTTTGACTCTACTTCAGGTAAAGTCCACTATCTAACTCTGTTAAGTTTCTATTATGAGATTCTTGATACATGATGTGACTGGGTCACATGTTGATGTTTTTAAGAATCAAAGAAAAGTGAAGAAACTTAAAGAAAGAATATGTTGAATCTGATCGCGTAGATGGATTTCTATCACATAGTTTGAAGATCGGATTCTTGAGCTACTTCTTAGGAGTTATGATATATTGATTAGGAACAGATAAAAACATAGTTTTCTTGCTCTTTTGCATAGTAAGGGTAGTTTTTCCGCAAAGTTTTAAAATAAAAGGAAAATTTTTAATTTTATTTATTTTAAAATGTCCTTACAATGGCATTTGTGGAAAAGAAGTGTTGTTTATATGATTCCGTTGATAGCAATATTGAAAATATGAATTTGATTCTTTCATTTGTGGTAGTGTCTAAATTTACCAAATAAGGAAAGATACTCATCACCCAAGTTTCAGTTGGATAGAAACATGGAATCATGCAAGTTGTATAGCATGATGAATGAGAACTTTCAAGCATTTGAAAATTAAGACTAACTACTTGTTCACATGGATGTGTGGGTCAAGTGAAGGACTAAGGGATCAAGTACACTTTCTTGTGCATTGATCAAAGTCCACCACAAAAGATGATTCGTCATGATTTACCAAGGTTTAGTAAATATGATTATACTTACAAGCTTAAGTATAATTCTGAAACATTGAAAAATTTTCAATGTATGACAGAGTGAATAAGCATAATCAAATTAGGCAGAAGGATAAAAGTTTCTCAAATCTTAAAAGATGGGAGAGTACTTTAGTATCATGTCATATGATCATCTTAATGATTAAGAGACCTTATCGCAATTCATCCTCTAAGTGCATTCTGATAGCTTAGATGAGGAGCTATGAATTGTTGAAGTGGTCTAATAAAGAAGATGAGTCATATTTCATTCCAAAACAATTCTTAGAGTCATACTCCAAGATTGTAACTTGAGTGACATGTCTTAAAGAAGGTTTAAAAAACACTTGTCAAATGTAAGAATTAAAGTTTTCTACTCTTGTACATTTGAAATTGCTAAGTTGTGATGTTTTGGACAAAACAAAGACCAACTAAGGCCAATTGTGTGAAGTGTTTGTCTTGATTAGAATCCGCACTATCTCTTGAATATCTTACAAGAAAGTCATATATGTCAAGAGGACAGTGGGAGTCTTAAAGGTCTTGAAAGTCTCAAGAACTAATCAAGAATAAAACCTAAAGTTCTTTACTAGCACACAACTTGAGGTTTATAACCTATCGTGTTGACATTTCTGTGCCCATTCCAATTAAGTTGGCTATACATTTGAGTTCTACATGTTCTCAATTGTTTGCATAGCTACTTGGAAGCAATGGCAGGCCCTTGAGCTGCCAGGTGGCAAGAAGTAAAGATTGCACAAGTTCAATCCATATGAGTTAGGATTTGTCACTAACCTAGTCTTGTGATTATTGTTTTGACAAATTCACATGGATAGGAACACTTACACCATAAAATCTAAGTGTCATAAGGTTTATCTTCGATTCATGAAAATGATGGTAAGGAAACTTTTTCACTAAGTAGATTTTGAAGTAGATAGCAATTGTGATATTTGCATTCTCAAAGTCGTTAGTGGAGCTGTGTGGTTAACCGGCACACTAACATGGACTTGTAAGAAGTGGCAAAATGGTCTAAACAATTGAGACTATGATTACGGCATCCCTTTTCATATTTCTAAAATTGTTTAGGCACACATGTGAGCTATCTAAAAGAGGTGTATGATTTTGATAAAGTTTTATCAAAACAATCTAGTATCAGAAATCTGAACTTTGGTAAGAAAGTCAGCTAATTTCTGAGTACATGTCAAAGCTAGTGGGAGCATGAGTGTTATGCTAATAATCATCATGTTAGTGGGAGCATGATAATTATGATAAGTATTGCAAGTTAGCAATGTTAATTATAGAAGACAAAAGGTTTCAATTGGGAAAAAGTTGTTTTGCTATAATTAAGGGAGAGGAAATTATACTTCATCTCAAATCTAAAAGCTTAGATTGAGGTTTTAATCGTATTTAGTCAAGGATATATATATATATATATATATATATATATATATATATATATATATATATATATATGAATTTCATGTTGGAATGGCTCAACATAAGGAAATTCAGTATATGGTTCCATTATTTGCGTTCTAAAATTCGATTATGATTACGGCATCCCTTTTCATAATCTGAATTATGAGAACTTGGCAAATTGAAATGGAAATATTATAGCAAAAGACTGGTTTAGTCTTTATGTGAGACATCATGAATCGTGTTCCATATGCTTCGGATATAGGATCGGTTACATGTGCTATATTCATCCTTTCTAAAATTTTCCAAATGCCTGGGGTATTAAGAAGGGAAAATGTCTATAATTGAATATGACTAAGAGGATTAAGCAATTGTCGAGGACAATCTAAGGTTTACCAAAGATTGGTTTCTCAGGGACAGTTGGAAGTATAGTGTTAATTATTGGAAGGACCATATTAACATATTCTGAATGAGGCAACTCTTGTTCATAAGTGATAGTCAAAAGGGGAATGTGGAAATGATCCCATTGGTGGAAGTTGTTCAATAAATCTGTGTAAGATTAGGAAACTTAATGCAAGAAGGATGTTTCCAAGGAGTTGATCTCCTTTGGAATGCTCTGTAATGTTTGTTGTCAAGTCTTTGTGACTTTGTGCATAATCATTACAAGAGAATCATTGCATATAAGTTTAGAATCTAACAGATTTTGGTAAAATGGCATGAATTTGGAATTCCTTTATTTTCCATAAGAATTTAGGAGTGTGAAATTAGAATCATTGAAAGTTTGGTCAATTGGTTTATTTCACAAAGTAAGGATCATAGAAAAACATAGAGTGCATACTTGGTGTATGGCAAAGCTATTGTTTAGGAAAAACATAGTGTACATGCTTGGAGCATGGGGACAACTAGTGTTTTTTAATTCAAGTATAAAGTTGATAAAACCGAAACAATGAATAATGAGTAATCAGTGTGGTGATAAATAAAAGGTGTTTTATTTATATTCATAGGTTTTGATACCACATTAGATTCAATTATTCTTGTGTTTCATTTTGCATGTTTTGACTTTCAGAATAAACTAGGTTATTATTCCGGAATGACTAAGTTATTCAAACCATCCACAGTTGGTCATATGCTAGAAGTAGATATGAATCAAGACTGTCATGGGTTGGCTTGTAGAGGTTCAAGTTGGTGGACAAAGTTGTGCTACAACACTCATGAGTGCTCATAAGTTCTGAGTATTGGATTCAACCCGTGCTCATTTGAATCACTTCATGGATTTTATCACGAGTGATCATGAGACGATAATAACTTATATTCTTCAAACCTAGAGATATGAGTTGTTACTATGAGTTGATAGTACATTGATTGCACGAAAACGCATTGGTAACTCGATGTTATAAAGCGTGCCTTTGTGTATGATTCAACAAATAGCAGAACAAGCCATATGATTCGAAGTTTATCCATTCCTTTTACCTTCGGGATAAAAGCGATATTTGTGGGCCCCTCGATGATTTAATGATGACACATGTGAGTGCTTGGCCAAGCCAGGACTGATTTGATTTGTTCAATTAGTCAGTCATCATGAATCGGAAATCGGGAAACAACAAATGGACAGAGAGAATGATTGATAATCCATGTCTTAGTCCATATGATATCCAGAATGGAGGAATATATGATCACTTATCTAATGGACAAGTCATTGATAAAGGTCAGAGTTCATCGGCAAGGTCAGAGTTAGATGGAAGCTTTTGAGAGCTACGATTGCCAGTCGGTTCTTGAAGTCATACTTGGAATAATAGTTTTAGACTTATCCAAGTGGGAGACTGTTGGATTAATGTCTAAGTCCATAACTATAATTGGTAAGACTTGACCCGACCCGGCATAGTCCATTTGGGTTGCATGGCATCATGCACTTGGATAGACTATAATGAGAGAAATAACACTTAAGGTTGATTAATATATTATAAGTTCTAATATATTAATAAGATTATTTAATTAGTATTGATCAAGAATTAATCTAGAATTAATTAAGTGATCAAAAGAAGACTAATTAAATATATGGGTTGATTGTGTAAATCATCCATACTTGTATAGTGGGCTAATGCTCCATGAATAATCAAGTTGGGCTAAAACCCATAGGATGGTCCATGGATGCTCCATGGTGTATTTGAACCCATGGATCCAAGGAAATGGAAGGCCATGACAATTAGGGTTTACCCTAATTGTAACAACTATATAAGATCATATTTTTTGGGAAAAGTCGGCGACTATGAATAATAAGAAAGGGCTAGCTGATTTAGGAGTGTTCAAGTTTCTCTCAAGTTATTCCAAGTGTATTTGGTGTTGTGTGAACCATTTGAGGTGTCACACTTGAGGCACTAGACACTCAAGCTTCATGAAGACATTCTACATCAAAGAGGTATGTATTCTATCTTGTTATCTTCATTATTTTTTATGCTAGATTAGGATAATACCTTGGATGTTCATAATTGCATGTATAATAGAGAAAACATAGATCCAAGGTATTTAGGGTTGCATGTACACTTAGGAGTGTTAGAATGCTCAAAACCTAACAGATTGTGTGTGGGGTATGCTTTGGGGGACGCACTAAGCATTAGCTTACAGTTTATGGATTTGTTTCAAGTACATATGAGCCCAAGGGTAAGGGCAAGACTTGATGGCGCGACGTGCACTCTCTCAGGCATTTTATGGGACACTCTGATGTTTTGAAATAAAAGTTGTAATTGATATGAGTTTTGAAAACAATTATATTTGGATTTTGTGATTTATAGAGATGTGTTTGATTAATCAAAAATGAAAATTTTCTTTTGAAAAATTGGGTCATTCCAGAATGTTGATAAAAAATAGAAAGAGAAGAAGTTAGAGGTGAAATTGAAGGGAGATTTGGGTTACAACTGCAATTACTGTAATTGCCACAACCACTTGGCTAAGGATTGCATGTTGAGAAAGAAATAAGAGAAGAAAAAGAAGGTGAAAGATGAAGCCTATTATGTGAAAAGGCTTGAGGAAGTTCCTGCTCAGACGAAGAATCTTTCGCTAATGGCCAAAGGAGATGATGATAGCGATGACACTTATCAAATCTGGTCATCTGGATCTGATCACGAAGAAATGTGTCATCCTACTCATGGTGTGTTATTCGCGAAATATAAGGAAGGTGGATATGGTGAGAAATGCTTATTTGAGAAAGATGATGAAGATAGTGATGAGGAATTGTAGGAGAATGCGAAAGTTGAGGGAAGTGACGAAGAAGGTGTAGAGACAACGGGAAGGTGTTTTGTTTCGACAACTCCAAATCTCTAATGAATGCCAAGGTATGTGATCTTCTTGTTTCCCTTAATATTCCTTTAAATTCTTATCATGCTGTTTTATGTGATTTTGATGAAAGTTGCTCTTATTTGAATGATATGCTTATTTCGATGAGTGGTGAAGCCGAGAAATCTAAGGCGTCCCTTTATGAAGCTCGAAATAGGTTGGAAGAGAAGAGCAATATGATAGAGTGTACAGTAAAACAAACATAAACTAAACACACATGGCAACGATTTTGAAGTGTGAGTGCTTGAACACATGTACATCCTATGGGGCCAGATGAAAACATGTACTAAAGCTCCTAAAAACCAAGTCAACTTTTTTTTTGAAGTGTTTGTTGCTTTGGCTTCAATATACCAAATGTGATTTTATAGAAAATGAAAAACCTTTATGTATTATATATGTTGGAGGCTAAAATTTGATGTTGAATTTAACTTTTCTTTCAAAATTCTTGCAAATTTTATGATATCGACAAAATTATCTAAAATCATATCATTTTGCCCGATTGTCTTTTGGAAACAAGGTGCTGGTAAGCACTAAAATGCACTAATTCGTTAGCAATTAAGTTATGCTTGGAGTATTTTTGCCTTTTGTGGTTCTGATTAGGAGATTAAAATTTTGTTTTTTTTTTTTGCTGTTTGGTTCAATTTAGGTATTTCGTCAGACTTTATATTTTTTATTCATATATAGACTGTGTTAGTATAGTGAATATGTGAACATATTAGAGTCACTACTAAAAAAAACTTATAAAACCCGATTAAAATAAAAGAAATTTAAAAAAGTTGCCCGGTTCTACAACCGGTCCAATAAGCTGAATGGAGTCCAGTTTTATTTAAGGAAACGGGTCTAATTAGTTAAATGAAAAAGTCACCTTCCCTTTTATGCAATCAAGATGAGGTTATTTTTTCAAATAATTAATTATCGAAATTACAATCTCAACATCATTAAACAAACCAACATTACCATTATGAGTAATGAAATTGAATAACAAGATTTTTTTATTGTAACATCAATTCTATCATTTTAATACTTTAACATTCTAGCCTCTATTATAACTTTACAACATACATTAAACTTTCAGTTTAGACTTTAACCATTAGTTTCCAAAGTTCCTACAACTAAGTGATATGGTGTACAAAACATATTTCCCACGAGCATCCACCATGCCATATTCCACTATGAAGTCGATATATCCACTAGACTTGTACTTTTTTTGGAATATAATATATTTTTAAAGGAAATATATCGTTGAAATAAACTAGTTGTCGCCACCGCTTCACGCAGTTACAACACTAGTGTGTGTGTGTGTGTGTGTGTGTGTGTGTATATATATATATATATATATATATATATATATATATATATATATATAAATATATATATATATATATAGCTCACCTAAGCTTAGGTATTAAACCTCTAAACTATATCGTTTTAACTTAGTAAATATACATGCTTCGGTTTTCACTTGGGAAATATATATCATCCCACATAATATTTCTTTTTTCATTATCGTTTAACTATCTCCGTTTTCTTTCTTCCATTATCGTTTATTAGTTCACTTTGTACGCAACAATGAATAATGAGAAGAAAATCTTTTGTAAAAAAAATTGTTCCCATGAAATCATGTAGTGTTTAGGAAGGATATGATTTGTTAGGAAACCATGTAGTATTTTTCTTTTTGTTTAGGAAAGTCTTTTGCTAATAAAACGATGTAGTTTCATGAGGTTTAGTATGTAAGCTTAGATGAGGCTGTAAAGTATGTTCATTTTTCCCATATATATATATATATATATATATATATATATATATATATATATATATATATATATATATATATATATAGAGAGAGAGAGAGAGAGAGAGAGAGAGAGAGCCACTCATTTCGAATCTACCGCTTAAAAACTTTGGCATAACGGATAACAGAAAAGATAATAGTCGTATATGTATAAATATATATCTATTCATGTATACAGGGCCAGCCCCAGCCCCTAGGGGTGTTCAAAAGATGCCCATGAGGCCCACTAAGATGAAGGGCCCAAAAAATTTGGTTAAATTATTAGCCTTGATTCTGAATTTTGGCTCATTATTAGGTTTTGTGTTATCAGCTTCTAATATTGTGCGGCGCGTGAGAGTAGTAGAGCGGGAAATCCAAAATTTTGGGGAAAGAAACGATTTGGTTATTTCCTTGTCACTGATTACGATTTACGCATGGAGAAAAAAGTAATGATGGCTATTGGGTAGTGAATCGTTTACGATCCTTGGCACCAACGATCTCATTATTTATTCAAAGTAAGAAGAAATCAGTTTGGTCCCAATCACCTCTATCTCGAAAATCATAAGCAAATCAGAAAGTTTGAGTTCTTACTTCTTTCTTCTTTCTTATTTTTTTGTTACTTCTTTCTTCTCAAAAACTAGAAGCAACAATCCGGCTCTAGTGAATCGTTTATGATCCTTGGCACCAACGATCTCATTATTTATTCAAAGTAAGAAGAAATCAATTTGGTCCCAATCACCTCTATCTCGAAAATCATAAGCAAATCAGAAAGTTTGACTTCTTACTTCTTTCTTCTTTTTTTTTTTTTGTTACTTCTTACTTCTCAAAAACTAGAAGCAACAATCCGGCTCTAGTGAATCGTTTACCATCCTTGGCACCAACGATCTCATTATTTATTCAAAGTAAGAAGAAATCAATTTGGTCCCAATCACCTCTATCTCGAAAATCATAAGCAAATCAGAAAGTTTGAGTTCTTACTTCTTTCTTCTTTCTTATTTTTTTGTTACTTCTTACTTCTCAAAAACTAGAAGCAACAATCCGACTCTAGTATGAGGTGAGAAGTTGGGAAACAAAATCACAAAAGCAAACTTGGAATTAAAAGTTTCAGGAAGCGAATTGTCGCTAGCTCAAATAAATCATCATATTATCATTTTTTTCAACATACATACCGTCTCCGACTTCTGGTTTTTGTTGGCCTGAACACTATGCAAACATGTTTGTGTTGTGTTATTTCAATTCCTTCCATTTTTCTTATCAGTTTCCGTTTTTTGTTATAATATCTATTGATGTAATTATCTCAGTGCAAAAAGCTAAATGTTGTTTCTAATATTGTGTTGTATTTACTTTTAGTAATGGATGCTAGTATTCTGTTTTACATTTACTTTTTTCCAATAACTTGCTAATTGTTCACCAAGTGTTTTGAAATTTAGTATCTGTAATTACCTTTTGAGTTCTAAGTGTCTGTTTTATTTTGAATTACCATTATCATTCATAAATTGGTATTTGATATTTATTATATGATTTCAATTTCCTTTAATTTCTTTATTTGGTACTTTTTTATATAGTTTGATATGCTATTTGTAATCGAAAAAGTATGAATCTGAAAGACATCACTTGATAACTGTTTCTACATTGAAATATTTGAAGTCATACTTTTATGTCTTGTACAACAAAAAAATGTTTAATTTTAATAAAAGGTATGAGCTTTTTTATATTCTACTTGACTGAATATATATATATATATATATATATATATATATATATATATATATATATATATATATATATATATAGAGAGAGAGAGAGAGAGAGAGAGAGAGAGAGAGAGAGAGAGAGAGAGAGAAAAAGAAATTTAAGGCCCAAACTATATATATCATAATGGCCTCCAAATTGTTGGGCTGGCCCTGGATATATATGAATATATGAATGTGGTTGATAGCGGCTGAGGATCAGAAATAACGTTGACAGTGATAAAGGTGGCGGTGTTTCATGATATGAGAACTTTGTATCCGATTCCAAGAAGGTGGTAGAGGTCGTGGTGGTTCATGATTTGATGACTCTCTATCCAATTCCAACGATATCTCTATCGATTTTAAGGGATCTTTGTTTGTAATGCGTTTTACTATTCATCGTATTTTTCTGATTGATTGATTGGATCTGAAAAGTTACTGTTCAAGCCTAATGTCTTTGTTTAAGCCCAATAAGATATAATTGATCCAGCCCAAAGTCCTGTTGATTTGTTATTGGTCAATGATCCAAAAACTAGTCTAAAATTAAATCAAATTCAATTGTCATCTAACTTTGTTCATTTGACTCCAATAATTGTTACTGATTTTTTACAAATGTTTTTTAATCCGTTAATATTTCTTGTTCACGTCGTCATCTTGATTCAATTTCCTGATTTCGATTCCAATTTCGATCCAAAATCATGTTCATTTTTCTCACATTACCAAATCGATTTTTTCGTTCCTAATCATATAATCGATCTGATATAATGCCAACTGATATTGATTTTGTTGTTCAACTTGATTGTATCGATCTTTATTTGCTTAGTGTCGATTTCTGATAATACTGGAAATATATTGATTGAGTTTGCTTCCTGAAGGTGACTTGAATCATCGATTCAGTAAAAAAATTGTTTTTGATGATTCTTGGTCTGGAACATCATAAACGAAGTTGATATCTTAATTTTGATCTGAAAATTGTCTGGGATGATTTTGATTTGATATGTAATGGTTCGAAATTACCCAAGAATTGAAGAAGACAGTTATTTCAATGGTGTGATTCTAAAGTCAAACGAACATTCGAGTTGAGACTGGTTCCAAGAGTTGTTTGAATGAATCGCAAAGAAATATGTTGAAGATTCGATGTTAGTCTCAAGATCTCTTTGAGTTCATAGTTGTTCATGTGGTTGATGCATCGAAGTGAATCAGATGTCAAAAGAATTGTGTTATACGACTCACTGTGTTGATGGTCAAAATTAAATATTCATTTGTCAATAAAGTGTGATGTCAAAATTGGATTTCGATGGTATGTGATGCTTCGTTTATGGATTGAGGAGTCAAAGTATTTAAGTCAACTGGAAATTCAAGATATGAATCAATGTTGGTGTTTCTAATAATTGAAAAGCAAAAAAATAAATAAATAAATAAAAGATAACAAAAAAAGTAATAAGTATTGTTTTAATGAAATTTAACTAATTCTATTAATATTACAAAACATTAGGATTAGGATTGATCATCTTAAGAAAAAAAGAAATTAATATATCAGACTAATTACATTTTGTTTTATTTATATCTGGGTATTATTATTATTATTTTTATTTTATTATATATCTTCGTAATAAACTTGTTGGAAATGTTGATATACATTATGACTGTATGTAATTTGCTACAATTAGTTATAATGGTCATATGTAAACACTTTTAACAAGTTTGTTACCTAGATAAGTAAAAAAAAAAGTTATCTAGAAGAAAATGAAGATAAATCAATTTCCCAAAATGTTGAATTGGTGCAAATGAAAGAGTAAATTACACGAATGGTCACTATGGTTTGGGATAATTTGCGCGATTGGTTCCTAACTTATTTTTTTTTAATTCGGAAGGTCCATACTGTTTGTTTTTGTTACGTGTTTGGTCCGTACTGTTTGTTTTGTTACGTGTTTGGTCCCTGTCTTACCTAAAAAAACTATTAGTTAAATAGGAGAAAATGATGAGATAGATAAGATAAGGTGAGAGGGGTGGGTTTGGGGGTGTGTTTATTTAAACAAGTTAAAAAAATCAAGATAAAAATATTCTTTTTAGTTAAGACAGGGACCCAACGCGTAACAAAAACAAACAGTAAGGACTTTCCGAGTTAAAAAATAAGTTAGGGACCAAGCACGCAAATTACCCAAAACCATAGGGACCATTCATGTAATTTACTCCAAATGAAATATAGGTCTAAGAATTGAATTGATGGTAATATTGTGTTCTGATTATTCAAAGCTTCTTACCAATTAATAAAAAAGTTAGGCGTTCAAAATTGATACGACATATGGATTACGAAGTAACGTGATTTGAATGATATCGATGTCTCGTTACCTTTCCAATAAACTCAAAAGCTTCATTTATAGCTTCTGAAAAATAGATTGAATACAAATACCTTGAAGCGTCATGATAATTGAAGAAGACAAAGGAATTTGAATTAATGATTCCAGCGAATTATCAAAAGAAAGGTCAAGCCAAAAAGTCAAAATTGGATTTTCGATATTGAAAAGTTAAGTGAAGTCGAAAATGGTTTGAATGATTTTGTGGATCCTACTGTTATCCTTGCATTTTTCTTTATGGTTTGGGCCTAGGTTTGGCCCATTTAGGCCTTTATTTAGATTTAACCTGATTAATTTTTATATTTATATTGTTTTTTCAATTCAATGTAATTGTAGTTTTTATTTTATGATTATATAATAAAATCATGGTATTTTTTGTTCATTAGTTTATATGGTATCATAGAGCCGTATCCAGCCCGCCATTTATGATTGTTCGAGACGAGTTATATGTAAAATTGTGGCATTCCGAGTATTTGTTTATGCATTTGGTTGTTGGGGGTGAGTTGTTGAAAAAAATTGACAATTTTGGGTATGTCTTTATGATGTGTTTTTGAATTTGGTTTGCTTTGTTTTGTTTGGATTGTTTGAGGATTTCAATTATTGCCGACGCTCGTTTGATTTTGGGTTTTTTCGTCTTTTTTCTTGCCCCTAATTTGGGTATCGCCGACGCGAAATATTCGCTTCATTGCTATATGGACGCAATTTTATATTTGTGCAATGTTTTTTTTTTATCTAGAGTACATATTTCAATAATTTTTTGTTTAGATTTCAAAGTATAGATTTTCGTCGATATCTCGCCGCGATTTTATATTTGCTCCATAATTTTTGTTCAGAGTAGAAATTTCAATATACTTTTCTGCTTGTTGTCAATACATATTCAAAAGATGACTATCTTTAGTCCATTAGTACCCAACTTAATGATAAAAAACAATGCCTACTGGAATTATGTTATAAACAATTTTTTTTGCGAAGGAAGAACATGTGGGGAATTGTGTCAGGTACATGTAGCAAACATACAAATGAGAGGGCTGCAAATTATGTAACCTTATTGGAATGATGTGAGACTTATAACTCCAAGATTATCACCTGGATTAACAATTATGTAATTCAGTCTATTGGCACATAGTTGGCAATGTATGACACTCCAAAGGAAGTTTGGGATAACTTGGTTAGACTGTACACACAGTTTAGTTTTTCAAAATAGTTTCAGTTAGAGTTTGATATTTGAGATATCCAACAGAAAAACATGAAAATCAAGAGCTTTATGCTTCTATTTTTGAGTTGTCGGATCAGTTGGCTATTACTAAACTAGTTGACCTGAATACCTTCCAACCTTACATTTCTAGAAGGGATGAACAACGTTTGGTTCAGTTTTTTATGGCTTTATGTTATGATTTCGAAGGTCTATGTGGATATATTTTTCATCGTGCACCTCCACCCACTGTTGATCTAGTTGTTCACGAGTTAATTGCTGAAAATCTCCCATCAAGTTAGATGTTGATAAATGGACTCGACGAGTCGCCACCTGACTCGACGAGTCGATTCGTATGTATAGAGATAACTTTTCAGAACGATATAGGAGAATTCTGGAACGATTCAGAAGAGTTTAGCTGCGATTGAGAAGGCAGAAAAACCCTAGAAGACGACGAGAGAAGCTAGAATTCAATCCCGAAGAAGAATTGAGGCAAAATTTCATCATTCCACTTATTCTTTTGTTTTATCATTATGGTTAAACAATTTGACTCTGTTTGTTTGCTGTTATTTACTTCAATTATGAGCTAAAACCTTTAGACTTCTGTTTGGGGATACAAAGTTCACAATATAGTTTAATTGATTGGTAGGATTAATTCTAAGTTGGTGAATTTTTGTTATTTTAGCTTGCTAAAGAACCTTGTGTGTGAATAATAATTAATTTTCTGTTAATAGGAAGATAATTGATTAGCATGAACATCTATTGATTATTAACCTCATATGTTATGTGATCACTATGCCATATGTCTAGGATTAATGAATATGAAACTAGAACTAATAAGAAAATTGAGTAAATTCATGTGCAAGCTTGTGTGATGACCATCAACAAGAAGTTAATTAAAAGATTAAATTAGTTAACTATTGCAAGTCTAAATTAACCCGAATAATTAATCTAGTAAATCTAATTAAATTAGACAACTGGCCACTGTTTAAGTTAGTTTATTTGCTAAGGATTAGTGTAGTGAATTAAGGATTAGTATAGTGAATGCGAATCTAATCACTTGAATCGATAACCAATGAAAGAATTAAATCATTGCACCATTACCTTGAAATCAACCATAGAATCAACTAAGTTGAACTAAACAGAAGTTCCCTTCCATTTATTGAATCTAGTTAGTATTTTGTTTTTAAGTAAGTAATAGTTAGTAAGTTTTTAGTCTTATAAAACTAGATAAAACCCCTACTTATTAATTAACTTAGATAAAATTAGTTTTTAATTTTAATTTGCCGTTCCCTGTGATCGATACCCTGCTTATTTAACTATACCACAATTGATAGGTTCACTGTCTTTTGTGTGTTATTTGATAATTAAAAGAAGGTTTAAAACTAAGTGAGTTTGCACACATCAAGTTTTTGGCGCCGTTGCCGGGGAACGGTTCTAAAAATTAACATTAAATTCTAATTTAATCGATCCTTTGTGTGGGATTTATCTCACACAAAGTTATTTAAGAAGCAATTCAGTAAGTAGAATTAGTTTTAATAAAATTCCGTTTTTAGAATTAACTAGAATTTTTTTTTTGTTTTTGCCTTGAACTCGCCGAGTGCACTCGTGCTGACTCGGCGAGTACATCGTTGTTTCAGTTTTAATATTTTATTTTATTTTTGTTCCTTTTACACGTTTTTCTGTTTTGTTTACAGTTGTTTCATGACCCGAGGATCTGATACACCTCTGGTCCCCCCTCTTGAAGACCCGGAATCCGCACTAAGGAAGAGCAAAGGCAAAGCCGTTGGAGAATCCGCTTCTTCAAAGAACTCGCCACTCAAAAACCTCAAGTCCGTTTTCAGCAAGAAGAGGAGCAGCAAATCCGGAGCATCCGGTGCCTCTTTGACTATTGAAAACCCAATTCAAGAAGATATCGCATACGAGACCGAGGAAGAAGAAGAACCCACATTCGAGCACGACTCCGATTTTGAAGACCCAATTCAAGAGGATGCGTGATGACACCGGCCCGGGACTTGTGCAGCCCGCAATTCCCACAACCGCCACTTTCGAACTAAAAGGCCATATTCTCGCTCAACTCAAGGAGATTCCTTTTTATGGGAAGGATCACGAAGACGCCTACAAGCACTTGGACAAAGTGAATGATGTGGCCGACTACTTCAATGTACCGAATGTCCCTCGCGAGACCCAGCTTCTTTGCATGCTCCCAGTCACGTTCAAAGGAGCTGCAAAGGATTGGCTAAAGTCACTTCCTCCCGGATCAGTCACCACATGGGCCAAGATGAAAGGGGAGTTCATAGATCACTTTTGTCCACCCTCCAAAATAGCCAAGCTAAAGAAAGCAATTGCCAACTTCGAGCAACAGCCCGAAGAATCTCTATATGAAGCATGGGAAAGGTACAAGAGTTTGATTATAAATTGCCCACATCACGACCTTAATAGCCAACAAGAGGTCTCCATTTTCTACGATGGAGTCAATGTCACCACAAGGCAATTACTCGATTCTCAAGGTCCGCTCACGAAGAAGGCACCCCCAGTAATCAAGGAGCTAATTGAAGAATTCTCTAAGCACTCTAGAGAATACCACAATCCAAGAAACAAAGTAAGTCGGGGAGTAGTGAACGCGGCAAATGATAGCATAGCGGCGGTGATAGCTAAGCTTGATAGTCTTGATAGAAGAATGACAAAAATGGATCAAACAATCCATGCTATGAGGGTGGGATGTGAAAATTGTAGAGGGCCCCATCTAACAAAGGATTGTGATTTGGATGAGAATGGAAATAAGAAAGCTCAAGTCTTCTATTCAAGTGGCGATCGATACGATGAAAATTGGCGAAAACCTAAGAAGGAATGGCTCCCATACGAAGAGTATAAGAAGGCTAAGGAGGAAAAATACAAGCAGAAGGAGAGGGGACTATATCAAAGAGAAGAACTGGTAGAAAAGAAAGTTGATTTGGAAGAAATGTTCACTAGATTCATAGCCGCGTCCGAAAAGAGACACAATGATCACGAGGCTGCAATACATGAGACCATAAACATGCTAAGGAATCAGCAGGCATCCATCCTTAACATTGAGAAACAGCTGGGACAACTTGCACACCAAGTAAATGAAAGAAGACCGGGTCAACTTCCAAGTAATACCGAAACCAATCCAAGAATGGAGAATGTGAGTGCAGTGACCTCCAGCAAGGAAGAAATATTCACAGATGCACTGAGAATCTCGACAAGGAAGACAGAAAGGGCAGAAGAGTTGGCTCCAGCAAAACCCGATCTGACTCACCGAGTCCCTCTAGTGGACTCGACGAGTCCATGCGTGAATGATAAAACTGTCAGTCCTTTAAAGCCAAATAATCCTCCTTTGCCATACCCAATTAAAGCCATGCCTGCGGAAAAAGTTGAAGCATATAAAACCTTCATGAAGCATGTTAAAGCCCTACAAGTTAATGTGCCATTTGTGGAAACGATGCTCCAGACACCCAAATACTTCAACTTGCTAAAAGGTCTTTTTGCTGCTAGGAAAGATTTGGCTGAAGTCGCGGAGATACTATTGGGTGAGCTACCCGAAAAGAAAGGCGATCCGGGGAATATTATAATTCCGTGCCAGTTTGGTAATGAAGTTGTCACCCAAGCATTGACCGAATCGGGTGCAAGCATCAATCTGATGCCTTTCTATTTCTTTAAAAGGTTGAATTTACCGGAGCCAAGACCGGTAAATATGAAGATCCATTTGGCAGACTAGACAATAATTCATCCACAAGGCGTTTGTGAGGATCTCCTTATTAAAGTTGACAAGTTTATATTTCCGGTAGACTTTGTGGTGGTTGACATGGAAGAAGACCCCAAAATTCCAATCATTTTGGGGAGATCATTTTTAAACACCGCATGTGCCTTAATTGATGTATGTGAGTCTACACTAACATTAAGGGTAGGTGACGAATCCACAATGTTTAGAGTTGTACCAAAATCCAAGCAAGAAGAGGAAATAAAGGAAGAAATCTCATTTATCCATTTGGAGGATGAGATACTACAGAAAGAGCTTGCACTTTTGCAAAAAGAAGATCCAAGCATGTTTATGCTACATTCTGGAGAGGATGGAGATGCTAACAAGGACTTGGAGGAGTTAGAAAAGCTACTGGAAGGAGCCGACTCAGAAAACACCCAAGAAATGATGGAATACAATTAGACTCGCCGAGTCACTTTACTAGACTCGACGAGTCCAGTCGAATTTGATAACAACTTGGGCAATTTAGATCTGTTTGTTGCTAGTCCTCTGTATAGTCTGGATTTGGATATTTTTCCTCATTCTTTAGGAGAACAAACAGAAAAAGAAGACATGGATACGGAAGTTCAACACGCCTATATAGCATGTCTTAGTGCAATTACACTTGAAGATGGGGTGAGCACAGAAAAAGAAGGGGTGGCAAAAGAAAGGAGTGTGAAAGCTGATCAACCATCCATTACCAAACCTAGAGCACGCACCTTCACAAAATACGAAGTAATTCAGTTTGAAGGAAAAGAAGTGCAAAAGAAGGTGAAAACGAATGGGGTGAAGAAGAAAAAGAGGAGAATGGAAGCCCAAGCAGCTAAGAATAATGTTATGAAAAGAAGAGAGAGGAAGCAAAACGGGCTTACAAAAAGAAGATTCACGCTTACAAAATGAAGTACAAACCACAAAAGACTAGGCGTGCATTCCCAATGCTGGAAGATGACGAGACGTAGACGGGAAGGAGTCCATCTAACGACTCCTTAAAAAGAAGCGCTTGGCGGGAGGCAACCCGTTGTTTAGAGTTTGCTTTCTTTTACCTTTTTGAGTTTTGTTTGAAATTTTTTCGTTTTTTTTTTTAGAATTTTAATCTTCCAAATCATCGGACATGTCTGCTTGAGAGTGCGTATGGACTAAGTGTGGGGTAGGGGGGTGGTTATATATTAGAAAATTTAGAGTCTTAATTTAGATTAATTTTAAAAAAATTTTGGATACCAAAAATATTACTTAGGACTTAATTTAGAAAATTTTGGTAAAAGCAAATTAGGATTTCATGTTAGAATTGTGTTGATAATTGCATGAAAACCCAAATGTTTAGTTGAGCCTATATACGTTCTAGTGCATTTGTGGCTTCCTTATTCCAGTGAAATCATGGGACAAAAACATGACCTTGCTCAGCCTGAGGGATGCAATATGTTTAGCAGCCTTAACCTGAAATGTATCCAGGAAGATTGTTATCGTTAGCTAATAAAGGTTGAGATTGAGCGCCCCTGCTTAAGTATGTAGGATTTTGAGTGAAAAAAGTGAGGTACATGAAAAAAAAAAAGAATTACAAGAAAAGTTGTAAGAATTTTGGAGCAATTAAAGTGAAGATCAAAAGATCAAAATTCCAAGAAATCCAAAAAGTTGAAGATACCAAAAATCAATAAAGGTGGTGAATTCAAAGAAATCAAAGATCAAATTATCAAAGGAAGTGAAGAATTCCAAAAGAGCTCCATAGTGGTATCGAAAAGTGTAATTCTAGATTATGTATGCTTAGGTTGCTCAATTAAAAATACCTTGAGGGTAAGAGGTTTTCTGCGGATGGATTCAGAGGGTTGCATAAAATGAGCATAGTTCGGGGTGAGTGGGCGGGTGTTTATGAGGATTGTGAGTATTTGGAGTATGGGAGGTCATTAGGAAAAAATTTAGACACAAATGCATGCGTTGCGGTCTTGGCATAATGGCTGGGTTAGATTGGAGTTGTCATATGTGATTCTAATGTTTTAAAATTTAGTTTTGCTTGGGGGCAAGCAAAAGTCAAGTGTGGGGTATTTTGATATGTGCATATTTAGTTCATATTAGGTATAGATTTTTATTCATTTATTAGCTAAATTATTGCATTTTATGGACAAAAGGTACTTAAAAGTGTTTGAATTATATTTTCAGTCCAAAAATGAAGCTCGGGAGCAGAAGGAAGCAGGAGAAGCGGTTGAGAGATCAAGAATGGAACAAAGAAGAAAACCACCAAAAATAATACCTACTCGGCGAGTAGGGTCGACTACTCGACGAGTCCGATCGAAGAATCGAGAAGATACTGACTCGGGATCCCAGAGACTTATCACAATACGGGGACTGAGAGATGGACTCGACGAGTCGCCACCTGACTCGACGAGTCGATTCATATATATAGAGATAACTCTTCAGAACGATAGAGGAGAATTCTGGAATGATTCAGAAGAGTTTAGCTGCGATTGAGAAGGCAAAAAAACCCTAGAAGACGACGAGAGAAGCTAGAATTCAATCCCGAAGAAGAATTGAGGCAAAAGTTCATCATTCCACTTATTCTTTTGTTTTATCATTATGGTTAAACAATTTGACTCTGTTTGTTTGCTGTTATTTACTTCAATTATGAGCTAAAACCTTTAGACTTCTGTTTGGGGATACAAAGTTGACAATATGGTTTGATTGATTGGTAGGATTAATTCTAAGTTGGTGAATTTTTGTTATTTTAGCTTGCTAAAGAACCTTGTGTGTGAATAATAATTAATTTTCTGTTAATAGGAAGATAATTGATTAGCATGAACATCTATTGATTATTAACCTCATATGCTATGTGATCACTATGCCATATGTCTAGGATTAATGAATATGAAACTAGAATTAATAAGAAAATTGAGTAAATTCATGTGCAAGCTTGTGTGATGACCATCAACAAGAAGTTAATTAAAAGATTAAATTAGTTAACTATTGCAAGTCTAAATTAACCCAAATAATTAATCTAGTAAATCTAATTAAATTAGACAACTGGCCACTGTTTATTTTAGTTTATTTGCTAAGGATTAGTGTAGTGAATGCGAATCTAATCACTTGAATCGGTAACCAACGAAAGAATTAATCCATTGCACCATTACCTTGAAATCAACCATAGATTCAACTAAGTTGAACTAAACAGAAGTTCCCATCCATTTATTGAATCTAGTTAGTATTTTGTTTTTAAGTAAGTAATAGTTAGTAAGTTTCTAGTCTTGTAAAACTAGATAAAACCCCTACTTATTAATTAACTTAGATAAAATTACTTTTTAATTTTAATTTGCCGTTCCCTGTGATCGATACCCTGCTTATTTAACTATACCACAATTGATAGGTTCACTGCCTTTTGTGTGTTATTTGATAATTAAAAGTAGATTTAAAACTAAGTGAGTTTGCACACATCACACCATATAGAGCAAATTTAGGGCCATGTTAAGACTCAATACTCGGCTATCATAAAATGCTTCCATTGTGATTTGGAAGAGGAATATACTTCAAATGAATTTACTTAATTACTTGCATCTGATGGCACCCTACACCAATCTTCAATTACAAATACTCCTCAGCAAAATGATATTTTGGAAAGAAAACATTGTGAAGAGACGATTGAATTGAGTAATGTAATGAAATCAGAGTATGAATTGACTTATAACACAAAATCTAAATAAAATCTGGTTGGCTCGTTGTATTGCTTTATCAGTTGAATATAGAGGAAAAGAGAAATGATTACAATTCTGAGAATAGTTCTTAACCTCTAAAAGTATCATTCCCATATTTATAGGGAAAACTGAAAGCACAAAAAATACAAAGGACTAATTACACTAAGCTTCGAAACATAAAATGCCCTTGTAATAATATTACAAACTAGCTTCGACATTACAGACAACTAGATACATTCGACACCTCACAATAACATTCGAAGCTCTACATTCTCCCCCTTTGTGAGAGATGTTGAATCTAAGTTGCTAACACCTTAGCCGTTTGATGTATCACCCTCCGAATCTCTGCATGAGAGTTAACGATCTTTCAAATCTCAGCTTTCTCTTTGTCGTTGTTCTTTGCACAACTATTCATTCGCACCATAAGATTCGTGTAATGAGGAGATGTGTACCTTTCCACATCACAAGCTTGAAACAGGAATTTAGTATTATTACCCTTCTTGTTTTCCCCAACAAAAACAATTCCTAATTGTTTTAAGGTGATCTCCCCATCTTCAAAAAATTTCAAACTAGCTTTACTCAAAAGCATAGTTTGTGGAATAGTAACCACTTTATCCAGAGACATATCCAACTCAACATCAGTTAAGGCCAATGCTCCATAGTATCCATCGATAAAGACCTTTAGATGTGCAAAAGAATTCAAAAAATATTCTTTGCTCATCACTTGGAGTTTCTCTAAATCAACACTCTTCATTATCAAAGCCACAACTAACAAATCATGAAGATTCATTAGTAGGAAGTCAGAAACCAAGAAGTTGAATGTAACATTGTTTGCTCGGACTGCGTGATATCGATAATTCTGGAGCATTCCTTTAAACAAAACGTCTTTAGTTATGCCTAGAATCCGAACTATATTGACTAGTGACCAAATATCTTCTTCCTTCTTCCCAAGTACAACATGAAAACGAAACTTCATACATCTGTACTCAAGTTTGTCCTTGTATTTGTTTGCAAGCTCGAACTGCTCATCCAGGAATATCATTTTGTTCACTAGGAAATCTAACTAATTCATATTCGAGTTCACGGTATCGTAGCTTTTCTTGGGAATCTTCTCAAATTCATGCATATCTCCAAAAATAGCCAAGGCTTCAATGGTTTCGTAATTATAATTCTTTGATGGATCACCTTTGTTAAGACTTGGTGGATCATTGGCTCTGAGTTGAAGAATACTCTATATTTGTCTTTGATTTTCGATTTCTTTTTCCATTGCAGCTTTCTTCTCTTCCTTCGAAAGTTCAACACTTCCACCCTTCCCTTTATCTTTGTCTGCTTCTGTTGTCTTGGGTTTTGAAGAAGAACTTGATCCACCAATTATGATTCCCTTTTTCAATGGCATTGTTGTTGTTGTTGTTTTTGTTAAGCTTATTGGATCAGTTTTCCTTGGAAAGGTGACATGAATTTGTGTAGTTCAAATTTTCCCAACTACTTTTGCATCTTCGCTTGTCTTGCCTGAACCTCCTTCGCCTTTGCTTATGCCAACATGCCTTCTTTCTCCCCCTTGCACCCCTGTAACCACAGGTGGGGCACCCGTTGGCATTACTGGGAGAAGTTTCACAAGTGGAGCTAATTCTTTATGATTTATGGACTCGAGCAAGGTAATATTTTGAGTGAAGAACTCAAGAATAAAAATTGAAGATGTCGAAGATCCATAATTTGACAAAAGTTCCTTTAACTCAGTCAGTAACTTTTCCATATCAACAAAACTGGTAGCATTGACTTCCACCTTCTTATCAAACTTGGTAACTAACGAGTTATACCATTCAATAGCTTTTGTGACTGCATCAACAGCTATATCTACCTTCGTATGAAGGGTAGAATAATTGTGATTGAGAACTGAAAGTTCTTTTGCCATATCATCCCTCAACTCCTGGATTTTGAAGTTGACATTCTCTCGAATAGTCTTGACATCTTGCACATAAAGAACATGTCTGGCTTTCATAGCATCTTTCAAATCTCGAAGGGCTCCATTAAAGTCTTCAGATTGAGTTTTAACCCTTAACTCATTATTTTTGTTAACTCGATCAATTGATTCCTGAAGATGATGTGCTTGAGTTTTCAACATTACATCGACCTTAATTCCCGAAACTTAATGCTTTCCACCACCATCAGCTTGTAATTGGAGCAATGAGTTAAGTTTCCTATTAAGAATCTTAAATTTCTTACCAGACATCAACATATGGTCAGGAATATCCTCCTCAGTAGGATCAAACTCGATATCCGCAAATAAACCCATAAAATCACCATCATCTGTTTCATCATCATTAACAGGTTTGGGACCTTCTGCGGATTGGGATGGGAATAAAGAAGTAATGGGTTGTTGCATGATATTATCAAAAGTTGGTGAATGGGTGGTTGGAGGTGATTTGGTTGAAGTACGATGTGTAAAAGGAGGTAAATAAATAGATGTATGAACATGTGGTGTTTCGAACGTAGATGATATAACAATTGAAGGGTTACCTTGGCCATCTGTTGTCGATACTCCTTCACCCATACTGGCATTTGCGTCTATATGAGATATGTTCGCAGGGGTGCCTGAAATGCGTGTTGGGTTTTGAGCACTATAACACTTCCTAAGTGTACATGCAACCCTAAATGCTTTGGATCTATGTTTTCTCTACTTATACATGCATTTTCTTTTTTCCAAAGCATTCACCCTAGCTAGCATACAATTGAAGCTATATAATAAAACATAGTTTGGATGCTTACCTCTTGAGTAGGGTAGAGTTCTTGACCTTTGGAATCTTGAGCACCTCAAGTGTGATGCCTCTAATGGTTCAAAAACACCAATACGCAAAAGGAGGCTTTAAGAGAATAAGTTACTTGTCTCAAATGTAGGTGCAACTAATTTTGGTATATCGAGGGTTCTATTTATAGTTGTGGCAAGTGCTAGGGTTACATTTTGTAAACCCTAATGATCCATGAATTTCCACATTCCTATGCTCCATGGGTTTAACCTCCATGGACTATCCATGGGTTATCTTATTGATTTAGCCCATCTACATAATCATGGATCACTAGCCCATACAATAAGAATCATTGATTTACATAATCAATACCTCCATATTTAGTTAGTCTCTTTTGACCACAAAATTAATTCCAAAATAATTCTTGGACGGTACTAATTAAATAACCATATTAATATATTATACTTATAATATATTAATAAATCATAAATAACCTTATTCTCAAAAAACTATCCTATCAAATTGCACTGGTGAAGGCAACCCAAAAGGACCATGCTACTATCGGGTCAAGTACATACCATCTATAGTTATGGGCTTAGACACCAAATCCAATAGTCTCCCATTTGGATAAGTCTAATAACTATAGTTGTCAATGTGACTTCATGATCCGACTTAGCAATCATTAGCTTCCAAAAGCCGTTTTCAACTCTGACCCAGTCAGTGACGCATCCTTTAGATAAGGGATCATATACTCCTCTGTTCTCAAGATATCAGCTGGACAAATACATGGAACAATGCCAAACTTATTGTCCAACAGTTTGTTTCCAGATTTCCGATTTGTCTGACATAGAACATAACTAAACACATCAATTTAGTTCTAACCAGGCACGACACATAAGTCAAAACAGAATCATCGAAGGGACCAAGATATTGCTTTTAATCCTCTTAGGATAAAAGGAACATATAATCTTCGACATTATATGGTTGTACCAACTACTCATTAAATCATGCACAACGATACGTTTGATAACATCATGTTACTGATGCGTTTTCATATCTTCAATGCACAACTAATTCATAGTCAACAACTCATATATCTAGGTTTGAAGACATATATATATATATATATATATATATATATATATATATATATATATATATATATTATCATCTCACAATCACTCGTGATAAATTCCATGAAGTGATTCAAGTGAGCGCGGGTTGATCCAATACTCAAATCTTATTTCAAGAACACTCATGAATGGTGTAGTAATTGTTGCTATGCCTAACCCCTTAGACAATCCTACAAGCCAACTCATGAAAATCTTCTTTCATACCTACTTCCAAAGTATGATCGACTGTGGATAGTTTGAGTAAATCTTATTATTCTGGAAGTCAAAAGATGCAAAGTGAAACAATAGTAAATAATTGACACAAGACAGTAACTTTACTTATAAAAATAACTCCTTTTATTTATCATTAAATGTCAATTACAATTTAGCTATTACAACTTTTGGTTTATCTAATTACTAAAACTAATATCGTCCTTTAACCCAATGCCCCTCGCATGCTGCAAGTGTTTAACACTAGTCAGTCCATTTGTGAGGGGATCTGTTGGGTTGTCCTCTGACGATATCCTCTTTACCACGAGGTGCCCTTCTTCTACTTGATGTCTTATGATGTGGTACTTTCTATTGATATGTCTGGATCTTCCATGATCTCTCGGTTCCTTGGTTAAGGCAAACACCCCTTCATTATCGCAGAAAATTTCCATAGCGCTGATGAAGCTTTTCAACCATATCGCCTCCTTCGCTGCTTCACTTACTGATATGTACTCTGATTCACACGTTGAATCAACCACAGTCTCCTGCTTGGAACTTTTCCATGTTACTGCTCCTCCATTTAGGGTAAATATCCAGCCTGACTCGGAGCGGAAATTATCTCTGCCGATCTGAAAGCTCGCATGGCTATACCGTGTTACTCTCAAGTCATCACTCCCATCGAGGGTAAGGACCCAATCCTTAGTCCTCTACAGGTACTTAAGAATGTTCTTAACTGTAGTCCAATGGGATTTACTAGGGTTTCCTTGATATCTGTTGACCATGCTCAAAGCAAAGGCCATACCAGGGTGAGTACAAGTCATAGCATACATGATCGAACCAACTACAGAAGCATATGGTATATGACTCATTTTTGCGATCTCATCCTCTGTACTTGGACTCTGAGTCTTACTCAGTTTGGTATTCCCTTGGATAGGTAAGTCACCTTTCTTGGAATTCTCCATGCTGAAACGTTTCAACACCTTGTCCAAGTATGTACTTTGACTAAGTCCTATTAGTCTTTTACTTCTGTTTCTCAATATCCTTATCCCTAGGATATAGGCATCTTCTTCGAGGTCCTTCATAGCGAAACACTTCCCAAGACAGGACTTGACCTCCTGTAAGGTTGGGATGTCATTTCCTATGAGTAGTATGTCATCCAGATACAGCACCAGAAAGCTAACTATACTCCCACTAGCTTTGACGTATACAAAGGACTCATCCTCACTTCTCGAAAATATGAAATCTTTGACTTTCTCGTTGAAACAAAGATTCCATCTGAGAGATGCTTGTTTCAATCCATATATGGATTTCTCAAGATTACACACTCTATTAGGGTATTTGCATTGACAAAACACTCTGGCCGAATCATGTAAACATCCTCATTCAACTTTCCATTAAGGAAAGAGGTTTTGACATCCATTTTCCATATTTAATAGTCATCAAATACAACTATGGCTAGCATAACCCTTATAGATTTAATCTTTGCTACTGGTGATAAGGTCTCATCATACTCAACTCCCGGAGTTCGAGTAAATCCCTTCGCAACCAGTCGCACCTTATATATGTGTACATTCCCATCCATGTCGGTTTTCTTCTTGAAGATCCATTTGCACCCGGATGTCTTATGGCTTGGTACATGGTCAACCAAGTTCCAAACTTGATTAACATACATGGACTAAATCTCGTTGTCCATATCCTCTTTCCATTTAGCAGACTTGGGGCCTGCCATGGCTTCCTTGTAGTTGTTAGGTTCATCCAAATTTATCAGTGTGCTGTCACTGCTAATGTATCACCTTTAAATGTTATATGAAAACCATATAACACAAGTGGAACACTAACTCTATTGGAACGCCTCGGAGGTACGAACTTGTCAAATGGTTCAACCGGAGTTTCTTTCTTGGGTTGAGTGCTAGTGTTTGAGGTTCCTTCATCGCTTAACTCTTGAAGCTCTTCAAGGTCAACTTGTCTCCCACTGTCCTCTTGGCATATGAGTTCTCTCACTCTCGAAAGACTCCTCTCCTCGCAATGAAGACAACATTGTCACTTGGTTTATAGAAGAGATATCCAAATGACTTTGACGGGTAGCCGATGAATATACATCGCTGACTCCGAGGTTCGAGCTTGTCGTGAGTCTCGCGTTCTATGAAATCTTCGCAACCCCAAACCTTGACATGGTCTAACGAGGGAACCTTCCCTATCCACATCTCGTGAGGTGGTTTGGAAACCTTTTTGGTAGGGACTAGATTAAGAATATAGGCGACAGTCTCTAAGGCATACCCTCAAAATGAGATTAGTAACGAAGCTCGACTCATCATGGAACAAACCATGTCTAGCAAGGTCCTATTGCGACTCTCAACCACACAATTAAGTTGTGGTGTCCTAGGTGGCGTCAATTGTGAAATAATTCCACATTCCTTAAGATAGTCAAGGAACTCGATACTAAAATACTCTCCTCCACGATCGGATCGTAGCATCTTTATCTTTCCGCCCAATTGATACTCCACTTCTTGCTTAAACTCTTTGAACCTTTCAAAAGTTTCTGACTTATGCTTGATTAAGTAGATATAGCCATACCTACTATAATCATTAGTAAAAGTCACATAGAAGCAGTTAGCATCCCTTGTGGTGGTTCTGAATGGTCCACACACATTAGTGTGTATGAGGTCCAATAAACCTTCACCCCTTTCACAAGTGTCAGTGAAGGGTGACTTGGTTATCTTTGCAAGTAAACAAGATTCGCAAGTGTCATCCGAATTTAAGTTGAATGACTCCAAAACCCCATCCTTTTGGAGTTGGGCTATGCGCTTCTTGTTGACATGTCCAAGACGACAATGCCACAAGCATGCCTTGTCCAAAGCATTGGACGAATCAATATTCAACACATTATTTCCTAAGTTATATACAACATTCACAGTTTCATATACACCATTGCAAGGTAATGCTTCAAAATAAAATACACCATTATAATAAGCATAAATAGCACCAACTTCATTATTAAACGAAAAGGTAAAACCTTGTTTATACAAACTATGGAAGGAAATAATATTTCTCACCATATCGGTCGAGTAACAACAATTATTAAAATCTAAATTTAAACCATTACTAAGCAATAAAGAATAAACTCCAATCTTGGTTACAAGTGACATTTTCCTATTTCCCATGATTAAGTTTATCTTCCCGTGCTCCACATCCCTACTTCTGTTTAGTCCCTGCAAATCAGAACAAATGTGAAATCCACAACCTGTATCAAGGGCCTAAGTATTAACATCTGATGAGTTATTAGATTGAATAGTGTAAATACCTGTAAATGAGGGTTTGATCTTCCCATCCTTTATATCCTTCAAGTACTTGGGGCAGCTCCGTTTCTAATGCCCCTTTTCACGACAATGGAAGCAGTCAGCATCCTTCAAATTGGAAGAGGGATTAACAGAACCTGCTTTGGTCCCACTAGAAGAGGATCCATCAAGAGACTTTCCTTTATGGCTCTTGGAGGGAGCCTTCCTCTTCTTTCCCTTTCCTTGTCCTATTGCCAGAACAGGGGCAGAAGTAGTAGTAAGAGTAGACACAACCGTCTTGCTTTTAAGGTTGCTTTCTTCAGTCCTTAAAAGATGTTGAAGCTTGCTAAGAGTGAGCTCCTCCTTGTTCATATGATAAGTCATACGAAACTGATCGTAACAAGAAGGTAAAGAGTGTAGAATTATATCTATGGCCAACTCTTCATCAAAATTGACATTCAATTTCAGCAGGCGGTCCACATATCTCTGCATCTTCTGCAAGTGGGCCATGATGGGTTCATCATCCTTCATTTTTATTGTGATCATGGAGGCAATGATCTCATACCTCTCATGCCGAGCACTTTGATGGTATCTTTCCATCAAATCACGATACATTTCATAGGGACAGTAGTCCTCATAGGACTTCTGTATCTTTGTAGTCATGGTTGCAATCATAAGACACCATACCTTTGTCATATCCCTCTCATGAGTAGTGTATTCAACGATTTGTTCAGGAGTAGCAGTGGTAACATCAATCTCCTTTATCTCTTTATCAAGAACATATTCTTTGTCCTCATAGTGAATAGCCACTTATGATGTTACGAATCCAGTCAATTAAGTTCGAGCCATCAAAAATGACCCTCCCATATAGGTTCATGAGGGAGAAAGAGCCTGAAGGAATTGGTGTTTAAGCATTGTTTGGGATAGACATCTAAAAAAGAAGAAGAACAAAGTTTAGACTAGATGATAATCCTTAATATTACACCCAATATGAAATATTAAGGCTAGGACCCAAAACAATATTCTATAATTATGAAGAGGGATGTCGTAATCCAATTGTAAAATATTTGAAGGTAGGTAAATGACGATTTAACAATTTCCACCATGAAAAACGAAATAGATTATTAAGTTTTAATTGGTTTGAAATTCCTAGATCTTTGAGATTCATTGAACTTTTCAATGGCATGTTTTGGACCTAAGTTGAAAAGGTTTTGTTAAGGGAGGGGCTGCATGGTAATTATTGGGACTTAAGTTGAAGGGCTTCTGGATGACTGGGGTTAAAAAGGTAAATTTTGGACATAATTTGTAAGGGTTTTATGAAGGAGGGGTTAAAAGGGTAAATTATGGGATCTATTTCGAAATTATTTCTAAAGGGAGGGACTATTTATGTCATTATGGAATTAAGTTTTGTGGTACACGGGTATATAACGGTTTCATTGCCTAAACCCTAACCCTAATAGAAGCAATTAGTCGTCACCCTCCTTATACCTCCCTTACCGGCCAACACTCCCACTTCTTCACCTCTGGTCGCCACTACCACCATAGGAGTCCTCCTCAGCCACCGTTTCCGCTGCTGCATTGTCGGACGTCGCGTTTATATGGGGAAGAACCACCGTGACCCTCCAACTGCCACCTTGGTGAGACGATCGCCACCTGGTCGCTGCTACTTCGCCATCTTTCGCCGCTCGCTACCCCGCTTTTGAGGTCACAACACCACTGTGAGGTGGTGGCTGTCATTGCAAAACGTTGCTTCTGCCATTCCCAGCTGATGACAGTGTTTTCAGACTTCCTCCATCCTCTTTTCGTCTGTCTTTGCTTCATCGGTGCCACTCCCGAGCTCCATCCGCCACAATTGCCACCGCCGTTGACTGCCGCTGTGTCGCTGCTGCCACTGTCTTCCCCCTTCAAGGTTGAAATCCAAGTATGGGTGTGCCTTCTGTTGATTAGTGTATGTGTTGTGTATGGTTGTTCTTGATCGGAAAATCGAGGAAGGCCACCGCCACCACGTGCCACCGTCGGCCACTACTAGGGTGGCTGTGTGTGTGTGTTTGTATTAGTGTGAGTGTGTGTGCTATTTGGGGTTAGCATTGTAAATTGTAATTAGAAAGAAGAATAATGAAAAGAAACTTAAACCACCACTGTAAGGTGGTGATTACCGCCACCAGCCGCCATGTTGGGTGGCGGTGTGCCTCGTTTGCGTTGTGACTCGTTTGAGATGCTTGGACTGAATGGGCCTAATGAAACCCTAGTAGGCCCAATGAAACCCTAATGGGCCCTATGATGCCCTAATTGACCAAAAAGCCCAAACATGTGGCTAATGGGCCTAATGAAACCTTAATGGGCCTAATGAACCCTAATAGATCTAAGGACTTGACTTTTTGGTCCTATTGGGTTGGAAACCCTAATTAGGGTTTAGAATACCCTGATTTTGGATATATGGGCCTTGGACTGATCAAGACCCACATTTTGGGCCATTGGAATGGAATTATGAATTACACCCAATCACACCATATGACTTATCTAGTAGAGTGATGGACTTAATGCATTAAGTCCTTAATGGGTTAATTGAGAAACACTTAACCCTAGTCGTCATTTTATGTGAAAACCCTAATTTCACTTGGGCTTTATGTTGGGCCTTTCTATTGGGATTTGGTGATTGGGCTATTAATGGGCATCCAAAATCAAGTATATGGACTAAAATAATTTAATGGGATTTAGAGTAAGGCCCATGTAAATGGTTTGGGCCCAATTAGGAAAATTGGGCCATAGGGGTGGAATAGTCCCTGTAACCGGTTGAGATAAACCGGAGGGTTAGGTCGGACACCCCGATATGTCTGACAAGTGTAGGTTAGGCACCCCGGTATGCCTAGCAGGGGTAGGTTGAGCACCCGATATGCTTAACAGAGTAGGTCGGGCACCCAGATATGCCTGGCATGGGGTAGGTCGGGCACCCCGATATGCCTGACAGTATATGATTGTATGGTATGTTGTATGATGGGGGAACTCACTAAGCTTCGTGCTTACGGTTTTCAGTTTTGGTTTCAGGTACTTTGTTTTTAAAGGAAAGGAGCCAATTATTGCAGCACATCACACTATGATTTTCCGCACATGAGATCTTTGTGATTACACTCTAATATTATTTTATGATAACATGTTTTGATTATTGATACTTTGGTCTTAACATGTGATGTTATTATGATTGTTTTTATACTGTTGGTTTTATAATAACTAAATAAAAAATGAATTTTTTGGTCTTGAATTTTAGGATGTTACAACTTTATACCTCCTAAAGATACACTAAGGTGCGAAGAGTCAGATGCAAAAGCTTAAGAGAAACACCACATCTCCAAGGTCTTCCCCTTCACCACCAAGAACACCAAAATATGGCCAAAAGCTTCAAGTTTTGCACACAAGGATTACAGTTTTGAGATGGATGCTAAGAGAGTTGGAGGCTAGATGTAAGAAAGGGCTTAAGGCCAAGAAGTTCTTTAAATTGGGTCCAAAACCTAAAAATTAGGGTTTGCCCTCTGCATGCATACACCCGACATACGTGAGGAAACTCCTGTTCATCAATAAACACCTATGCTCGATGTACCTATCTCGTACGCCCAACGTATGGACCAACTTTGCAAACTTTTAAAGAAAATGCTAGAAATAAAAATAGTTGGAAGTTGGCTTTACACCTCATCTAAAAGTTTGTGGGGCTGGCTTTTTGTATTAAGCGCTTAATGGATTTTTTTTGGCAAGCAATCTATTACATGTGGAATAGCTTGGTTTTGGTGCGTATCCATCCAAATCTCTATGTCATGTGTAGAGCAGCTTATACGCATAGCGTAGGAGGGTTAACCATTGACTTTGACTAAGTTTGAATTTAGGTTAATTTGAGTATTTTCAACTATAGATTAAGAGTTGGCCCCTAATTGTTGCATGGTGACCTGTAGAGCCGGTTTTTGGATTTGTGATCATCACGATTATCTCATAGACTGCAACGCAAGTCTTCTCACTATACTTGAATGTGTGGTAATATATGCATATGAACCAACTGGGTCTTATTTGTTGATTTATGTTATATGTGAAATGATTTATAGATAATTTCTAGATTGTTTTAAGTCCATGGGACTACTAATACTCCCTAGGGTTGCTGATAACCCATAAGGTGTGTTATTAACCCACAAGGCGTATTAGTAGCCTATTGGGGTCTGCTGATAGTCTCTAAAGTTTGCTAATAACCTTAACTGATTATTATGATGTGTTGTATATCGTCTTTTAGGCAACTCACTAAGCTTTGTGCTTAAAGTTATGGATTAAATATTTTACAGGGACTTATCAGATTGCAAAGGCGGGTCTGTACACACACATATTTTCGTATTGTCTTATTTAACTTAGATTTATGAAGAATGTTTGATGAACAAACGGTCGTCCTAAATGTAATTTCATTAAAAAGGATGCTTTTTCTATTTCAAAATGAAAAATTTAGCCTGAGAGTTTAGGATGTTACTAACCCAAAAGAAACTTCCCGCAACAAACTTATTTTCCAAATTATGCAGATAATATTCAACAAAATGGAGATACTAAAACACAAAAGTGAATTTCAATTGCATGTTTCCTTCATTGAGGTTACTTTCATTATAAATTAATTTTCCTTTAAATGCTCATGTTAATTACATTTGATTTTAACAAGAGGTTATTTGAAGTTTAAGATTATAAAAGAAAGTGATGGACTTATTAGATTCAACTGTTATTGAAATAATAGAAATGAGTGATGGAAATCCTAAGAATATGGTTCGTAAAAAGCCACCCGAACCAAAGTATATCGAAATAGATCAACTGAAGTTAGTGTTAGCAATGTACTTACAATTCTTGAATGCTATTCTATCAATTTAATCATACAAAGAAACTCATTTATACCAAAAAAATGAAAAAAGGGTATAAATTTTTTTAATATAATTATAGACATACAAATGGAACAAATGATTTGACATGGTTTTTAAGGAATCCATCTTATCTGTATAGCATTTCCAAGGTCTTCTAATTAATATTAAACAATAAGTTTTCAAAATTGAGATCCTACCCTTTGATTTTGCTTATCGATCACAATGAAAATGCTCCCCTTGTCCTTCATGAAGCATTTGTAGGCCTGATCCCTTTGTATTTTTGTATGTGTTTATAGGTAGCGAAAATAGAAATCCAAGCTTTTCCCTTATAAATTTGAAATGTAGGTATGGTTTGTATGATGATGATAGTCCAGTTGTGGGATTTTCAAAGTGGTTGTAATGGATAATCAGTGGTGGTGCAAGGTTGTGTTTGATGGTCGTTAATGGTGGTGCATTGTTGTGTTTGATGGTCGGTGATGATTGTGTTGTGACACGGGTGATGGTGGTGTTGGGATGAAGAAGGTGATGGAGCGATGTTGGTGTTTTATATGTTGGTTTTAATGGTGTAAAGATGGAAAAGTGTGGTGTTAAGGTGGTGTTAGGTGGTTACGAGGAGACAATGTGGGAGGAGGATCAACCGTGAGTATTCAAAAATGGACTATGTACTTGATTCAAAATGAGGCATACTTGATTCAAAATGGACTTATGTGATTTAGTTTTTAGTACGTATACCATAATTAACTTAATTAACCATACTAGATGTTTGTATTAGATTAATTTAGCCATTTTATAATACTATTTTTATTAGAACCATAATAGATGTGGGTATACCATATTAGTTATTTTTCAATAGCATATCTTCAAGCAATTTCCCTTTGTGTTGTTTTTTTGTAATAACATTCAATAAAAGCCAATGTCAATCGTTTCCTATAGTTGAATTATTCTTGCGAAGAATTGTGTTCACTCATAGACAATTGTAGGTTGTGTTGTCTAGAGTAACAATCAATGATGGTATAAAGATGTTAATCATGGATGAAGAATGAAACCTATCAAACGCAACGACCAACGTTGTCTACAAGGAAATACGTCAAGGTTTATAAATATCATATTTTTTATCAATATTTTGTTGATGATGTTTTAGTGTACGTCACAATATCTGCTGTGTTTGCTACATTTATTAATTTCTTGATGTGGATTCATATCATATATGTATATGTCATAAAACTTTCTTCAGGATCAATATCTTCCTGCCCTTATGCACATGGGCCTATAATCTAGTATATTTGTATAACAAAAATAGAAATTAAATTTAAATAAAAATATTAAGTGGAATTTCTGTGCAAATTCAAGGAGTGTACTGAGAATTTTGTAAAGAATAATTATATAGAAATTTGAAATCAAATCATAATGACAGATGAACTAAAGTTTAAAAATAATAATAAATAAAATAAAATAAAATAAATGATAATTTGTGGTTGATGCCGACGTGCATTTAAATTACCATTTTGGAAAACAGCAATCCTTACTCTCATTCATTTTATAGCACTTGTAAGATTTAATTATAAGAATATTTGAAGAAAGAAAATGTTAATAATCTTAGGTTGGGAGGGTGGTTGGTAAGTAGCATCTAGTGAGTGAATGTATAGGTTGAGAGACAGAAATATATAGCAAACTGAAAGACGATGATGAGGAAGAAATATACTGATAGTTACCATTTAGAGAGAAAACTGCTTTTAACAAAGAGACAAATAAAGAGTTTCCAGTTTTGGGATTCTGAGAAGAGTGAGTGAGTGGCAATATCATGACACACTTTTCGTTTATCACCCTCATTTACTTGTCAAATCAATTTGCATCATCAACAACACTTAAAAGCTGCACCACCCTCAAGATTCCCACCATTTTTATTTCATTAAACAATTAATTAAGTACAACTAGCAATCTTCATACTCAAAATTGCACACAATCTTAGCTTCTCAGTATATATGTAAATCTTTTGATGTAATTATTGTATCACTTAATTCATTAAGAAGAACGAAACCAGTGACAGAACTTGGTTGGGGCTATGGGAAGCCATCCTTATGTTTTTATACTTCTAATAAGAGCATCCACAACGAGGACTTTAATGGAAGAGTTGAATGAGATGTCATGTCTATTTGTCATTCAATTGATACAACTCTACCATTATGAAATGCCACCTTGATATTCAATGGATTTGGAGTTCAATGGCCATTGAACTTTTCAATGGGAAAAAAGAAAGTCTTTAAATTTTTAAATAAATATTTTTTTAATATGTTTCATTGAACTTGTAGAGTTTAATGTATTGTGGGATAAAAATTAATAGAGTTGTATGAAATAGTGAATAATGATGTGACAGTCCGTTAAACTTTATAGAGTTCAATGCATTGTGGATGCTCTAAGAAAATATGCATGCATTAGAATAAAATGCAATTACACCCTTACTTTGGCAAACCTGCCCCTAGCCCTTTACATTAAATGTCTAATCTTTTTTTTTTCCTAATATCAAATAGTCTAAGGTGGTGTTTGGCTAAACTTATTAAAGGCTTATTTTTTATAAGTTTATTTTTTCTAGTTTATTTTTTATGAGTTTAGTTTATTTTCTTAGTATAAGTCATAATAAACTCTTAAGTTAGAAAATAAGTCACAAAAAATGGGCTAATAAAAAATAAGTCTTTAATAAGCTTAGACAAACACCCCTAAAACTTTTTGCATAATTAATTTTTTCAATATCAAATTGTCTAAAACTATATATATATATATATATATATATATATATATATATATATATATATATATATATATATATATATATATATGATTTCGAAAACATAAATTATTTAATAGTTAATATTTAGTGTTTAAGAACAAAGATTTGTATAAAAAATTTAGAAGTTGTAAGCCAGCCATATCAAATACTTTTAGGAAAAGTGCCTATTAACAATAGTTTTAGCGTATAGGTGTTTTTAGAAAGAAAAAAAAAACAGTTTTTCTTTTAGGAATATATTAGGAATGTGATTGTCGTATAGAAAACTAAAGTTGTGATATATTTTTGAACAATTTTTCAACTTAATTTTGTATTCAATGCGTGAATGTTTTGTATTTAAGCAAACTTAAAAATAAATAGAAGAAATATTTAGTTATATTTCTAGTAATTGAATCTTTTATGATTTAAAATAAATGACCAACTTGTCTTGACAATTTATAGTTCCAGTTCCAACTTCCAACAAACAAAACTGTTATTTTGTTGTGCATGGATCAATTACGATTATGATTTGTCGACTTTACATAAAAGCCAAAAAAGTTGTAAACTTTGATAGTCTTTTTATTTTAGAATTTTTGAATATTGTTGATTAAGGGAAGGAGAAAGTAAAAGGACGAAGGCATTGGGAAGAACACTTGTGATGTGTTGAAGGGAGAATTCATGGGAGAAGAAAGGCAGAGAAGAGAAGCAAGAGGGAGCATCGTGAAAGAAGCAATTTTTGGTATTGATGTTGACACTGTTGTTTTCTTTTGTTTTTAGTTTCGGTTAGTCTTCCAAGAAAGGGAAGCTTCTTAAGGAACTCCTTCAGGGTGACAGTCTTTGTCTAGGATGTATTTATGCATGACACATCATTTTACATCATTATGGTGGCCTTTCTCTTTATCAATCCTCTCCGTACACCGCCCTTTTCATTTCATTTCACTTCATTTCATCTTAATTTCCACCTCACAAAAATATATTAACAGTTGCTTTTAAGTAATTAAGTAGGATAATTTGATTATCCATTTTCCAATATTTAAACAAAAAATAGCTATAATAGAAAGCAGGCTAATTTGATTATCAAATTTCCAGTATTTAATTAAACTAAATTTAGCTATTAGACCAATGATATTTGATTTTACAACTATCATATGCGAAAATATGTTAAAGGACGTCATTTTAAGGATTTTCTTAGACGACATCCGCAAAAATGTCCATCTCATGCGAAAAGGATATCTAATAACTAGATTTGAAAAAATAAAATACAAGGATTCCGGTGTGAAAATTCAGATTTTATCAATGAAATTCAATGTTTACAAAAGACTTTTTGTATAAAAAAAACATCTTTTTCTTGATGTTTTTTACTTAAAAATCTTAAAAAACACAGTTACACATGAACACATACAAAAAATCACCCTTAATATTTTAGTTTTATTTACGAAAATAACAAAAAAACGGAAATTCAATATGGCATCTGCCAAAATCTTTTGTAGTTAAAACTATAATATTAAGTTTTGTTTTGGTGTGGAAATGATTTTTGAAAATTTATAAAACAAACAGAACTTAAAAAAGGTTTTTTTTTTTCATCATAAACTTTGATTTTCATATGTTAAACCTAAATTTTCGTAGGGATCGACAAAAAAAAACTTTGATTAGTTTTTTTAATTTATTTTTGGGACCTATTTTTTTTAGTTGGTTGAGATTTTTGCAAATGTCATATGCAAAAAACCTCACAACGATGTCATATCAAATATTTTTGCGGATATCAATATTTTTGCAGATGACATGTAAAAGTAGAATAATGTTATAAAAAGTCTTAAATTTAGTAGAAAATATCGATTTTACCGTTCGACAGAATTTTGGTTTATTTATGTCGCAAACTTGTAATTTTTTTTGTCGGTTTTGTCATTTTTACCTGTAATAGCAGGTTTTCAGGTTAACATAAATTACTTTTTATAAAAAAATCTCTTAAGTTTACAAATATTTTGCAAACAAAAAAACCCTTAAGATTATAAAAGGGGTTAATATTATAAAAGCCCTAATATTTTTTTTTATTATTGCTATGACCATAACTTTCTCGCAGAATTATCACTCAAGCCCATTTAACGAGTTTCATGGTTAACTTGGTTAATTTTTTTTTGCAAAATCAGTCCTAAAAGTTCATATTTGGTCCCTGAGGTTTGGAAAAAATTACACCACATGATTTTTTAACTTTATTTTTCGTTTTTTATATACTTTATCTATTTTCGGTTTTTTTATAAACATATATACATTTTTTATTTTCTTTTTTGTATATACTTTAATTATTTTCATTTTTTAACTTTATTTTTCATCAATTTGATTTATTTACCTTTTTACCTTTTGTTTTCTATTTTATTGTGTATATATAGAGTATATTAGAGTTTTTTTTTTGTTTTTTTTTCATATTTCTTTTCGTATTATATTTTAATTTTTTCAACTTTTTATTTTTTTCTTATTTGTTTTCCAATTATTTGTTTTTTTTTATTATTTTTTTTTTTGTATTTTTAACTTATATGGACCAAGTATTTTGAAAATCTTCCTAATTTAAAAAGCATGCCCGTCCTAAGCCATTTTACAATGTAATATACAAGAAAAGCCGATACTTATACATGAAATATATAATATAATTCCTACATAATATATGAACTAAAAACACATGGCTATTTGGTTTCCTAAATGCTCAATTTGTACTTTGCAAATCGTTGAGTCCATTCTGCAGCTAATGCATCATGTTTACTTCTGTCTACCAAGTACAAATGAGCAATTCCTGGAACTTGAGGTTCATCTGCAACAATTGAAAAACAAAATTATCAACTTTATCAAAATTTCAGATTTTTAAAGATGCTAAAGATTATAATATAAAAATTCATATAGGGAATTTAAGGATTAAACTATAACAAAAAGAATGAAATACATACAAGGGTTAAGGTTGGTGAAGATTGATCTCAAAGCAAGTAGCACCTTTGAAATTGTTAAAGCACGGCTCCAATTATTTTCTTCCAAGATATCCAAGCTAACATTGCCTGTTGAATCTACATTGCAATGATATATTCGTGTTTTGAAATACAAAAAATAAAAAACAAATAATTGGAAAACAAATAAGAAAAAAATATAAAGACGAAAAAATTAAAATATAATACGAAAAGAAATATGAAAAAAACTAAAAAAAAACTCTAATATATTCTATATACACTATAAAATAGAAAACAAAAGGTAAAAAAGGTAAAAAAAAATCAAATTGTTGAAAAATAAAGTTAAAAAATGAAAATAAATAAAGTATATAGAAAAAGCAAATAAAAATGTATATATATTTATAAAAAAACCGAAACTAAATAAAGTATACAAAAAACGAAAAATAAAGTTAAAAAGCCATGTGGTGTAATTTTTTGCAAACCTCAGGGACTAAATTTGAACATTTTAGGACTGATTTTGCAAAAAATTTAACCAACTTAACCATAAAACTCGTTAAGTGGGCTAGAGTAATAATTATGTGAAAAAGTTGTGACCATAGCAATAATAAAAAAATATCAGGGCTTTTTCCAATTACGGGTTGAAAATTTAGGGCTTTTATAATATTAACCCTTATAAAAGTATAAAATATAAATATATATTCAAAATTTGATAAAACAAAATGGTTTTTAAATATTTAATTGTCAAAAGTTTATATCAAACTAATCTAAGTTTTACTATATTTATGTTATGAAACTAAAACTGAAACATATTTTTAGCTTTACGTATGGTAAATTTTATATTGGTTCGATATAAACTTTTTATATTTAGATTTTAAAAAAGTTATCTAGTTTTATCAAAATTTGAATATATATTCCTTAACTAATACTTAAACTTTTCAAACTAAAATTAAAAATGCCTAGCTAATAATTAAGTATGCTAAAATAGTTAAACAAATAAATAATATGACATTAATTAAATTCAATTAATTTTTTTAAAAGGAAAATAAAAATATTTTATATGTTTAAAAGGTTTGTATTTCGGAAATAATAATGTATCATATTTGTCATAAAAATAAATATATTTATATAATAAATTAGACAAGTACATTTATATTTTATATGTTTAAAATGTTTATGTTTATGTTTTAGAAATAATAACTTATACAACTGAATTTTTTTTTAAATTATGATAATATTATTATTTTTGAAATACAAAACTTTTAAACATATAAAATATATTCATTCTCCTTTAAAAAAATTGCATAGAAATAATGTCACCATATAGTGACTATGACCACCTCCAAATTTGATTTACGAGTGATGGATATATATATATATATAACGAATCCAAAAAATATGATACTTTATTATTTCCGCAATACAAACATTTTAAACATATAAATATTTTTATTTTCCTTTAAAACAATTAATTGAATTTAATCATCATATTATTCATATGTTTAACTATTTTAGCGTAGTTAATTATTAGCTAACAGATGTTTTTTTAATTTTACTTTGAAAATTTAAGTATTAATGAAGGAATATATTCAAATTTTGATATAACTAATTAACTTTTTTAAATTTAAAATATAAAAATTTATATCGAACCAATATAATATTTATCGTACGTAAAGCTAAAAATATGTTTCAGTTTTGGTTTCATAATATAAGTCCAGTAAAACTTATATTAGTTTGATATAAACTTTTGACATTTAAATTTTTAAAAACTATTTAGTTTTATCAATTATTGAATATATATATTTATATTTTATATGTTTATAATTTTAAGGTTGTTTTTTTTTTTGCAAAATATTTGGGAACTTAAGGGTTTTTTCGCAAAAAATAACTCACAATAACCTGGAAACCTGTTATACAGGTAGAAAGGGAAAAACTGACAAAAAAATGACAAGTTTGCAGTATAAACGAACCAAAAATCCGTCGAAGCGTAATTGCGTAAAACCGGCATTTTCTGTCAAACTTAAGACTTTTTATAGCATTATCCCTATAAAAATTCATTGTTATTTTCGTCTAATAACTATTTTTTGCATAAAATTTGGAAGATGAGTAATCAAATTAGATAAATTTGTCTTTTCTTTTAGTTATAACTAACTCGATTGCTCTAAGGTGCGAAACTTTTTAACTAACTCGATTTTTTAAGGATGAAATGAATTTTTTTGGTAACTTCTAACCAATCAATATTCAAATGTGTGGGAAAATGTCTTAATATTGTAATATAATTTTTAGTTTGTAGATATTTAGTCTTTAATATATTCCGTAACACATCTACTCATTATGACCGACTTCTTCAAATTTTTCTCACTAGATCATATGTTGGACAATCATTAATGATGCGTTTTCATGTATGGTTCGTCACTCACTTATGTCAGTAACTTAATTTATGAATTTGTCAAATAAGGTTGACGCCTTTAGTTTTCTGCAAGCAGAAGATGTCTTCAGTTTCGGTTTCATCTATCCATATAGACAACGAGATTCTTAATGATTGCTTCCTCCCAAATCGAATTTGTACTTCCAAAAGAAAAGAATTAAGAAATACACTAAAAGAATTTGCAATTCCAAGACAAAAGAACACCCTGACAAAAAGTTTCATTTATCTACATGGCATAAAATGAGATTTTTTGTGATTGCTTCCTCCCAATTCGAATTTTCACTTCCATGACAAAAAATTTCATTGTCTGCTATGGAGATATATGAAACTGAAGCTTAAGACATCTTCTACTTGAAGAAAACTATGGCACCAAAATTATTTGAACGATATGTGAATTAGGTTACTAATATAAGTGAAAGATGATTCACGTATGAGAACACATCATTCATGATTGTCCCACGTAGGATGTCGTGAGAAAAAGTAGAAGAACCCAGTTATAAAGACTAAATGTGTACAAAAATTTTATAACGTAATGTGTACAAACTGAAAATTATATGACCCTATTAAGTGATTTTTTTTCTTAATCTGGAGTAGCATGTTATAATGAATGAATGTGAAAAAAAACTAAATATGTGTAAAATGAAAAATACATTACCATATTAAGTCATCATCCTTTAAATTTTAAATTTAGGTCAACTGAAGTATTACATTCAAAATGATAACTTTTGGTTCTTATAATATCTAGCCTATATATAATGCACCATATATATGTATAATGCGCCATATGTAAGCTTATAAGCTAATTTATTTTTAATTTTTTTAAGGTTGTCATATTTTGAAATCCAAAAATTAACTTATAAAGCAGCTTTTAAAAAAACTATTCGGAATAAAATATCAACTAGTTTATACAACTTTTTTAATCTCCTAAATATATGATTTATTAATTATAATAAACAAATTTGTGTACATGATCTTATATGTTATTTTATACTTTCCAGTTAGTTTACCAACTGATTTTTTTATCAAAAATCATTTTTTTTATTTGTTAACTTATAAGATATCAACTAGTTTTCAAATATCAACTAACTTTCAGCTATGAGTTAGTTTTTCAATTATTTTACCAAATATAGCTTTAGTTTAAAGCAAATTGTGCTAAGTGTTTGATATTTCAGCTATCAATTAGTTTTTCAACTATTTTACCGAACATTTAATTTAAAGCTAATTTTACTAAGGGTTTGATCTTTCACATAATATATATATATATATATATATATATATATATATATATATATATATATATATATATATATATAGGGGATAGGGAATATACATTACAGCCCCACCTAAGCTTAGGTACTAAACCTCTAAAATATGTCGTTTTAACATGCTAAATATACCTAGTTTGGTTTCACTTGGTAAATATATCATTCTCCATAACATTTCTTTCTTTCATTACCGTTCTATCATCTCCGTTTTCTTTCCTCAATTATCGTTTATTACTTCATCCAAGTGAACATTACTAAACCCTAAACCTAAACCTAAACCCTAAATTTAAACCTTAAACACAAAATCTAAACCCTAAACCCTAAATCTAAACACTAAACCCTAAACCCTAACCCTAAACCCTAAACCCTAAACCCTAAACACTAAACACTAAACCTTAACCCTAAACCCTAAACCCTAAACATGAACCTAAACCCTAAACCCTAAACCCTAAACACTAATCCCTATTGTGTCGATCTTGAATTTACATCTTGAAATATTAATCGTGAATCCATTAACCGTAATCTTTATATAGTAAAACTATGTATTTTCAAGAGGTTTAGTACCTAAGCTTAGGTGGGGCTGTAATGTATATTCCCTTTTCCCATATATATATATATATATATATATATATATATATATATATATATGCATGCATGCTGCTAGTTAGTTTTATGGTTTTACAATAAAATTATTTTATGTTCTATTTATTTTTTATATTTACCGGTTCTGTTATATTTAATATCATGACGTCATTAAAAAAACATAAAAAACATAAAAAAAGTTATTATTATTATTTTTAGAGCAACAAATTAATATACTTGTAAACTACTCCTAATTTCACATATGTCTTTATGTCTATAATGAGAATTGAACCCTTAATATCTAACAAGTAGGACGACACCCAGTACAGCTAGGCTAGAAGCACATAAGATATGGGTTTTTTTTAGCTCTAATGGACTTAAATATAAAAAGGTTCAGATCTTATGCACACTTTCTTGTAATATTGGATCATTCCGAGCATATATTGCTTTTTGCAAGACTTGACTTTGTTTTTATACTAATATTTGATGCATTAATACCATTCGTTAGTTTAACGGTTTTTTTTTCTTTGTTTATTTGTATTCTGTTTTATATTTTAAACTTACCCTTAGTGTGTATATATATATATATATATATATATATATATATATATATATATATATATATATATATATATATATATATATATATATATATATATATATATATATATATATATATATATATATAGAGAGAGAGAGAGAGAGAGAGAGAGAGAGGTAGATTCAAATGTTTCTCACATCTATTGTGTTAGAATGCACCAATAAGAATTGAGTAAACATTAAATGTATATTAAATGATATCTATATTTATAAATCTTTTTTATGAAACTTAATTTAATTTGTCATTAATGTCAATAATAATATTGTTTCAGAATAAATTCATATATAAAATAATAAGAGTGTATTCTAGGAGAACGAGAATATATATTCTACTAGAATACACCTTCTTTCTTCATATTTCATACCACTTTATTGTATTTTAAGTTAGTGGGTCCTGAAATAATGTTATTGCTGACATAAAAACTTAGATACGAATTCATTTTGAAAGAATGTTATTGCTGACATTAATGACGAATTTAATTAATTTCCATAAAGAGAAAATTATAAATATGGATATCATTTAATATACATACAATTATGGAAACCATTTAATATCTATCATTATTTAACTAAATAATAATATAATTTACTAAATTAGTATTGGTGCATTCTAGCACACAATAAATATAAAAAACACTTTAACCTAGCCCTATATATATATATATATATATATATATATATATATATATATATATATATATATATATATATATATATATATATATATATATATATATATATATATAACATTTTAGACATTTATTGAAATTTAAGAAGTACCATACGTACTACATCATTTACAATCAATTTATGATTACCCTTCAATACATATTACATTTCCATTTCAGAAATTAATAACATTAAACATTAATGCTTCATAAATTAAATCAAACGATAATCTTCCATTAATTAAATGACATTCCTTCTTTATTTCCCCCAATCACACACTGTTATCTCCGACCTTCCCCTATTACAACCCACACTCAGTTTATCTAGCCATTTCAATTTCAAAATTCAAATCCTAAAATCTCATATTCTCTATTTACAAAGTTCCAACGAATATGGAAACATAATAAAATGTTTCATGGCTCAGGTACATTTTCTACAATATTCTTTCTCTAAATGTTTCTTTTTTCCCCTTATTGTAGGCCTAATTGGATTTTTTTTGTTAAAATAATGTGCGCTCAATGGATATAAAAGTAAGTTTGGGTCTCGATGGCGATGATGATATGATTCATCTTCTTCACCTCCTGGTCAGATTATTAAATGTCACCACGGTAATCCTCCATTCCATTTTTCTCTATAAATTTTCGTCTTTGAACCGCGATTTTAGGGTTTTAGATGCAACCTCATCTGATAAGCATGTGAATATGTTGATTTTTTTGTGTAATCGAGTATCTAACACCGCCATCAGGAGTGCCAAACCCATCATGGTTGCATATGGACATCTTCTATTACAGGTCATCTCACATTTGTTCCCGATAACTATTCATGAGCTTATTTGTTGAAGGTAATATTTAATCTATTCATGCATGGCTATTTCAAATTTGTGGCATTCTTACAATCCACTTATAATCATATATAATCATATTGGCATTTCTCAACAGTTGCATTCTTCGTTTTGTCAAGGTTGGAGATGGCTTTGGATTTTTATGTGGAATTTTGTCATATATCTAAAAAAGTGTATGGTAAGAATCTTTTTTAACATAAAAAAATGTAAAACATCTTTCCGTTTTACCCATTTTCTTGTATTGTTGGTTTCTATTTGTTTTTATTTTTATCAAGCATCTAGGATTGTAATGGTCCTATCCAATTTAAAATATTGGCTCAGGTAGATCTAGAAAGCTTCCACTGCCATTTCTTCTCCCTGTTTTTGCCAATTATCTCAACTTCTTCATTTTTTTTTGCAGAAATCAAGAATAGTTGGGATCTCGGGAAGGATGATGGTTGAAAAAGAGCAAAATTTGACTCGAAAAAGGTGAAATTGGCCAAATTTAATCTTTCCCACTGCTGCAATTTTTGTTGTTATAGGGTCTTTAATTTGACCTTTATTGACTTTTCTTCTTTATGGAGCCCTTTTTCCAGGAGCCATATCTCCGTTGCGGAAAACGACTTCAAACATAAGAATTCTTAACTCCAAATCTTTTAAATTTGGGTTTCTCTATGAGCATATTCTCCATTTATTTTTATTCTCCTGGTTGTTTTAGTGCACCATTTTTATAAGGTAATTATTTTACCTTTCTTTTTTTATTCATCATAGGGGTGTTGGATTTAAAAGATAGTTATTTTACCATTCCTCCTTCAAAAACAACTACAATCCTAAAAAAGAAATACGGGAAGATGCTCTAGACATCATCCATGTAATATTTATTCATTATATGTAGGCAAAAGCTTAATCCATTTAATGTATATGTACATTAATATCCATATTTTAATGTGATATTTACATCAACTACTTGTAGATGGTTCATTTCCTGTATAGAAAAGACTAATATTGGTAATTTTCAAAGTGTGATTCAATGATTTATCCATGATATTCTTCAAATTTACATATCTAAAGTGTTGTAAACTTCATTTGGTGTATATTCTCAGGGTATGGGCAAAATATATCTATATCTGCCACCTCTATGTTTGTATTAAGGTATTATGCACCTTTTGAATTTGAAGGATATTGAATGAGTTGACACATCTGGATACAATTTATTTTGCTTAATTTCTATTTCAAATGGTTTGCATTCCATATAAGGGTGATTATGGTATTGATACCTTGCGGTGTATCTATTTATCATGTGTCTCATGTTAATAGGTTGTGGATTCGAAGGCGTATGTCCACATGTGTGGTTGCTATTCTTGCATAGATTGAGTATGGATGTATTTTACTACTTCAAATGCTCTAACTGATGTGTACGTTCCTTGGACAACTTTGTTGTTGATAATTAATTGAATGAGTGATTAATTGCAATTTTCAAGAAAGCGATACATAAATGGATTTATCAATGTTTGAGGATTGTAAAATCGAAAGAATTATCAATATTGTAACTTGGTTATACTTAAAATTTTTATGGCTTTTCTGATAGCCACAAGGAAACTATTCACCGAAATAAATTAATAAGCGCCCAAAAACTATTTGTCGCCGCCGCTTTGCGCGAGCACATAACTAGTATATATATATGTTCAGGTTCATTTGAGACCATTCTAATTTTGTGAGACCGTGAGACCAAATCTAAAAATAATTTTAAAATGCAAAATAAATGGAAAAATCCAAAAATTGTTTTTTTAAATATTATTTTCAGAACTTGAATTAACTAGAAAAATAAAAAAATAAATAAAAAAAATTCCGTTTTTTTTAAAAATACGTGAAATATTCTAATAGAATATTACACTGAAATATTCTAAAAAATAATTTTAAAATGCAAAATAAATGGAAAAATCTAAAAATTCTTTTTTTAAATATGATTTTCGGAACTTGAATTAACTAAAAAAAATAAAAAAAAACTAAATAAAAATTCCATTTTTTTTTGAAAAATACGTGAAATATTCTAATAGAATATTACACTGTACATATTCTAAAAAATAATTTTAAAATGCAAAATAAATGGAAAAATCCAAAAATTCTTTTTTTAAATATTATTTTCGGAACTTGAATTGACTAAAAAAAATAAAAATAAATAAAAAATGCGTTTCACGGTCTCAAAAAATTAGGCCGTCTCACATGAACCTAACCCTATATATATATATATATATATATATATATATATATATATATATATATATATATATATATATATATATATATATATATATATATATATATATATATATATATATATATATATATATATATATATATATATATATATATATATATATATATATATATATATATATATATGAGAGCGTTCAATCGAGAACATTTTTTATTGCGAGAACTTTTGAGAACAAATTTGGACCACACAATTTTTTAATTAAAATTATAAAATAATGTTCATATAAATCAAAAAATAGTTACAAACAATTAAAAAAACTCACTAACTAACACCACTCACCACCCAACCAACACCAGCCACCACCACTACCTACCACCCGTTACCACCACCTGCTACTACCACCAACCACCACCTACCACCCCTCACTACCCACCACCACCACCCCCACCACCTGTCACCACCACCCACCACAACCACCACCCATCACCACCACCACCAACCACCACCCATCACCATCACCACCACCACCAACTACCACCCGCCACCATCATCACCACCCAACCACAACCACCCGCCACCACCACCCACCTCCACCACTCATCACCACCACCCATCACTACCCCCACCACCCAACACCCATCACTACCCACCACCCATCATTACCCCCACCACTCACCACTACCCACCACCCACCCACCCACCATAACCACTACCCACCATCCGTCACCACCATCACCAACCAAGCACCACCACCTAACTCCACCACCCATCATCATCACCCAACCAACACCACCTACCACCAGTACTTACTACCCATCACAACCACCTTCCATAACCACCCACCATCACCACTCATCACTACCCACCACCACCTATCACTACCCACTACTCATCAATACCGACCACCCGCCACCACCACCACCCACCCACCACAACCACCACCCATCACCACCACCACAACTACCCACCACCATCACCACCCAACCGCCACCACCCACCTCCATCACCTATCACCACCACCACCCACACTTACCCATTGCCCACCAAAACCACCACCCGTCACTATCACCACCATTCACAACCACCCACCCATCACTACCATCTATCACCACCACCCCACCTCCACCACCCATCATCACCACCCGCCACCACAAGTCCCACCCCCACCTACAAAAACCACCATTCGTCACCACCAACCACCATCCACCAATCACTACCACCCATCACCACCACCTACCATCACCACCCGCCTCTACCACCCATCAACACCACCACCACACCCAACCACCCACCCACTTACACCACCCATTACCACCACTCGCAACAACCACCCCCACCCATCACTCACCAAGATGACCACTACCCATCAACACAACCCGAAACCACCATCAACACCCTTACCCACCACCACCACTTGTGATTATATGTATACATATGATTTATATTGATATGATTCGTTTTTGTCTAAATAAATCATATGTGATTAGATACCTTTTATCACAAATGATTAAATATACGAGAATAACAAAAATGTATATTATCCACATAAATCACATGTGCTTAGACATATATAATCACATCTGATTATATGTTTTAATCACATATGATTTATGTGAGCAACATGCATTTTTATGTTTTTGAGTCATTAGTTGTTCTCTTATATTTAATCATATGTGATTATATGTATGATATATCTAATAATATATGATTTATATTGACAAGATTCATTTTCATATTTTCTCTTCAACAAAATTTTTTATGTTTTTAATCACATGTGATTTACGTGGACAATATTTATTTTTACGTCGATTCAATAATTTTATCATGTATTTAATCATAGATGATTAATGTAGACAAGATTCCTTTTTGTTCATATAAATCATATGTGATTAAATACATATAATCACATGTGATTATATAGAAAAAAAAACTATTGAATCGAGAAAGCGAGAATGAATTTTGTCCATATAATTTTTTTGTGATTAGATACGTATAATCACATGTGGCTATATGTATTTAATAATATATGATATATGTGGACAATATTCATTTCTCATTTTCCATTCAATATTTGGTTTCGTTTATTTAATCACATGTGATTATATGTATTTAATCACATATGATTTATATGGACAATGTTCATGTTCATGTTTTTGAATCAATATTTAGTCTCATGTATTTAATCACATGTGATTATATGTATTTAATCACATATGATTTATGTAGAAAAAAATATATTTTCGCGTTCTTGATTTGAGAATTGTTTTCATGTATATAATCTCATATGATTAAATGTATCTAATTGCATAGGATTTATATGGACAAAATTCACTTTCGAGTTTTAGATTCAGTAATTTTCTCACATATTTAATCACATGTGATTATAAGTATCTAATCATATGTGATTTATATGGACAAAATTGAATCGATCTTCTTTATATAAATCATATGTGGTTAGATACATATAATAACATATTTTTAAATATACGAGAAAAAATATTGAGTCGAGAACACAAAAATGAATATTGTCCACATAAATCATATATGATTAGATACATATAATCATATTTGATTATATAAATTTAATCACATATGATTAATGTGGTAAAAGAGCAACTATTGAATTAAGAATACAAAAATAAATAATGTCTACATAAATCATACGTGATTAGATACATATAACCACATGTGATTATACGTATTTAATCACATGTGATTTATGTGGACAAGATTCGAAAATGCAAAAAATGAATCTTGTGTACAAAAATTATATGTGACTAAATGTACAAGAACAACTATTAAACGAGAATGTGAAAACGAATATTCTCCATATAAATTATATATGATTAGATATATATAATCTCATCTAATTAAATACACAAGAACAACAAGTTAATCAAGAATGCGAAAATTAATATTTTCCACATAAATTCTATGTGATTCGATATATGTAATCACATGTGATTATATGCATTTAATCACATATGATATATGTGGACAATATTTATCTTTGTGTTCTCGATTCAATAGTTGTTCTCGTGTATATAATCTTATGTGATTATATGTATCTAATCACAAATAATTTATATAAACATCATTATTTTTTGTCCATATACATCATATGTGATTAGACACATATAATCACATGTGAATAGATGTATTTAATCACATATGATTACAATTGATAAAGAACAATTATTGAATCGAGAATGTGAGAATGAATCTTATATATATATATATATATATATATATATATATATATATATATATATATATACACACACATAGAATCACATGTGATTATATGTATTTAATCAAATATGATTTATGTAGATAATATTTATTTTTGCGGTTTCGATTGAATAATTGTTTTTGTGTATTTAATCACATGTGATTATATGTATATAATCACATATGATTTGAGGCGGACAAGATTCATTTTTACCTTCTCGGTTCAATAGGTGTGCTCATGTACTTAATTACATGCGATTAAACATATAATCACATGTGATAAAATACATGAGAACAACTATTGAATCGACAAAGCGAAAATGAATTGTGTCTTAGATTCATATAATCACATGTGATTAGATGTATTTAATCGCATATGATCAATTTGGATAATGATTTTTTTGTGTTCTTGGTTCAATATTTGTTATCATGTATATAATCACATGTAATTATATGTATCTAATCACATATGATTTATATAGACAAGATTCATTTTTTCCAAATAAAATCATATGTGATTAGAAACATATAATCACATCTGATTAAATGTATTTAATCACATATGATTAAAGTGTAAAAAGACAATTATTGAGTTAAGAATGAGAAAATGAATCTTAGCCACATAAATCATATGTGATTAGATACACATAATTACATGTTATTATATGTATGTAATCGAATATGATTTATGTGGACAATATTCATTTTTGTGTTCTCGATTCAATAATTGTTATTGTGTATTTAATCACATGTGATTATACCAATCTAATCACATATGATTTATGTGAATAAGATACAAATTTGCGTTCTCAATTCAATAGTTGTTATCATGTATTTAATCATATGTAATTTTATATATTTAATCACATATGATTACTATGGACAAAGAACAACTATTGAATCGAAAACACAAAAATGAATCTTGTGCATATACATTATATGTGATTCGATCATATAATCATATGTGATTTAATACACGAGAACTATTAACAAATCGAGAACGCATAAATGAATCGTGTCTGCATGTCACACTAAAAAACTACATTTTGCCTTTCCTTGTTCACTCTTTTGGATTAGGGTAACCTTAAACAATTTCATAAAAAAGTAATGCCTACATAATAGGAGAGTTAGTGTAAATCGCCTCCTTGAACGTGAAAATTAGCTAGCATGAGCAAGATGGATCCTTTCCTTTCCAATAACCTATACATCAATCATAACATTATTTAGCTTGTGCTTTGTTGTATTACTCTTATAAAACTTATGTATATATTTTCTTATTTTCTCTTAGATTGTAGTGCTCTTTTGGGATCTGTTTTCTTAACTTTCAACCCATTCTTAAATTTCGATAAAATAGTATTGGTAAAGTTACCTCTTTTATCTTTTCAGAATTATAAAGATCTCGTTCTAATGATTTTTGGTTGATTTTATATTAAATTTACAAGTTACTAACTTTAAGGTGTAACATTCTGGACCACTCAACACTATTGGAATAAAATTGTACCAATCTACTAAGAATTACATCAGACCCTTTATATGTGGAAAACTATACATCCACATCTAACTATAGGGTTTGGAATTTTGGAATTTGGAATTTATTATGATTTTTTGAAGACAATGCATGAAATCTGTGACAACATGGACCAAACAGAGAAAATTACCAATTTTACCGATCAAGGATTTGGAATTTCGAAATGTAATTTGTTTGAAGAAACTAGACACACTAATATTTCTAGAAAAATAAGTCTCATGATTTTTAGGTGTTCCTATGACTTGCACGAATTTTAGAAGTTGGATGACAGATTTGGGAAAATTGATCATAATAGCTTTTAAATCACTTTTGGTGTTCTATTAAGTACTTAATGGTTAAGCCTTAAGTTTATCACTTTACTCATTAGGATAATGAGATGTGAAGTTTAATTTAACTAACGACCTTAATGTTTGGCTTAATGAGGGTTCAAAGTTAAGGATTTTCATATAAAATGTGTGACAACCCGTAAATTATTTCGTCGCTGTAACCCATTCCCGTCAGTAAAACCCGTTTGTCTTGCAATTTTTCCGTTAACATAGTGGATTAGGTCATTTAATATAAGACTTTTATTATGACCTCGTAAGTATCCAAACCCATTAGAAACACGCGAAAACGTCCCAAATGTTTATTTGGAAAATTTTTAGTTTCGACCACATCGGGTTACGACAAATTAATCGGGTATGACCATAAGCCTCGTTTAATATCAGTATCGGGTAGATTTCCACCGGGTCTCAAACTCAAACCATATTTAAAGTTGAGTGGACCTTATTTGAGGCTTTTCCACACTCTCTCTACTCTCTCATCAAATCCAAGTTTTGATTCAAAATCATCCATTTCATGCACCAATTTGGTAAGAGATCCATCCTTGCTCATAGTATAACATGTTTGGCTTTCAAATTCATGTTTAAATCATGAAATAGGACCAAGAACTTGTGTTTATGGCCCAGAAACTATCCCAAACCGTAAACACCCATAAATGGGGTTTTGGAGCCCCAAAACCCTTCCAAAACACTTCTGGAGCCTAGATATGACTTAGGGGCTTACAAGATTGGACTTAGAACACCAAAACCTTAACATTTGAGGGGTAAACATGAGTTTACGGCCCAATATCTTGCTTGGACCGTAAACACCCTTTCTCAGGCCGCAAACACCTTTTAAGGTGTTAAGATGCCCTTTAAACACCTCCTAAGCCTTGGAATAATGTCTAGAACCATTCACCATTGTGTTAGGGACCTTAAACATGAAAGAAACCATCCTATTAGGATATTATGGCCATAAACCCCCCAAGGAATGGTTCCTGGGTCGTAAACTCCTTTATGGTGGTCAAATGGTGCCCTAACTTCCTTCCATGGCTTGTGCTTTGGACTAGAAACACTTGTACTTGACCTAGGATCAACAAAACACATAAGGAGAGAGTACTTGAGAGTTTACGGCCGTAAACTTCTAGTTTACTACCGTAAACTCCTTAAATGGTCCATATGTTGATCAAATCGCCTTCCAATGCCTTAGAACTAAGCCTAACATCATCCCACAAGTGTTGTAAGACCATTTAGCAACCAAGAACACACCACCCATGAGTTTATGGCCGTAAACTCATGGGCATATGGTCTTAGGGCCGTAATATCCATTAGAGTTTACTCTTGAAGAGCAAACTCCATATTTAGGCCATACACACCCTTAGATGCTACCCGGATCACTCTTAACACTTGAAATGAAGTGTTTTCGTGCCTCGGAGTGTATATTCTATTCTAGATAGTAGTTAAAAGTCTAATTAGATACAATTATGTATCTTTTCATACTACATAGGAACCTCGCACGTATTCAAGCCCTGAACTGACACTTAGCATCCTAGCCGACACAATTCTCGACTGGTGAGTTCATACCCCTACACCTTTTTCCGTGTTTTTCAATGTTTTCAGGGGGGATACAAGCAAAAGTACAAGGAAATCTTGTACTCAAACTTATTATTTCATTTGAAATGTTTTCATACTCCTTATGCTTTTAACACTGAAACCGTATTGACTAACCATTTAACTTGCAGAGTTAGCTTTCAGATTAATTGTAGATCTCAGTATAAAATGTTATAATTTATGTTATATTTTATAATTTATGAAGGATTCATGCTAATCATAAATTAGGATTATTACTAATAAAACACACCTTGAATAGCACCAGAACTTCAAAAATACAGCTAGTGCACGCCTTTCGATGGCACCAGAACTTCGAAAATACAACTAGTGTACGTCTTTGAGTGTCACCAGAGTTTTGAAAATAATTCGAAAGTACGCCTTTGAATGTCACCAGAACTTCAAAAATATAGCTAATGTACGTCTTTGAGCGAAATTAGAGTTTCGAAGATAACATTCTTGTTAAGTATAGTAGATATTTGACATTCGTATATAAGATAACCAGACTTTCAGAATACTTCTCTTAATACTACAAGTATGATAGATACTAATACATTGCATTCCGAATCGATAACCAACCACCGACTTTTAGGAAAATAAGGGTTTTTCCTCGGATAACATAACTGTTCTTAATCAAACTGTGTAACAAATGGATAACTAAACTTTCTTTATAAGAAAATATGGGATTTTCTTGGATATCAACTTTTTCAGAAAACCAATGGAAACTTGTTCTTTTACGAAAACAAACCACTTATGAACTCACCAGATTTATGCTGATTTTCAAACTGCTTGTATTCTTAGGTCCGCATTAGATAGGTACCCCACGATCTTTTGGAGAAGACGGAGCATTTTAGCAGTCTCGTCTTTACTTTTGTTCAGTTTGGATGTATATATCTATAAGCATGTATAACTTTACTTTCAAAGAAATGTAAATACTTCTATGTAATGTAATGGTTGTGTTTACTATGCTTGCTATGTACATTGTTTGTGATACTTAACATGACGTCCTCCGCCCCGGAACATTTCCGCCATCGGTTTCGGGGTGTGACAAAATGCCACTTTTACACTTATTAGGTTCTTTCAGACTATATGACAAACACCTTGTGTACATTAAATCCTACAGTGATCATCAAATCTCTCATAGACTCCAATCTAGCCCCTAGAGCTTCCTATTTTCATTTATCATTGACACCAACAACTAGTATAAAGAAGAAACGATTCATGAATATAAATAGAACGATGTCATATTTCACAATATCATGAATCTGACTCATAATTCGATCAGATCCATTGTTTTCCTAATTAGAGTACAAATCAAACTAGAATGTGCTAATGAGAGAGAGAGAGTAGTGACAGTACCTTCGGTAGATCAGATTGTTGAGTTTGAGCATTGAATTTCTGGAACAAGTATCGTGCATAGATGAAAGCTCATAGGAAAAAGAAAAGCACTAGGAGGCGGGGTCAATGTCGGAGGGGCATAACAAGAGGAGTCGATGTTAGGCAGAGAGCAGAACCAGAGAAGGGTGTCACTAAGTTTATTCGTGAAAAACAAAGCACAAGGAATCATTAGTTAAATTATAGATAACCCCTTTGTTCATTAACATTTAAATGACACGTTCCTTTTTTAGATGTGTAGTTGAAATTTATTCTCAAATGTTCTCAATATAAGAATTGTTCTCATTTGAAGATACATATATATATATATATATATATATATATATATATATATATATATATATATATATATATATATATATATATATATATATATATATATATATATATATATATATGGAAAAGTTCAATAAAGAACGATTATTAATCAAGGAACCAAGGAACCAATCCAAAACGTCGAATATTAAAATGATCAACGGCAAAAGGAAAGGTTATAAACTTTTACAATGGACGCACATGCACCAGATTATAACAAAACTCACTTCCTTTTTTTAGTTTAAGTTTTTTATGCCATGTTTTTTATCGAAAAAAACTGAATATACCATTGTTCGTGATTTTTGGTCATCTTTCTATAGAGATCCATATTGATATATAAAAAACGAACTTTTTAAAAAAAACTAGCTTCATTTTCTTTGTTTGTTGAAAAGTTAAGGTCTGTTTTTTTTAGAAAAAAATTAATAAATATATATCAAAATTCATATTTTTTTGCTACTCTTTTAACATAGATTCATATTGATGTTAAAAAAAAATAAAAAAATAATTAAAAAAATCGAAATTTTAGTTCAAATTCACATTGTGAGCCTATTCAGATTCACAATGTTAAGATGTTCAGATTCACATTGTTAACCTGCTTAGATTCACATTGTGAACCTGCTCAGATTTACATTGTAAACCTGCTCAGATTCACAGTATGAATAATAGTAAGTTAGATTCATAATGTGAATAAATTCATTTATTGATTTTACAAAACTAATTTATGAGTAACGAAAATGTTATAATATTGTAAAACTACATGGAATATATTTCAATTCATATGTAAATTTAACTAAGATAATTTGCGAATGATCAAAGAGTTGAAATAATAAGTCAAATTCACATTGTGAATGTTACAAATTGAAATATTTAAAGTTTAGATTTACAGTATGAATATGAACTGATAATTTTTTTTAATCGGTGTTGAGTTTTTTGGTAGGTGGTGGATTTTTTTGTATAATTTGGTGTGTGTGTGTGTGTGTCCCATATACAAGTGTACATATCTTCCCTTGGCCGTTGATCATTACGATTTTCCGACATTCATGACTGGTTCCATGGTTCCTTGTTAATTATGTTTCTCTATTGAGCCGGACACACGCACACACACACACACACACATATATATATATATATATATATATATATATATATATATATATATATATATATATATATATATATATATATGTAGAGAGAGAGAGAGAGAGAGAGAGAGAGAGAGAGAACTCAATCAAGGGAAAGAACCAACAATTTTTTTTATCTATAGTAAACTTAGGTATCTAATTTCACATGTGAATGTATATACATATATGGAAGACATGCAAAAAAAATTATATGTATGTATATATGCGTATTTTTTTTTGAAAATGTCTATTTGCACAAAAAATATGAATACCGCTTAAATGCATTTTTTTAAAAATTATTTTTTAAATCTTAATTTCAAAATATTAGGGATATTTTCACTTATTTGAAAAAAAATATTTTTTATTTTTATTTTATTTTTATTCTAATCTTTTTTAAATCAACAGAAATATTCCTTACACTTTGAAATTAATATTTAAAAAAATATTTTTTCAAAAAAATGCACTTTTAATGCATATTCATATATATATATATATATATATATATATATATATATATATATATATATATATATATATATATATATATATATATATATATGCTTCAGAATATGTATATGCATATGGTAATTAAATAAATATGATTATGCTTATGTATATGTATATGCATAAGAATAAGTATATGACATTTGCATATGTATATACATATGCATATGCATAAGAATTAGTATATTCATAAGATAATTAAATACATATGATTATGCTTATGTATATGCATATGCCAAAGAATAAGTATATGACATATGCATATGTATATTCATAAGTATATGCATATGTATATGCAAAAGAATAAGTATATGACATATATATATATATATATATATATATATATATATATATATATATATATATATATATATATATACCCATAAGAATAAGAATATGCAAAAGAATATGTATAAGTATATACATATGCATATTCATATTCATAAATATACGCATATGAAAATGCATATGGATACGCATAAGTATCGTGCATAGATGAAAGCTCACAGGAAAAAGAAAAGCACTAGGAGGCGGGGTCAATGTCGGAGGGGCATAACAAGAGGAGTCGATGTTAGGCAGAGAGCAGAACCAGAGAAGGGTGTCACTAAGTTTATTCGTGAAAAACAAAGCACAAGGAATCATTAGTTAAATTATAGATAACCCCTTTGTTCATTAACATTTAAATGACACGTTCCTTTTTTAGATGTGTAGTTGAAATTTATTCTCAAATGTTCTCAATATAAGAATTGTTCTCATTTGAAGATACATATATATATATATATATATATATATATATATATATATATATATATATATATATATATATATGGAAAAGTTCAATAAAGAACGATTATTAATCAAGGAACCAAGGAACCAATCCAAAACGTCGAATATTAAAATGATCAACGGCAAAAGGAAAGGTTATAAACTTTTACAATGGACGCACATGCACCAGATTATAACAAAACTCACTTCCTTTTTTTAGTTTAAGTTTTTTATGCCATGTTTTTTATCGAAAAAAAACTGAATATACCATTGTTCGTGATTTTTGGTCATCTTTCTATAGAGATCCATATTGATATATAAAAAACGAACTTTTTAAAAAAAACTAGCTTCATTTTCTTTGTTTGTTGAAAAGTTAAGGTCTGTTTTTTTTAGAAAAAAATTAATAAATATATATCAAAATTCATATTTTTTTGCTACTCTTTTAACATAGATTCATATTGATGTTAAAAAAAAATAAAAAAATAATTAAAAAAATCGAAATTTTAGTTCAAATTCACATTGTGAGCCTATTCAGATTCACAATGTTAAGATGTTCAGATTCACATTGTTAACCTGCTTAGATTCACATTGTGAACCTGCTCAGATTTACATTGTAAACCTGCTCAGATTCACAGTATGAATAATAGTAAGTTAGATTCATAATGTGAATAAATTCATTTATTGATTTTACAAAACTAATTTATGAGTAACGAAAATGTTATAATATTGTAAAACTACATGGAATATATTTCAATTCATATGTAAATTTAACTAAGATAATTTGCGAATGATCAAAGAGTTGAAATAATAAGTCAAATTCACATTGTGAATGTTACAAATTGAAATATTTAAAGTTTAGATTTACAGTATGAATATGAACTGATAATTTTTTTTAATCGGTGTTGAGTTTTTTGGTAGGTGGTGGATTTTTTTGTATAATTTGGTGTGTGTGTGTGTGTGTCCCATATACAAGTGTACATCTCTTCCCTTGGCCGTTGATCATTACGATTTTCCGACATTCATGACTGGTTCCATGGTTCCTTGTTAATTATGTTTCTCTATTGAGCCGGACACACGCACACACACACACACACACATATATATATATATATGTATATATATGTAGAGAGAGAGAGAGAGAGAGAGAGAGAGAGAGAGAGAGAGAGAGAGAGAGAGAACTCAATCAAGGGAAAGAACCAACAATTTTTTTTATCTATAGTAAACTTAGGTATCTAATTTCACATGTGAATGTATATACATATATGGAAGACATGCAAAAAAAATTATATGTATGTATATATGCGTATTTTTTTTTGAAAATGTCTATTTGCACAAAAAATATGAATACCGCTTAAATGCATTTTTTTAAAAATTATTTTTTAAATCTTAATTTCAAAATATTAGGGATATTTTCACTTATTTGAAAAAAAATATTTTTTATTTTTATTTTATTTTTATTCTAATCTTTTTTAAATCAACGGAAATATTCCTTACACTTTGAAATTAATATTTAAAAAAATATTTTTTCAAAAAAATGCACTTTTAATGCATATTCATATATATATATATATATATATATATATATATATATATATATATATATATATATATATATGCTTCAGAATATGTATATGCATATGGTAATTAAATAAATATGATTATGCTTATGTATATGTATATGCATAAGAATAAGTATATGACATTTGCATATGTATATACATATGCATATGCATAAGAATTAGTATATTCATAAGATAATTAAATACATATGATTATGCTTATGTATATGCATATGCCAAAGAATAAGTATATGACATATGCATATGTATATTCATAAGTATATGCATATGTATATGCAAAAGAATAAGTATATGACATATATATATATATATATATATATATATATATATATATATATATATATATATATATATATATACCCATAAGAATAAGAATATGCAAAAGAATATGTATAAGTATATACATATGCATATTCATATTCATAAATATACGCATATGAAAATGCATATGGATACGCATAAGACAAACTATATTATTGTAACGCTCGCGTTTTCAAGCTAAGCTTAGTATTCAAACATGTAATCCTTGTGGTCAAATCATGTAGTCATTTTACGAATGAATAAGACAAGATTATTCATATATTTTAGTTATGGTTTTATTATATAATAAAATAAATAATATTTAAAATACACATAAAAAATAAAAGATCACTTAGGGAAAATGATCTCAACCTAGTTATAGTATTCGTAATTAGGATCCCGTACATATCTCCAATGCCTCCATCCGACTTAGGGCTTGTTTGTTTACCTCTTAATTGAAAAATTAAGAGGCAACATCTGAAAAATTCAAACTTGGCATAATTGGTAGCCTCTTATAATTTGCATCTGAACTTAATAAATGGCTCTTAAAAATTCAGAATTAAAGGCGCATTTGAAAAAAAAAGACCCCGATGCCCTTGCCCTAGTTCTGTCGCTTTTTCTTTTCTCCTCAAACTCACACATCGTCCGATTCTTTCTTCTCATCGACACACACAAGCACCTCCGCTCCATCTACTGTGTTCGCTCCCCAACTGCACGTCGTCGGTGACGTCCCCGCCACCAACTCTGACTGCTGCGCCACAACAGCTCCGACGACATCGATCTCGGCAGGTAAGATCACGCCTCCTGTATATTCTTCTGAAATCGATTCTAGTTATGTTATTATCTGATGATTTTCTTTGATATTTGATGCTTTTTGCAACATCTGAAATCTGATTTTCTTTTCAAACAAGTTCTGAAATCAGATTTTATAGAAAACTTGCTTTTTTTTTTCTTTTCCTTTTTTCTAAATTCGTGTGTGGTTTGCAATCTGATGTTGAATTCTTGATTTTCTTTTGCTTTTTTCTAAATTCATATTTGGTTTCAAACTCTTGAAATGGTGAAATCAGAACTCTAATTAAGAGCATCATTTCAGTCTCTTAAAATGTTTAATGTGGGTGATACTTGAAATCTGATATGTTTGAAAATCTGATGCTAAAATTTTGATACTTAAAACAATTTTGAAGTTGGATTCTAAATTTTTTTTTATGAACTTTGATTATTAACTTGTGTACCTGTTGCTAATGGGCGATTTCTTGCTTAAATGGATGATTTCTATTGATTTGTGTTGAAAAGTTTTGGTTAATTTTTGTTGATAAAAAAGTGATAAAATGTATGGTTGTTTCTTAAGTGTGCAGGAAAAGGAAGGTCTTTGGTTCACTAGTTGCACCATGGAATGAAAGAAGTATTGTTATTTGGCTATTGTATGATGTTTATGTTTCCATGGATTGAAAGAAGTGAATTTGGAAGAATTTATGTTTAATTTGGTTGTATTGCATGATTTTTATGTTACAATGGATTTAAAGAAGTGAATTTGAAAAAATTTATGTTTAATTTGGTTATATTGTATGATCACTTGATTCACGCAAAATTTGGATTTTATATGGTGTTTATATTTTTTCTTATAATTATACAAGAAATTGATTAGGTTATTTTATAAATAGACACATGAATTCAATAAAAAATAAAACAGAAGGGTAAAATGTTCATTTTTATAATTCAGCACAACAATTTAGATGTCCCAAACAAAAAAATGTTAAACATTCAACTCTTAAAATTTCAGACCCTCTTATAAATTAAGACCTCTTAAAAATTCAGATCCTGCCAAACAGCCCCTTAAAATGAAGAAGTTAGGAAGTGTTAAACTCTCGTGATAGAACCGACACGACTACGAATAGCATAAAAAGTGAATCTAGTTTAGATTCCTTTTTAGCTTAGGAAGTCTAAAAGGAATTCATAGACGTCTTAAAGCGAATTCGTGCATATAGGTCTTGTCTAAATCTGATTTCACTAATGGAAGTTATGATTTTTCTAAATTCGGCGCAATAGTGTGCGCACCGATATTGAATTTTAGAACGATAGTTTGTTAGCCAAAACAATCTAAACGTGAGTTGAAGATCTCGTTGTTAGGATTCCAACGATATAAAAACCATCAAAAACGGACGCCGGATGTGAGAGTTATGCGTTTTATATGGGCTTTAATAGGCTAAGCCCGTGTAAATAAAATAAATTCAAAATTAGCCAATGGAGTCTAAAGGAAAGTTGTAGGCCTCGTCGAGGGCTTTCCGTGGATGTAAAGAATATCAAAGACGGAGCTTGTATGAAGAAGTTATGCAATTTTGAAAATTTGGAAAACATCACACGCGCGTCGCGCGTAGCTTGCTCTCGAAGTCATCCACATAGCCCCACCTAGATTATGCCACGTGTCGGCAGCCTAGTGGATTAATGTAATCCTTCTGCACGATTCGCCTCTTGTTCCACAACACACAAAACTCCAAACTCACCTATAAATACCAACCTATTCTTTCACTCCTCCTTACACCCTCCAGTCGATATCTCACTGAAAATTTCAATAGTTAGCCCATTTTTCTTTATTCTAGCCTGCGGCGAAGCCATGCGACACCATCGAGTGCTCGACTTTCCATAATCTTCGTGTAGAAAGGACCTAAGTCAATATCAACCCTTTTAGATCCTGATTCTCGTCTATTGTACTCTGTAAGTGAGCTATACTTACTTTGCCCTTGTGTAATTTATAATTATAATTGTAAGTCGTTACTCATATCTTATAATTAAGATTTATCAATGATTCCAAGTTGTCATGTTGATTAATCTACTATGGGTGAGGTGTCTAGAATGGTCACATCAGCTTGGTTGTTGGATTTCAGATCGACTATATGTTGAAATAATCTTGCATCCCAACTGCCCTGACTGGCTGATCCTTACTTGTTTGATCTTGAAATAGACTTTGCAATTGTTGAGGAATCTAAACTCTTAAGATAATAGTTCCACGTAGTATGAAAATAGACTAAGATGTAGCTTTATATATGCCTAGGTCTTTCGAGAAAGGTTTAATGTGAAGCTCTACCCGATTCACCAATCACCATACACTTTGTCAAGTGAGTGCGTTGTAATTATCAAGAACATAATCTTAAATTAAAAGTATCCATATAATAAATTTTGCTTGTATTATTTGTGTTATATGCTATTGTAAAGACAAGATAGTAAGATTTGGATTAGTAATTGTTGTATAAATCAATTGCTTTTAGATATAGGTCTTACCTTAGATTAGGAATAAGACTTATAAAGGATTGCTTATTGTCGAATACGCTTGGCATTGATTAGATCTCATAGTTGGGTTAGAGTTTGGGACCAGATCGGAGTGTAACCCTCCCCATCTTGGGATGGCCATAAATGGTGGGTCCCGAGCAGACAATCTGACGGTATATCTAGGTCATTGATCAGAGTTGATGACTAATACTTGGCTATTTTAGGCAGTCTTGTGAATTACGTTGCTATCATGGCTTTATAACCCAAGAACGTAGATGAAATGGATAGCCATATTCATCAAAATCTTTGAACATTGTTTGCCTTATATGACTTACACTAGCCAAGGCCTCCCCTAGCAGGTGCAGTCAAACAATTACTTAGACAGTTCATCCGGTAAGGTGATTCTTCCAGATGATTGTTAAATTATGATCTGTAAGGATCAGTTAAGATTGGGTAAATGGTATTAGGATAGGTTATATATTTACATTTGATATATGTCTTGTAGGAATGGTATTTTATCGTTAAAATGTTATGGGCTTGAAAACCCTACGTATCTCACCAGGTTTCCCAAACCTGACCCACTCATTTTATTGCATCATAGGTAATGGAGCCAAAGTTGAAATTGCCTAGTTAGGACGCCGAGTGGAATAAAGTATAGGCTTGCATTAGTTATTTCAGATATAAACGAATAACATCTCGAAGGTTTTAATAAAATAACTTTTGTTATTTCAAAAATGTTTATTTAACCGGGATCTTCCGCATTTCAATACTTAAATAGCGTAAACAAAATTTTTAAATTGGTTCTGAAAAATAGGGGATGCCACAGTTGGTATTAGAGCATTAGTTTAAGCGAACTAGGAATTTAGAAAAATTCTAGGCGTAAGCTTAGATACTAAGTATGATCAGTAAGATGTGCGATATATGCCGTAGATCCTTTAGACACTTGCCATAGGACACTATAGGAAGATGCCTTAACTATGTGCTAAATATATGTGGTAAATATTCTATCTTCTTTATCCTAAAATTCTCGCCTCTACGACTTTTGTACTCGAACGCCATGACCATCACGAGGAGCGGTAGAATCGTCACGAACGAAGGTGGTCCAACACCTCAAAACGAACGAGCAACTATTGTGCAAATCCTGATGAATGAAGCTCAGGAAATGATGCATGTTAAATGTGACTCGAGCATTTGTATCATGTTCATGGAGCATTTGGAGCACTTGAAACTCAATGGAGCACTCGGGGTTCATGGAGCATGTGACAAAGGAATGGATCATCTGAGAAGGGAAAAGATCGTCTGAAAAAGGAACGAATCATATAGAAGGGGGTTTGGAGTACTTGGAATAGATTTGGAGCACTTGGGAGTGATATAGAGAAACAAAGGAACTTGTTGTGCCAAATGATGGAGTGTTGGGCCAAGAAGTATACTATTTCGCCAAGGGCATTCCTTCTTGCGCCAAGAATATCCCTCTTGTACCATGGAGAGTCCCACTTTCGCCATGGAAAAGCCTTATTGAGTGAAGTAGGTTCTTGTTGCGTCAAGCATGTCCTTGTTGCTCCAAGATGGTCCTTTTTGCGCCAAGGTGATGATTTTGCTCCAACTTAGAAGTTCTTGCACCACTCTTGATGCATGTTGAGCCATCCTTGCACATGTTGCGCCATCATGGTGCAAGATGGGCCATTTGGTTCCTTGATGAGCCATGGTATCCCTAATGATCCAAGTATACTATGAAGTCCTTTGTGATGCTCAAGATCATTCAAGGATGCTCAGAAGTTGGTATTGCTCAAGGATTACAGGATGTTCTGCCACCATTGATGTTTGGCTATTAGTGTTCATGATGCACCACTTGTACATCATGATGCTCCACTATGGTACAAGGTGGTCCATAATTTGTGTCGCTGATACACATTTGTTATATGACATGAATGAATGTTCCAAAAGATGTTGAATTTTGGAATATGATTTGTTGTCACCATTCATGGGCCTATGGGCCAATGGGCTTGGACCATTAGGGTTTTAGGTCTGATCACTCAAGTATATAAATAGGGATGCATGCAAAGTCATTTGAAGTCTTGTGTCTTGTATCTTGTATCCTTAGTGAGTAGGACGAATCTTTGGTGAATTGTACTTGTAACCTCTATTTGAGAACTCTGAAATAAATAATACTCCTTTCTCACCCGTGGATGTAGGTCACCTTGACTGAGCCACATAAATATTGTGTCATTGTGTGCTTATAGTTTTTCTTGTTATCCACATGACGTCCTAAAAGGGTCATCAGAACTTGGCTAATGGCATCAGATTTGTTATGAGTCTTGACAAGTATCACCTATTTTCCCTAACAAGTGGTATTGGAGCTGCGATTGGTGTTTTGTTGATTAAAGATGGCATCTCACAAGTGCGATTTGGCAAAGTTCAATGGTTCGAATGATTTCACTTTGTGGAAGGTGAAGATGAAGGCTCTTCTAGTTCAACAAGAATGTGCATCAGAACTGGAAGGAGAAGAAAAACTGCAAAAGGACATGGTGGCTGAAAGTAAGGAGGATATTCTTCCAATAGCGCGTAACGCTATTCTGTTGAGTATGACAGACGAAGTAATGAGAGAGGTCGTGGATCAAACAAGTGCTGATAGGATTTGGGAGAAATTGTGTGACAAATATCAAAACAATTCTCTGACGAATAGGCTATAATAGAAGCAACTTTTGTATACTCTTAGGATGTCAGAAAGCACCCAAGTGAAGAATCATATGGACAACTTCAATAAGTTATCTTGGACCCACAAGGTGTGAATGTAAAGATTGAAGATGAAGATCAAGCACTTATCTCTTATGTTCACTATCGAATTCTTAAAAGAATTTCATTGATACCATTTTGTATGGTAGGAGAACGTTCATTGTGAATGATGTGAAGGATTCTTTGTTATCCAAGGAACTAAAAAGAAAAGTTTCGGTTGGAGAAGAAGTTTCCAGTACTGGTTTGTTCGCAAGCAGAGGAAGAACATCAGATAGAAGTGGAGGTAACAAAGGGATGTCAAGTTCTGAATCTAAAGCCATAATTAACTGTTATAACTGCAAGGAAAAGGGGAACTTCATAAGAGATTTCCCATTGCTGAAGAAAGGGAATAATGGTGTTGGACCAAATGACAACAACGCTATTGTGGTTCAAAACAAATTCTGATGAAGGGGCTGATGGTGAAGTTTGAGAGTTTGTACATCTAGTTCTTCTGATGCTTGGGTCTTGGACTCTGGAGCATCCTATCATATGACATGCAATCGGGACTAGTTCAACTCCTTCAAAGAGTGGAATGGCACAGTCAAGATGGGTGATGATTGGGTGAGAAGTATCAAGGGCAGTGGCATGGTGCAGATCAAGATCCATAATGGTATGGTTAGGAAACTGGATTGCTGGTTCGTCCCAGAACTTCGAAATAATTTGATTTCTTCTGGCACTTTTTCAAATGATGGTTTGAAATATTCTAGAGAGGGTAAGTGCGTAAGAGTCTCCAAGGGTGATCTTGTAGTTATGAAGGGAAAGATGAATCCTCATGGGTTTATATTTTGGATAGCTGTACGATTGGGGGAATGGTGACTGTATCCTAATCCTTGGATCAGTATAATGATGAAAGAAAGTTGTGGCATCATACGTTGGGACATGTGAGAAAGAAGGGATTGTTTGGTGGAGATGCAATTGGAAAATCTAAAACTGGTGAAGCTTGTGTTCAAGAGATACAAAGCAGGGTGAAGTTCGGTTCGGTTCAACACTCAAGCAAGGAGATTCTCGAGTGTGTTCACTCAGATCTATGGGGCCCCTCTCTTGTGAAGTCTCACAGTGGATGTCAATACTTAATGACTTTTATCGATGATTACTCATTGAAGACATAGGTGTACTTTCTGACGAAAAAGGACCAATATGAAGTGTTTGGGTGGTTCAAGGAGTTAAAGATGATTGTTAAGAAACAAATTGGGCACCATGTCATGTCACTCAGAATAGAAAATGGGTTGGAGTTCTGCAAGGCCTCGTTTGATAACTTCAGCAAAACAAAAGGTACATTGAGGCATTGCACTGTACAACTAACACCACAGTAAAGCAGAGTGGCGGAACAGATGAACCAAACACTGGTGGAGCATGCTCAGTGCATGCGATTATCTGCTGATTTATCGGAAAAATTATAGGCGGAAGCACTCAACACTACTTGGTATCTGGCGAATAGATCTCCATCAACTACAATTTTTGTAAGACACCTTAAGAGGTGTGGTCTTGGAAACCCTCCGAGACCACTGCTTTATACGTATATATATATATATATATATATATATATATATATATATATATATACATATACATATGTTTATATCATTAGAAAGGTATCGACGACGCGGTCGTTATAAAACTAGTGTTGAGTACTTTCGACATTAGCTTGGTACAAATATCATTAACTCTATTTAAAATAGTATTATAAAGGGGTTTTTAGTCATTTAAGTAAACATAGAGGGTGGTTTTTGAAAATTCAGTTACTATAAATAAGAGCCTCTAGGCTCTCATATTTCTTGCACCATTCTCTTGATTCAAGAATATTTCTCTTCTTATCCTCCGAGCATTTTGGTCCCTCGTGATTCGACTTCTCTTTTTGTAGTTTTAGTATAGTAAGGTGAATGCTGAAGTGCTGCAAGAATCTTTCTTAGAAAGATTCAGCGACGAAGTTCTGTCCCTGCTGAGCCCGACTCCTGGCTAAAACCCCCTTGTAAATAAGTTATGATTACCCTATTTTAAATATAGCTTATATTTAAAATCAGTATTGTTACTATGAACATATAATAAATATTTAGGCTATTATAATGACTTATATAAGTGTCGTTATAATATCTTTTTAACTACTCGCGGTATGGGGAATATGGTTTAAAGGGCTGCATAGGGTTGTTGGATTTCAGAAGTGCTATATGCGAAAATGGTCCTGCCCTCCGATGTTTTATGTTTGGCCCCTGTCTGTACATAGTAGTTGGAAAATATTGTTTAAACGCTTATATAATAATAACAATGATAAGACTAATAATTAGTCACGGTAAATATTAGACTAAAATCTAGTGGTAATAATACTAGGTTTCGTCGAAGGAAATTATATTGTTATGAAGCGAAGCACTGTCTGAGTTTGGAATCATCACTTTAACAAGTGAGTGCATAGTTACTTTCATCTTACACATAGATATGAAGTATTTTATATAAATTACATGCTATGTGTGCATATTATTTGAATACTTGCTTTCTATGTTGGATGAACGATTTTATACATGTTTTTAATTATTTTAAATTGTATATGTATTTTATACCTATAATTTTGATGGGTAAAAGATGGGTAGATTTAGATGAGATAATTGATGAGTGATGAAGAATAAGTTGAATGATGAGCGATGATATAAGTGGTAAAAGATAATGAGAAGCGATGAACCAAGCGATAGCCCCGTCATCTAACAGAGTATGAATGACAACCACAAACTATTCTAGACAGTCCGATGGAACACTACCAGGGTCGCAACCTGTAGGTGTTGTGAACGAGACGTTCACCCGGTGTACTCTAAAAACCCATTGACATGTATTGCGAGTGGAGTCTTGAAAATAATAATGTCAATAAACAAGATAAACCCTGGCGACTATGGACTTAGTTCCTGTTATATAAACCCTTGTGACTATGGACTTAGTCCATGTTATATAAACCCTGGCGACGATGGACTTCGTGCCTATTCCTTAAGACAATCCTTATGAATAAATAATGAGGAGTAGATGATTCATAGTAAGATACTTAAGAATAAAGAAGATAACAGGGATGGGTAAATGGGTTAACTGTTTGATGATGAAACATAATAACTATATTATTGTGGGTTGAAAACCTTATATGCTCACCGGGTTTCCCAACCTGACCCACTTAGTTTATTTGTATCACAGGTGTCGATATGAAGCTAAATTACACCGAGAGATTAAGGAGATGTAGATCACTAGTGTAAATGAATGTAAGGTCTGTTTATGCTTATGTTTCTGTATTGACGATGACATCTGAAAGTTTTAAAATGAATAAAATACATTTCTTAGGAAATGCTTTGATAACATATTTATCATGTTTTTTTGGGAACAAATTCCGCAACACTTTTCTTTAAAAAGTTACTCTGATTTTAAAATAAGTATAAATAAATTTTTAAAATGATTGTGAATTTGGGGATGTCACAGTTGGTATCAGAGCATTAGTTTAAGTGAACTAGTAATTTTAGGAAATTTCTAGACTTACACTTATAATGCTAAGAGATGATTGTGAGATGAGTGTCTATTATATTTAGGATGTATGCCTGAATAGACACGAGCACTAGCTTATTTCAGGAAAGATGCCTAAAATGCTTTTATATTCTAAATTATTTATGTTATAGCTATAAAGATGCCTTATGTGCTATTATTTGATCGGATCTATGGTCTATTGACGTCTGGATCTAGAAATTTTATGTGTTCAAATTTCTAAACATTTAACTAAAATATTAGAACTGGCATGTAACTTTTCGAAGTGATAAGGAGATTTACACGTCGATCGTAAATTAAATCTTTCATATCTTAATTCTCGTCGTTACACATCGAACGTCTGATTTGGTGTATAGATCAAAATGGTAAGAACCCGAAGCGGAGTTGGAAACACGAATGGAAACATGAATCAGTAGCCTCAACTCCAAGTGATTGAGGAAGTTCTGGTAGTAGTAGTTGCACCTGAGCCAATCGCGATGGCAGGAGTGCAAGCAATGATCCAGATGATTTAGGATCGTCAAATGGAGGAAACAAGGCGGTTACTTCAACATAATTGGGATGAACCTACAATGCCTGTTGAACAACCCGAACTGAATGACGGACAGTCGGAAGAAGGGAACTACAGTAGGAACGTTGGTCAATCTGAACCGCTAATGGTTAGAAGGAATAACCAAGATGGAGGAAATGAAGGACGTGCATGAAAATACAAGGATTTCATGGCATCCAAACCACCGTTTCTTTCTTGAAGCCCAACAATGATGGAAGTTATGGACTGGATATCTGAGATGGAGACACTGTTTGAGAGTTGCGACTGTAGAAACAGACAAAAGACCTCTCTCGTGGTTCCCCTGTTAAAGTCTAGAGTACTAAGATAGTGGAAGCTACTAACTGAGACGATGCCCAAGGGTGAAGAAAGCAAGATGTCTTGGGAAGACTTCCTGGTGCAATTAAAAATGCAGTACTGCTCTGAGCAGGATCTTCTGGAGATCAACAATGAGTTCCAAAACATGAAGAAGGGAAGGATGAGTGTCACTGAGTATGCTGCAAGTTTTACGGGTAAGATGAAGCTTGTTACTTACCTAGTTCCAACCGAACTCTCCAAGGTCAACAAGTTCTCCAATGGATTACCAGCAGAATTTGGTCTAATGGTAAAAGAAGAAACCACTTTGAAAGCCGCCGTCTAGGCAGCCATAAATGTTGAGACCCAGATAAGGGAAAAGGGTCTGGAGAGAGCTAAAGTTGGCCAGAAGAGGAGGTTTGAAGGATCTTCAAAGTCCAACAAGGAGAGAAAATTCTCAAAGTCTGGAGGAGGAATAGGAGGTGAAGAGGTGACTTGTTACAAGTGTGGAAAGTTTGGGCATTATGCGAATGAGTGCACATTCAACAAGAAGGTATGTTTTAGATGTAAAAAAGAAGGGCATATTTCTAGAGACTGCCTAGATAAAAATGAAGCAACAAGGCCAAATGCACTGACAAAGTCTAGGGCATTCTACATGATCTTTGACGAAGCAGATAACAACGCAAGGAATCAGAAGTAAGGACTTTATATCCCAAGATCAAGATATGAAGTAGCCATGCAGATAGTATCTGGTGGTGCAGCCTATTAGAGGCATAGTATAGGTTGAACTTGAACATATATGTAACCATCTCAAGAAATAATATAAAACCTTGATTTTGTTATCATATGTGTTAAATGATTATGTGAAATTCTTGTATGGCGACTTGGAAAACTACGAGGTAATACTTGGAATGATTATGAGTAGGTGTGAATGGTAGTAGAGGCCTATACTACCGGAAGCACAGGACTCACACTTGGATCAGGGAAAGTCACAAGGTTATCAAGGCACTGGTAATTGATTTTGTTTTGTTCATTTCTGTCGTTAACATCGTTTCGTTAATGACTAAGAAGATGATTGTTAATCCGACCCTAGTGGTTATATCAAATTGTGTTCGACTAAGATGAATATGTTACGTGGTTCAAAGTACCAAGATCGATGTAGCATCCGACTTAAGTCAGAAGATTGAAGTGAAAGATAATCGACGCGATCAATAGAAGTATCGCAACCATTATTAAGGTAAGAATATTGTAGCTAGAAGTGCTATATGCTAGAATGTGATTATATCACGTTAGAACATGAAGGAAGGTATATTCTATTCTAGAATTTGACTCTAAAAGACCTGATTCTAAGCGTTGCATCACACGACGAGATCTCTTTAGAACATGTCCCATCGGTCTGTTACAATAATCGAAGTAAAGAACCTATCTTAATTTAAGTCTGTTTAAGAAAGAGTAGGAGTCTCCAATAAGGAACGAGTTTGTAACTCGAAGGTTAATATTGAAAGTCCAACATAGGATAAAGAGCGGGTGCAAGATTGCACACCGCCAGCAGTCAAGGAGTCCTAAAGTTATTTACTCATTTGAAAGGACATAAGACTTACGATTACCACCTAGGATGGAAAGGAAATGAACGGAGTTATTATACAAGCCCTGTTTTTTTTGATGATTTCAGGACGTAATCATCCTAAGGGGGAGATAATTGTAACACCCACAGATTCAGGCTAGTCAGTTAAGATATAATAAGCGTTAAAAATGATTTTTTTTATAGAAGATTATCTAGGATAAATAATCTTAACCAACATAATAGTTAGGGTTAACAATTGTAACCTATTTGATGTAATAAAGAAGAATTATTTGAATATTATATGTTTTATGATTATTACAATATAATAATAGGAAAAATTAGTCGAATTGTCCGTAAATCGTAAAAATAAGTGCAGCCAATATATATATATATATATATATATATATATATATATATATATATATATATATATATATATATACATATATATAGGAAGTACACGTCGTCCCGATCCCGAAAATATAAATTTCATCGAAATCCAAATCCGTATGAATTAGATATTATTTTTATAAGATATAAAAGTTAGCCGCGCACAACGAATGTATGACGTAAAAATATGGACAAAAATATGAATTCAAAATTATCTGACAGAGTTTAAACGAAAGTTGTAGGTCTCATTGATAGCTACGCATGCATAAAAAGAACGTTAAGAACGGAGTTCGTATAAACAGGGTATAATTTTTAATAGCACATTTCCATATTAAAATAAACGGTAATCACACACACATATATATATATATATATATATATATATATATATATATATATAATATATATATATATATATATATATATATATATATATATATATCATTAGAAAGGTATCGACGATGCGGTCGTTATAAGACTAGTGTTGAGTACTTTCAACATTAGTTTAGAACAAATATCATTAAATCTATTTAAAATAGTATTATAAATGGGTGTTTTGTCATTTAAGTAAACTTAGAGGGTGGTTTTTGAAAATTCAATTACTATAAATAAGAGCCTCTAGGCTCTCATATTTCTTGCACCATTCTCTTGATTCAAGAGTCTTTCTCTTCTTATACCCCGAGCATTTCGGTCCCTCGTGATTCGACTTCTCTTTATGTAGTTTTAGTATAGTAAGGTGAGCGCCAAAGCGCTGCAAGAATCTTTCTTAGAAAGATTCAGCGATGAAGTTCTGCCCCCGCAGAGCCCGACTCCTAGCTAAAACCCCCTTGTAAGTAAGTTATGTTTACCCTATTTTAAATATAGCTTATATTTAAAATTAATATTGTTATTATGAACTTATAGTAAATGTTTGGGCTATTATTATGACTCATATAAGTGTCGTTATAATATCTTTTTAACTACTCGCGGTACAGGGAATCTGGTCTAAAGGGCTGCATAGGGTTGTTGGATTTCAGAAGTGCTATATGCCAAAATAGTCATGCCCTTCGGTGTTTTATGTCTGAACCCTGTCTGTACATAGTGGTTGGAAAATATTGTTTAAACGCTTATATAATAATAATAATTCTAAGACTAATAATTAGTCACGATAAATATTAGACTAAAATCTAGTTAGAAGAATACTAAGTTTCGTCGAAGGAAATTATATTGTTAAGAAGCGAAGCGCTGTCTGAGATTGGAATCATCACTTTAACAAGTGAGTGCATAGTTACTTTCATCTTACACATAGATATGAAGTATTTATATAAATTACATGCTATGTGTGCATATTATTTGAATACTTGCTTTCTATGCTAGATGACCGATTTTATACATGTTTTTAATTGTTTAAAACTGTATATGTATTTTATACCTATAATTATGATGGGTAAAAGATGGGTAGATTAAGATGAGATGAATAATGAGAGATGAAGAATAAGATGAATGATGAGCGATGATATGAGTGGTTAAAGATAATGTAAAGCGATGAACCAAGCGATGGCGCCATCATATAGCTGAGTATGGATGACAACTACAGACTATTCTAGACAGTCTGAGGGAACATTAGCAAGCTCGCAACCTGTAGGTGTTGTGAATGAGACGTTTACCCGGTGTACTCTAAAAACCCATGGACATGTATTGCGAGTGGAATCTCGAAAATAATAATGTCAATAAATAAGATAAACCTGACGACTATGGACTTAGTTCCTGTTATATTAACCCTTGCGACTATGGACTTAGTGCATGTTATATAAACCCTGGCGACGATGGACTTCATGCCTATTCCTTAAGACAATCCTTATGAATAAATAATGAGGAGTAGATAATTCATAGAGAAGATACTTAAGAATAATAAAGATAACGGGGATGGGTAAATGGGTTAATTGTTTGATGATGAAACATAATAACTATATTACCGTGGGTTGACAACCCTATGTACTCACCAAGTTTCCCAACCTAACCCACTCAGTTTATTTGTATCATAGGTGTCGATATGAAATTAGATTACTTCGAGATATTAAGGAGATGTAGATTACTAGTGTAAATGAATGTGAGGTCAGTTTATGCTTATGTTTCTGTATTGACAATGACATCCCAAAGTTTTAAAATGAATAAAATACATTTCTTAGGAAATGCTTTGATAACATATTTATCATGTTTTTTTGGGAACAAATTCCGCAACACTTTTCTTTAAAAAGGTACTCTGATTTTAAAATAAGAATAAATAAATTTTTTAAAATGACTGTGAATTTGGGGATCCTGCACACATGTTGCGCCATCTTCATGGAAGATGGCCAATTTTTGTTCCTTAATGAGCCATGATATTCATGATGAGCCAAGTATGCTATGAAGTCGTCTGTGATGCTCAAGATTGTTCAAGGATGCTCAGAAGTTGGTATTGCTCAATGATTATACCATCTTATGCCACCATGGATGTTGGGCCATTAGTGTTCATGGTGCACCACTTGTACATCATGATGCTTGTAAGTCCCCAAAATCGCTTGACGTATCAATCCAATCTACTTGATAGTATGGAATCCCAATCAAGTGGATGATGCAAGATGTAATGGAGAAGAAGAAGAAGAACAACAATATGAATCTTTAATGTATCACAATAATATTCAATGACGTTCCATGTACACAAAATTTACACACACATATGTTCTCTCTGACTTTCTCTCTGTAGAACATGCTCCTCCATTAATAGTAGCCCCAAAACGTTCGACCCTTTCTAATGCACTCTAAAACACCCATCTTCCAACCTATTTATACATATGGACTAAATCCCAAGGCCCACACCCAATAACTAGATAGAAATCGCATGTGATTTCGGTCCAAGCTACAACTAAACACAATAATGTTTTCGGCTCGTTGACTGAAAACTACAAAAGCCTAGAAAAGCAAAGTATAAACCATATTTTATACCCAAAAATCTCCCCCTTGGTTTATAACTTTCTTTTCTTTTGACCCAACAAACTCTCCTGGGTTTGTAGCTTTCTATTCTTTTCAATCTTCACTTTGTGCTTGGCTTCAGCATTAATCTTCGATTTCTTCACAACTTTCAAGATGAACATATGAATCTTCTGTGTGAATGACTTCATCTTGAACATTTGGGTTTTTCTACAAATTTTGACTTTGAACGCACGTTGGGTGTGGAGGATTCTTGAAAATTAGCACTTTCAGCTTTAGAATCTTCAGAGAGAATATCAGAGAGATCGAATCTTCTAGATCACTTCAGCAAGTTCATAGATAGCAGCAAATTGATTGAGGAGGCTTCAATGTAATCTGTCACATAATCTTCAAGTACAACTTCACCTTGCTTCTGGAGTTGAAAGATTGTATGTTGAAAAATAATCTTCATTTCTTGTTCCTTCGAATGAGAATTCTTCAATAATCACTGTTGCGCCACAGTTGAACAAGGATGTAACCTTGGCTTAGAAAGTTTCGATACAGCCTCCTTGAGTCTCTTCTTCCTTTGAGTTCCCTAATTTTTGAATTCGCTTTTCAAGACAAATGAGAGAAAAAGAAAGCTAAAAGAAAACTTAACAAACAGAAGAAATCACTAAGAACTAAAAACCGAAGGTAAAATACACTCAAAAGTAAGACAGAAATATTTTTGGATTTTTTTTTATTTTTTTTTGAAAAGAAATAAAAATAGAAATAAATATATATTGTACTTTTTTTTTAGTTTTCTGATTTTTGTTTGATTTTTAAAATTTCTAATTCTCCCCCTAAATTTGTGCATGGAGGAAAACTATGAACAAATTTAACAAAAAAATAATAATAGCTAACTTTAAGACTCATTTGGGATCAAAGTCGTCAAGCAATTCGATATTGTTTATCAGCACAAACCTGCATGTTTAGATCTGGTCAATCATCAGTATGTGATCCACTTAAACACAAAGGATATTGACAAATTGGACAGCTTAGAAGTGATAAGTCATTGTGAGCTATATTCCTAAATGGACCATTTAGCTGACAACCACCATGAATATTGTTGTCCACTTAAATTTACCAGCGAGATCTACAAACAACCTATTGAATTGTTCAATTGCAGATGTACTAGAACGTGTTCCCCACTTCCTGACATACCCCGGTAATCAAGAATTTCCAAAGAACTCTTTACTTTAGGTGAGTAGACAATCATTAAGAAAGAAGTCAGATATAAAAGTGCATATGTTGTATCCCAGGTCGGATGTCTTCCAATCACACAGAGGGAACAACATATGACTAACATAAATAGAGGGTTAAAGAGATGGTAGGGTGCATATGCTGTGTCCCAGCATATAGAGGGGACAACATATGGCAAACAAATAGAAAGAATTGCATATATAAGGAGATGCATGTAGATAGAGTTGCATATGTTGCATTTTAGGTCAGATATGTTCCAATCACGTAGAGGAGGAAACATATGACTGACAGATAGAAAGCAAGAAAATGATTTCCTACAAACCTACTTTATCAGAACCCTCCAGTCGCCCTATCATTACCGGAATTAAGGACATAAGTCCGTACATTGAAGAAATGTTGAGCCACAGTTCCAGATACATATGAATTTAATGTATCTCGCAAGCTCCCCTATATATCTAGCTGCTCAATCTAGATAAATATGAATTTAATGTATCTCACAGGCTCCCCTATTTATCTAACTGTGCAATCTATCCGAGCGTCGTATGGTTAGTCTAAATGAAAGTATCTAAGTCCACACTGTCAATTCCTTTCATTGTCAATCTATGTCTAGTCCTTTTGAATCCTTTGTGCCCACTAGCACATTAAGCACAGAGTGTAAACAATATAGCTTTAGTGCATTACAAGAATTTCAGATTGCCCTTTAACAATAAGCTTCATATCACTTCCCAAACAATACCTGCAAACGAAAACTATAAGAAAATAAAAGATTGTCTTCGAATCGTAAGAAAAACTCAGGAGTATCAAGAACAAAAACTCAAACTGTAAGTCACCAATTGAATTGGCAACCCGATGTTCTAAGAACGACACACATTTTTCAATCTTGGAGCTGATCCAAAAATTTTTCACATCGTTATGTAAAATCCCCATTTGTGATCCTTTCCTTTCTACCTTTCCCGTAAAGGACACATACTCTCAAAAAAAGTTCTGAATGTTGTACAGTAGAGATGTCCCTATCATGTGCTTGGAACGGCCACTATCAACAAACCGAAGTCTGATGATATGCCTCTATAGATGCTCTAGCACAGAGTGCGAGGTCAGTTGGTCTTTGGAACCCAATCCATTTTGAAACTACGTTGACCTTTGTCATTTACGCAAGGTACTCTCTCCCATGACATATCCTGCTTATCACACACAAAAGATGAAGGAATTTTAGAATCATTAGAAGATTTGGGAGTATGAACCTTTGGTACCCATCTGTAGTCGAGTTTAACCTATTTCTTCTTCGATCGGTTGAGTGCTTTACCACTTGCTTTTGATCATGAAGCCGATTGCCGAGATGAATTTTATTTAACTGATCTTGGTTTCACTGGAGCATCTCTTGAAATGGGCTTCTTGGCAGACATTCCCTTATTGACCTTGGGAGTTGGATTCTATGCCTTTTGCGCGTTCCAGTCACCATTGCGCGATTGTGACCTCGAAGGGTTTCTTTTGGAAAATCTTCCTCCTGACGTCTTCTGCCACCCTTGTGAATAATAGTGAACATATGCCTGATTCGGACAATCTATGGCAATGTGTCCAGGTGTTGCACAGTGGAAGCAAGTCTGTTTCTTCACTTGGAAGTTGTTTCTGCCTGCCCCTGGTAGCATGTACTTGCATTGTCTCTAACTGTTCCCATAAGCACACTTGCAGCAAGCAGCCTGCTTCACTTGTTTTGGTGGCATGTGTTTACCAACAACAGGTTGATTAGAAGTAAATGAGTTAGAACCAACAAATTTAGAGTTCAAGGAGACATTGGTTTGACAGTGAACAAAATCAGCAGAACTAATTTTGTTCTCCTTGTTCTCATCTTCCACTACTTTACTTGTACATGAAGTAGAATCATTAGAATCCTTCACCTCAACACTCTCAGTTGGGCCTGGTTGTTCAGTCTTAACTAAAGTTGGTACAGGGGGTTGGCCAAATTGAGCAGATTTCTCTTCCTCATCGAGTTCAAGGGGTGGGGGTATAGTTGTCATTAAAGGGAGGTGGAACACTATGATACCCTAGACCCTTAGTTTGAATATCTTTAAAGGTTAATTGGTTTTCTATCATGGATGCAACTACCTCACTTGACACGTCAAATTTCTTAAATTTGAATTCAACATCTTTATATTAAACTTTAAATGCATCAAGTTCGGTAGTTAATTGGACAATTTCCCTTTTAGCATAGTTATAATTTTCACATTTATTACTATATTCTTCTTGAAGTTTTCTAAAATCCTTTGTCTTCTCCTCTAGTTGTTCTTTTAAGGGTTTTCGAGCCTTCCTAAGAGTATATCCTTTATATTTAAGGTCCTCATTGTCTCTACGTAATATATCGATTTGATCACGAAGAAGCTTAATCGTAGCATCACAAGAATGAGAACATGAAGTTTCATTACCCTTGGTGGTTGCGGCACTCATTCTTTACCAAAAATACACTTTGACTTGAAAATGTACTTTGATTAGAAACCTCGAAAGTCAAACTTGAAAGTCAAATCGAAAAGTCAAACTTAAAAACTTGAAAGTTAAACGAGAAAGTAAAAGTTTAACGTCAAAAGTCAACTTTGAAAGTCAAAGGTCAAACGTAAAAGTCAAAAGTCAACTTCAAAAGTCAAAAACCGTAAGTCAAAATTTTAGGTTGAAAACGAAAATTTTAAGATTAAAAACGAGAGAATTTGAGAAAATACATGATTTTTTTAAAACCAAATACGCAGCTTTAATATCGAAAAACGAGGCTATTTTATCAAAAGTGAAGCTGAGGGTCGAAAACGAAACTTCAAAATTCGAAAAATTGGTTTTTGGGCCAAAAATGTCAAAAATCCTAAATTTAGACTGAAAATGCGAAGCCTCTGAGGTTGACCGAGAACACCGAAAAAGCCTTCTGCCGAGAATAGCAAGGACCGAACACGTGCGAGACTGAAAACCATTGGAAGCCGCTCCACCGAATTCTCGTACAAGCTCCACCAAGAACCTGCTGACCGCACACTCATTTCTGACCGAGAACTTGCTGATCGAATACGAGCTCCTGGCCAGAAACACCTCGGAAATGCCCCTCGCCCTCACTGGTTAAGACCAAAAAACACGAATTTTCAACTTTTTGATGCAAAAAGTTGATCAAGAACTCATTTTAACGAAGAACACGAAGAACAAACCCCCAAAATTTTGTCCAAAACTAATCAAAAATGCCAAAACCTTCAAGAAAAAGTCCAAAAACGTTCAAGATCTTTCCATAATGATTGATATAGTCCAAGCTCGGATACCAACTGTAAGTCCCCAAAATCGTTTGATGTATCAATCCATTCTACCTGATGGTGCCGAATCCCAATCAAGTGGATGATGCAAAATGTAATGGAGAAGAAGAAGAAGTAGAAGAACAATATGAATCTTTAATGTATCACAATAATATTCAATGATGCTCCATGTGCACAAGATTCACACACACATATGTTCTCTCTTACTTTCTCTCTCTAGAACATGCTCCTCTACTAATTGCAACCCCAAAACGTCCCACCCTCTCTAGTGCTCTCTAAAACATGCCTCTTCCACCCTATTTATACATACGAACTAAATCCTAAGTCCCAAACCCAATAGCTAGACCGTAATCGCATGTGATTTCGGTTTAAGCTACAACTAAACCCAATAATGTTTTCGGCCCCCTAACCAAAAACTACAAAAGCGTAGAAAAGCAAAGTATAAACCATATTTTAGACCCAACAATGCTACACTATGGAACAAGGTGGTCCATCATGTTTTGTAACATCTCAACTCCCAGGTATAAAATTTAAAGCTTTATATTCATATTTAAAGACCTATTCGACGAGTTGGCTGTCCCAACTCGTCGTGTAGAAACTGATCAGGCCGTGTGAACTTCAGGACCTACTCAACAAGTTATATCACCCAACTCGAAGAGATGAGGCTATGCTTGAAAACCGTAATTTTTAGGGTTTACACCTTATTTAAAGGACCTTAAGTCCTCCCTCCAGCCTCCCTTACCTCCTTCACGTCCAGAAACAAACCCTAATCGAGCTAACCTCCTATTTTGAGTGTATGTGAGGCTAAAGAGTGTGTGTTTGTTGCATTTCTTGAAGAGGCTTGAGGATTGAGAAGCATAGAATGAGAAGGATCTTGTAGATCCAACATCTACTTCATTTTGTCATTCATTTGAAGGTAAAAAGTCATTACCTTGATCATTATCTTGTTACATCTTTCCATTCAAGAGTTTAGTGTCATTTCTAGCTTATTCTTGAGGCATTTTTGGTATTGAGCACGTTTTGATGTGAGGAGTTCAGATCTGGAATCCTATAGGCCCTCATGGATATAAAGTTCTCGACTTTAGCAAGCTTTGGCCTTTCTCCATGCCCTAAACCTCTTCCCAAGGCTAGTTTTGGGTGTTTTAACCTCTTGAGGCTTTGCATGCACGTAAGGTTAGCAACTTTACATGGTAACTTCACCCTAGGAGGCTAGATCTACAGTTTGGAGCCTTGGTTTCGCTTAAAAGTGTCTGAATGAGAAAAGGGCTGAAGGAACTCGACGAGTTGCATAGCCAACTCGACGAGTTGGTTAGGGTTTTCCCGAATCTTCTAGACACTGCACTGACTCGAGGGGTTGTTTGGTAACTCTGCGAGTTGACTTGGGTTTTCACAATTTTCTGAGTTCTGGAGGTAGTCGACGAGTCTATAAGCTGCACTCGACGAGTTGGGTCAACATGGACTGTTGACCTTGACTGTTGACTTTGACTTTGACTAAGGGTTGACCAAGTTTGACTTTTGAGGGTAGTTTGGTAATTTGGGTCTTGATAGAATTGGTCCTATGATGATTGTAGGCGGTTGAGTTTGGAGTTGTGTTTGGGAGTTTGGCATTATCATTCAACACTACTTGTGAGGTGGTATCTTCTCACTATATCAACAGGGTCAAAGGCACTAATGCCAACCCTTGTTTTGGATTGTTATCCTGGTTATGACATGATGATATGCTTAGTGACCTGTTAAGTCGGTATCATGGTATATAGGATGAAGTTATGTTTAGTGACCTTTTAGGTCAGTATCCTAGTATATATGATGAAGGGCTTAGGGTAGGATAAAATATTTTGTCACACCCCCGAACCAGACGGCGGAAACGTCCGGGGGCTGTTGTGACTCAATTGAATACCATAACATTGAATATATATGAAACATAACAACATTTGTCACCATGCATTAATATAGTACAACCAGTAACTTTTACATGACATACATTGTTTAACATTACATTCCCAATAATAAATTGTTCGACTCGTACATAAATAAACTGCAGCCATCACTGAATATGATTTCCTTTGGTTCACTGGTTCCCTGAGAATACAAGTATTTTGAAAAACGTCAACATATGAAATGTTGGTGAGTTCATAAACAGTGTTTGAAATCCAATGTTTGTATTGTTTGAAAACCACCAGAAAATCCGATATTTTCTGAAAAGAAAAGCTTTTGAAAACGTTTGTGAAGATCCATAGGTATGCTTGTTTGTTTCTATACTTGTCAAAAATTGTTCATTAAAATTGTGTGCATTTCGAATCCGTGATGTATTGAAAACCCTAGGAAAACCCGATGTTTTCCTAATCCTTTGAATTCCATGAAGTTATGTTGAAACCATTGCAAAAAGAGTAGTCTCATTCCCAGGCGACGTTGGATTATTTTTGGGCATGATTAATTGCTTCAAACACGCATTACACAAACGACCAGTTTATAGCTATACTAACGATCCCGAAGGCGTCGTCCGTACTAATCACGTTATCCAACCGCCCTGACTACGTGTCGTCCCACATCCGAAGAGAAAGAGGACACGAAGACCTCGATGACTCTATTAACCGGTTGGGGATAAAAAAATGTGTACGAGGGGTCCCCGACCCGCCTTGCATAAAATGTAGACTTTACTAGCAATACCAAAGGACCCTTGGGGACCAGTAGTATACAAGCCATTGAAAGTCCCTTTACGTTGTGTCAGATCGGTAAAACCCAACACTTCGTAAAATAAATGTCTTCGGGCCTTAAGATCAGGTCATTGGGCTAGCTAGGCTCAACGAACAAGATTTTACACTTTTGGGGCCCAAAGATGGTGCGTAGACGTCTGTGCACACTCGCATGTATAATGAATTACCAAACGTTATTAGTATGAATCGTAGTGTCGTAGAGTTAGTTGTTGCGGATTTCTATTGGTTCGAGACCGAACCAATTCGTTTAACAACGACTTTTGGTATTGTAATGTATTGTATTTCGTCGATAGTCGCGGTGCCACCATTTGATCAACTTGCATGTATTGAATTAGCCTTGTAATTTTTCTGTTTCAGCCCCTCATTGTTTGTAAAATTTACTTTTTCAACCCTTTAGTTAAATACTTTCCGGTTTGGTCCTTAAATCAATTTTCTTGACATTTTAACACCAAAAATCATTGAAGTTGATGTTTTTCCGCATATTTTTCAATGAAAACAGTTTAAGTCCCTGAAATTTCAGTTTTCTCGGTTATAAGCCTTCTTTTTCGCAACTTTGACAATTTTGGCCCAAATTGTAAAACTTTTGCAATTTTGGTCCTTTTTAAATTTAAAAAGCATTTTGAACTTTTGAAAAGGATTTGGAACACTTATAGTCCACTGTTTTACAGAAAAACACAGTTTTGGCCCTCCAAAACAGAAAATCTCGCATAATGGGCCTCATTGGGCCGAAAATGTCATTTTTAGCCCATTAAGCTTGAAATTTATGCTTTTAATCCTCTAAATGAGTATATTTCCAGAAATGGTTTTATTGAAACTGTTTTGACACACCTCATCCATCAGAATTCGTGATATGTCAATTTGGGCCCTTAATTTTGTATTTTTCACATTTTAGGCCCAAAATTTGTGTTTTTAGCCCAAAGAAAATTGTTACTAAACCACTTAGCCATTTTTCTTGAAACACTTTGTATGTAGAAATATATTTGATGCTAAAATCATTTAACATAAGATATATCTCGGTTTTGAGGGGTTTTATGGCTAGATCCAACATTATAGCACACAAAAGCATACATGTAAGCATGGAAATCATACAAGGCATACATAACACATATAGATCTACACTTTTACTTGTATTCCCCCCCACAAAAATCATAAAAACAGAAAATAGGGGGTATGAAGCTCACCTTGGTGTGTGATTTCGGTTTTTGAAGAAAAGATGGAAGAAAACTTGGTGATTTTTGGCCTTAGCACCCTTTTCTTGAAGATCTCGAGTTTGAGATGGTTCTAGGATGCAAGATCACGATTTTTGCATAGATTAGGAAGGGATTTTGATAAAACAAAGGATTTAATTCATAGATCCAAGCATAACCTTAACTTGGATGAAGAGTTTGTGGAAATTTCCTCTTGAATGCTTCCTAAAACTCGAGATTTATGAGTGGAGAGGGAGGGATGTTCTTGAGTGTTCTTGAGAGGGTTTTGAGAGATTTTTGTGGTGTGTGTGTGTGTGCTTGTGGCCGAGAGTGAGAGAGAAGAGAAGAAGAAATGATATTTGAGGTGATGTGCATGGAAGAATGAGAAATAATGCATGGATGTCCAATGGATAAAAATGAGGTGGCAAACCAAAGTCAACTCTCTTCCTTTTCTTGGGTTTGGGCCTTGGGCCGAGAATTTGGAAGAAAAAAAAAGAAATTTGGGCCTTTTGCTCCTAAGCCCAATATTTGAGTTAGCCTTGGGTATGTTTTTAGTCTAAAAGAATGTGGTAGGATTTTTATATTTTTATTGAACTAGTTTAGGTTATTCATGTATCAAGGCTTTTAATTCATTTCATTTTAGGCCCATCATGGCCCAAAATGTTGAAATAAATTAGTGTGGGTCTAATTAGAGCCCAATTAGGGTTCTAAGCCCATGATAGTCTAATTGGAAGCTTATTGGTCCATTTGGATCAAATAAGGAAGTCCTAGTCCAAAATGGACTTATACAAGGACTTCTAGGGTCTCCAATTGTTTGATGACTATTTGTAGTACTTGTATGATGCATTTGATTGAAGTTTTTGGGAGTCATAATCATAGGTGTTACACATGTCCTTAAGTTTTGGATTCACATTGACTTGAGTATATAGATTACATGACACAAAATTTCCAGTTGTGACATATTTGAATGTCTATAGGGTCCAACGTTGTGTATGGCTAGCATACACGAGTGTTGCAAGGTTGGTGGAAGTTTCATGGATGAGTTGTAAGGGATCAGTCGGCCAGTTATGAGATATTAGCCTTCCTTTAGGAGTGAGGATTAAGTGTTCGCCATGATAATGTATATTGTTAGGGGATTGTGATGATACTTGAGACAAATATGGGTAGGTATGGAAGGTAGTATGGGCCAGTACTACTAAAAGAACATGACCCACACGCGTAGCAAGGAAGTCACAACCCCTAGGGATTTGTTGGGAGTTGGTTCCCCGATTATTATATGGAATGTCTGATATCTTCCTTGTATATTTTCAGCATGGTGGCTACGAGGCGAATTGTGACTAGATCTGGATCGGGATTAGGAGATGGCAGTTAGGGTAGAGCACAGTGCCCGAGACTATTGGGTATATGGAGTTAGATGAGTTGGATGCCAGGATTCGGGAGATCCTGCATGATGAGGTTGCTACACTGTTCCGGGCACAGTTGTCGAAGATGTTTGGGTCTATCAAGATTGCAATGGTTGAGAACTTTGATGAGCGCTATGCAGCCATTACTGAGATGGATGTCGCTGCAGCCTCTGCAGCTGTAGTAGCCGCTTGTGGTGGGACCAGTCTGGCTTTTCCGTACCGGGACTTCGATAACACGAAGCCCCCGAATTTTCATGGGATTCAGGACCCGATCATAGCCATGAGGTGGCTATCTGACGTTGAGGGATGCTTTTTCACATGCTCATGTCCTACTGACAAGAATGTCAGGTGTGCTCTGAACCTGCTGAGGTCCGGAGCATAGGACTGGTGGAGGTTGATGGCAGGGTCATATACTGATGATCACAGAGTTGCAGTTACTTGGGATCAGTTCAGGGAGATGTTTTGTGCTCGCTACATCTTACTGGTTGAGCGGGAGTGGATGGCACAAGAGTTTTGGAGTTGAGACAAGGTAATGAGTTTGTGATGGAGATCACCCGCATGTTCACTGAGAGGTCAATGTTTTGCTAGGAGTTTGCTTCCAAGCAGGCTCATATGACACATTACCTGAGCAAGCTCAAGACCGACATCCGATAGTTTGTTGCTACCCAACGTTGTGATATAATGCTAGATTTACAGGCGGTCGCAAGGTGGTGTAAGCTTGAGATTAAGTTACAGTTGCAAGACCAGAGACAGGCCCTGACACAGTCACAACCTGTGCCAAAGCAATCCAAGACCGCTGATTCTAGATCTGGGGGCCAACACGGACGAACCTGTTGGAAGTGCGTGAAGGGTCATTCGGGAGTTTGTAGATCCGATAGTGCGTGTCGCAAATGCGGCAAAGAGGGGCACTTTGCGAGGGATTTCCACCAGTGATCCCGGGTTCAGGATATGAGGATCTGTTATCACTGCGATCAGGTTGGTCACGTGAAGACGAATTGTCCATTACTTGTTGCCCGGCCGGCGCAGGCTCCAACACCGAATACACTGAGGATTACTGACAGGAGTCAAGGTAGAGCAGAGCCCCCGAGGTCTCGGGGGATGCGCCTTCTAGCTTACAACCGAGGAGGCTAGGCTATCACCGGATGTGGCGGCTGATATGTTTCTATCCTTTCATCTTATTGATTATATCAGTTTTATGCTTGTGTGTTTGTACCTATGTTAGGTACGTTTTTAATGAAATCCTTACGTGCGTTGATATTATTTGACTCCGGGGTGAGTTAGCCATTTGTCTCTTGATTGTTTAGTAGGGAGTTCAGTTTTCCTGTAGGAGAGATTGAGTGTTCGTTGCGAGTCTCTATCGCCAACGGACACATGATTTCTGCTTCTTCAGTCTATCAAGGTTGTGTTCTTTAGATCTTCGGGGTATCCTTCCCGATAGACTTTGATGGGATTAAAACAACCTTTAATCTATGAAGATCGATTAGATCTTGAACAAGTATATAAATATGAAACAGTAAAACGCAATAATAAGAACAAACAGCTTGAATCAAACGTGTCGAATGATTAAATAAAATCCTCAGAAGAGCTCGATTAAGAAGATTAACTGTAGAGGATTAGAAGATTACAAGAACGATTGAAAAATTATACTCTGTATGAATCGCTATTTGATTATCTCTCTGAGCGCTATACTCTGAATCGTTAACCTAATATGCATGCAAGCATTAACTTAAATACTATACATAAAAGGCTCTCGGTTGGACAGGCCCAAACCGGAGAATACAAGGCTAAACTAATGAGCCCAAAAGACGCAACAACAAAAACTATCTTCAGCCCAACAATCTCCCCCTTTGCGTCAATTTGGAGCGAGAACTTCACTTTTTACTTGGGCCGGCAGCTGAAGCTGGTACCTTCTTCATTACGATGTTAAACAGACACTTGGTTATGGAAAGGATGGTCTGTCTAAACCGAACGTACCAATTGATCATATCACTGAAGTACTTGATGTCATCAGCCGAATTCTCCTTACACCGCTTGACGATTGATAGGACGTGTTCCAAGCAAGTCGTGGTGTAAAGGTGCTTGTCTGCTAAAGCGAAGAGACATTTCTGTCCTTCGGCTCTGGTGAACATCACTGAGTTTCGCCTTGGATCTATCTTACCCATTTGCATTGTATTTAGATCACTGGCCGATCCCACTGGTGCTACTTTCGGTTTCTTTTTGAAAACAGTGGCGACCTCCTGATCCATTTGGGCAACCTCCATGATGTAGCAAGCCAACATCCTTTTGACATGGTCTAAGATAGGACCATATTCGGCTTCATTCGTCAGTAGGATATTGTACAATACTATCCAGTCATGAGGATTCAGATTTGGCAGATCCGCCAGGGTGATAATGTGAGCAGTTCTTGCAGATCCACAAATAAGCTTGAACTTAACGTTTGTGAATCTCCCCATGGCAAAAGGCTTCAGCACCCGAACATTAACAATCTTCTGGGCGCTCCATGTAAGGTAATGAGGGAGAGCAGCCTCCAGATAGAAGTCAATGAGCTCCCTGTCAAGCTCATCGTTCGGATGTGGGACTTCAAAAAAGTTAGAGAAGGCGTGGAAGATGAACGTCTTTCGAGTCAGCGGCATATCAAACTGCGAATCGACAGTGTTGTTGCAGTCGAAAGATATCACCGGCTCGAGCCACAAAATGCATGGAGTCTCTATGTCATCTTTTATCATACGATCCCTGGTCCAGGCAGGGAAGAGCAACTTTCGGCTCTCAAGGAGATCGTGGGCTTCTTTTTGCTTTCGTTCGGCTTCTTCAGCCTAACGCGCCACACGGCTGGCATCAGTGTCAGCATTGCGACTGTTCTTTCGCTTTAACATGTCAGCAATGGTCTCCCTGTCTTCATCTTCATCTCCCTCAGCTACGTTTTTACCCTTGTTCTTCACACCCGAACCCGAGGCATGACCAGTTGGGGGTGGTTCGGTTGTGTGAGTAGCTTTGGAGGAAGGAGGTGGTTTCGATCCTTTCTTCTCATCTCCCCCTTGTTTCGGAATGGACACGAAACTCGGTAGGCCTTCAATCTTGCTTAATAAGTCCATGGCCGGAGAGAGTTTTTCAGCGAGGGTGCGCCTCACCGAATGATTAAGGATGTGGTCGTGTGCTTCCAGGATATTGGATAGAGCTGCGTGGACATCCGAAACACACGTCTTTATTACCTCCCTTTCGGATCGAAGAGCTTCCAATTGTTCTTGAGTGTTGGAAAGTTGCGTGCTCTTGACCTTAAGGGCGGTGGTCTTACTTGCCAAGACGTCCATTAGAGAATTTTCCGCCGCAAGATCCTCTTGTAGCTTTGCCAGGCGGGCATCGATGGAGGCACGGAGTGCCGAGTTGTCGTCGCTTATATTCTGTCTGAGGGTAGCGAACGAAGTCAACTCCGTCGAGACGAACTTGGCCAATTGCTGAACAATCGGTTCCAGAGTTGTCTTAGTGGCATCTGCGCTTTCCTGCAAGGACTTCAGCAGGGCAGAAGCATCGTTGAATAGTTTATCGACTTTTGCGGTCGCAGCCTCACAGGCTCGGGTGGAGGCGTCAATGGCAGTAGTTGCTGAGGCCACGGAATCATGTTGAGCCCTAGAGAAGGCATCAACGATCTTCTGAAGAGCGGCTTCAGACAAAGATGACTGCTGATTGGAAGAGGAGGCGAGAAGTTGATCAACCTTCTCGTTGAGCTCACGAAGATGCTTCTTTGTCACTGGAGCATCATCCTCCTCATCACTCTGAACTTGAAACGAACTATAGTAGACCGAATCAAAGTTCATGTGATCACCACCAAGGTACTGATCGTCGCCATCGGAGGCGTCTTCTGGAGATGGAGGTGGTGGTGAAGCTGGGGGTGTTGTGGGTTTGGTTGGTTCAGGTTGAGAAGGTGTGGGGTTAGTTTCGGGTGGTGGTTGTGTATGGGTTTCGGTTTGTGGTGGTTCGGTTACTGGAGGGATTTCGGTAACGGGTGGTGTTTCGGTTGATGTGGTGAAAATGGGTGGTGGTATAGGGAAAGAGGTTGGTGGGATTGTAGGGTTTATGGTGGGAATGGAAATAGGAATTGTGGGTGGAGGTGAAGGAACTGGTGATTGATCAAGTTCCATCTCTGGGGTTGGGGATCGAGGTGGTGTGTTGCCTCGTTGAGGAGATTCGTCTCCTTGTGATCCTTCAGAGTCCGAACTCCTACCTTTGGATTCGCTTGAAGAAGAGGGAATAGTAAGCTTGCGCTTCGGTTGAGTCTTCCTCCTCTTAGGCTGTGGGGACGGAGCAGCCTTCGGTTGTTTGCGCTTTTTGGGAGAAGGTCCCTTTGGAGCTTTGGACACTTGCTTCCCTTTGTCACCCTTTTTGCCCCTGGCCGCCGGTTTATCGGCATCATGAATCGATCGCAGCATGTCCGGTGTCAGTTCCCTCGGACCAGTTGGCCTAAACTCTTTGATCATTCTGATCAGTCTGCTATCGGCGGGCACATCGGCATACATCGACTCCTGGATAGAGTCAATGAAAGAGAATTTTGATGCATCGGATACGATGATCTTCTTGGTATGAAACGTACCAATAGAAGACATCGGTGCACCATCGGCGGTTGGAACATCGAACTTGTCCATGGCCCATCGTGTGATCAATACCCAGAACCGGGCCAACGACACCTCAGAGTGTCATGAAGAAGAAGAGAGGCTCTAAATCAGTTGTTGCCAAAGGACAAACCCATAGTCCAGGTTTATCCCGTTGTACACCCCGTACATTATCGAAAGGAAAAGACGACTGGCACCGTCAGATCCTGAGCTCCTCTTTGACAGTCCCTTGAAGAGAACTGTAAATAACCCATTCCACTGGGGCGGTAGGCAGGACTTCTTAAATTTGGGAATGGAGGTGAGAACCTCTGTGTAGCCCATGTTGTAAAACATGTTAACAGCATCCCAACCGGAATCGTCTCCGGATGAACTCGTGACGGGTCAGCAGCAAACCCTAACATAGTGCAGAAACGGGGGCGAGAAATCGAGGTCTTGTGTTCTGCAAGCTGGAAAAATACCCTGTCAACGGCCTTGTCGTAGTAAGCCGTCGCGTAGACCTGCGATAGGGCCACCATTGGTACAGTTTCAATTCTGGATAGAGCCGGTGCAAGCTGGGAGTACTTGAGACATTCAATGACCGGCGACATGTAGGAGTCATACGCCAGTGGGTTGAGATCAATGACTAGGCATTGTTGGGGCCTGATTGGAAGAATCTGGGAAGTTGCATGAACGGAAGAAGATTCAGCCATTGTTGCAGGTTGGAGAAGAAGATGAACAGTAGACGGTTTGGGAGTATTTTTGCTTCGGAAATATGGAGGCAGTAAAGAGGTAAAAGGTGGTGTTGACGGCTTTTTATAGTGAGGGATTGGAGAGAGAAAGATTGTTTCATATCTTCTATGCGATGATCACGTAGGAGAGAGATTGTCAGAGTCCTAGGATCACGCTACCCAACAAGCGCCGTTTCAGAAGAAAATCGCTTCAAATCCGCACGCGCCATTAATTACCAGAGATATGACGCTTGAATTTCGCACACGCGTCCATAAGTGTCAGTAAAAGCGCGGCCGTTTCAAATTCACACGCGCCTGTCTTTTACCGTTGTTTGAATTTCTATCTTTTGAACTCCCGCCGCGTCAGCAACCTTTTCGTCTTATCCCTTTTTAAACGGCATCTTTTGAATTGAACGCCCACGTGGATTATTGCTGACCACAACTTCATTATTAACCATCCAATATTAATCCAGCCTGTAAAATAATTAGTAACGGAATTTTTGAAAATCAAGGATTTTCGTGCAAAGAGTGTAAAAGAAAAAGAAATAAAGCAACTCTTTAAGGATATTCTGTGATGTCAATAATGACACGAAATTGAGGATCCTGGGCACGAATCTCTTCCTTCAAGGTCAAGAGAGACCTCAAAGTGTTAATGTGGAATCCCGTTGAAGTACGATCAAACATTTATTAATAAAAGTTGAAAGGCTTCTTTTAATAAGGCTAAATAAGGGTGGTTTCGCTTTGATTCATCAATTCTAATCTTGAAATAAGAAAGAAAGTGAACAAAGTACTTGTGAGACCGGTGTAGTCTGTTGAACAAGTAGGTAGGAATTTATTTTATAATGGCTTGGATTAACATAAAACCTCAAAAAAAATTAAAATTGGATTCCTTGGGAAGAAATGTTATGGTGTGTAACAATTTCATAGGAATCACGCAAAAAAAAATTGAGATTTTATAAGGATACATTCGTCAATTCATTGGTGAAAGCTTGATCAAGTAAATTGGTCACCGTCAATTCGTTGGTGTTGAATTTTGGATTTCACTTAGCTCGTAGTGGCACGAAACTAAGATCATGAACACAGATGTTATGTAACCATAAACCTCAGTGGTAGTTGCTGAGAGTCTCAAGGGTTACATTGATGAAACGAATGTAATGGAGAAGTGTAATTGGGTTGGTGTAAGAAAACATAGTACCTCTGCTGCGAACAAAAGGACCAAGCAGGAAACTCTTAACTCATGTGAGAAAAGAGTGAGGTAGCTCACGATTAGAATAAATATGTTAGCCTTATTGGGAAGACAAGGTTTGTGTGTACCAGGTCATGAAGGCTATTATTCAAAATCTTATGAGGCTTGGGACACATACAGCAGCATGCTTCTAGGGACACTTAAGTAAGTCATCAAATATATCCCCATAAACAAATGAGCACACACAATAAAAGTAAAATATATATATATATATATATATATATATATATATATATATATATATATATATATATATTTTGGAGTTTTGATATAAAAAGAATAAAAATAAAATCAAAAAAAAAATAAGACTTAAAAAATTATAAAAGAGTTGAAAGAAAAAAAAACGATTTAAAAAAAACTTTGGAAAAAATTGAAAAACCGAACCCGAACGTTCGGTTGGTTTCGGTTGGGAAAAAGTTGAAAAACCGAACCTGAGCGTTCGGTTGGTTTCAGTTCAGGAAAATTTTGAAAAACCGAACCCGAACCTTCGGTTGGTTTCGGTTCAAGAAAATTTTGGAAAACCGAACCCGAACCTTCGGTTGGTTTCGGTTCAGGAAAATTTTGAAAAACCGAACCCGAACCTTCTGGAGGTTTCGGTTTTGGAAAATTTTAAGAAACCAATGAGTTTAGATATGCAATTTGGAAAAACTTTTTACACAAAGAAAAACAAATTTTTGTACAAAGAAAATATACAACACAGAAAACTACCTTTGAAGTAATGAGCGAGTCAGATGTTTGAACCGAACCCGAACGTTCGGTTGGTTTCGCTTCTTACGTTTGAGTTTGAGAGGTAGTGTGAGGTACTGACTATGATTCCATCATACCTAGCCCTTGCAATATTTTATTGAATGATGCTTCAGGAATAGCTTTGGTAAAGACGTCAGCCAGTTGATCAGTGGTTCTTACGAAGTGAACTTCGACATTTCCATCTTCCACATGATCTTTGATGAAGTGATACCTCAGTGCTATGTGTTTGGTTTTAGAGTCACTACAAGAAAAAAGGCCTTTTACGACGCGCAAAACACGACGCTCTTTGATTTATGTTACGCATTAGAGAGCGACATTAAAAAAGTGTCATCTCTTCAAAAATTTTAAGGATTTAGGTCGCGCATTACTGAGTGCCCTTAAATTAGTGTCTCATGTAAAAATATTAAAAACACGGAGGGCACCTATAATAAAAAGGGCGTCCTCTACAAATGTCGCTTTATAATTTTAAAAACGCGCGTTTCTGGGACTCAGGGGGAAACTAAATCCCCCAAAATTTTGAACACCCGCTTCCTCTTCCTCTCTACTCTCTACACCCGCCAAATCGACTTCATTCTCTCCCTTCTTTCTCTCTGCAAACCCCTTCTTCTCCGATCGACTTTCACTTCCTTCTATTTGCAAACCCTAATCAAACATAACACATTTGAAATAGTAATATCTTCTTTCATTTTCTCCCCTGCTACTCTCTGTAAAACCTAGCAGCCGCCACCACTAGAAACATGGAAAATCCCCCAAAATTTTGAAGTACCCCGCTCACTCCTCTTCACCTCTACCCTACTCCATCTACAATGACTCCCCATGTTTACAAACCCTAGTCTAGTTGTGCTTCTATCCTTGGTCCTATTTCTTCATCCATTCAAGCAAATTAGGGGAACACGACTTCTCCGTGTTACCTAATATGCGACTCCCATGAAACCGAGTTGCTCAACAGGATGAAACTCAACATCTCCGATCCGATCTTTATCTATTCTCTCAATATCTCTTGCGCTTTCGTATTTATAGCTAGAGTTGGAGAGCGAAAAGAAGAAAGAAGAAAGAAGAAAGAAGAAAGAAATGATGTGCGTATTCTTCCTCTTTTCTTCCTCTAGCTCGATCACAACCCTTCTTCTCCCTTCTTATTATTTCTTTTTTTATTTGCAGGTGAGGGTGTGAGGTGGCGTTCAAAGGTTGTCAAGGGGTTGTGAGGAGCTATAGGGCTCAAGTTCGAGGTTGAAGATTAGAAACCGAAGGTTGAAGATCAGATTTAGGATTAGATGACACTCTGGCGAACATCTCTCCATGTTTTTCTTTATTTGCTACACCGACTTGAGAATAGAGCTTCATATTAAGGTTGGTGTCTTCTGTCTTCCTCTTTCTCTCTCTAGAAGACCTGTATAAGCATCGGCATGGAGAATTCTTGTTGTTTAATTGCAACCATCTGCGTATCATCATGCGCCTTCTTCTTACATCTTACGCCTTTTGTCGTTTGCTGATTTCATCATCGGTATATGTTCTTCATCAATTTACAAAAAAAATCCCCCAATTTGTCCTCGATCAAACCAAGCAAGGTGATGGTCAACATACTGTTACCTAATTTCTTTCAAACATCATTAATCTCAATGATTCTTCTTCATCTTCATATGCTGCATAATCGTCTTTTGATTCAGGTACTCTTATGTTTCAATTTGTTAAGTTGAAGGTGAGGAGACCACGTTGATAATGGGCTTTGTCTCCTTCTTCTCTATATCTTTCATTTTGTTGTTAACCCTTCTTCTTCTTCTTCTTCTTCAGGTTGATGATTATGTGTTTATGTGGTCTCAAAACCTCCTAGCCTTTCACACACATAATCTTACAGGCATCTACTTGAAGGTAAGAAGGATCTATCATTTAGTATTTTTAATAATTTGTTCTTGTTGCTTTTGTTGACTAGCTTAATGCGAATTTATGTCTATCTTGATTTTTTAAGAGATTTGGAGCTTTGGATTTGATGTTGAAATTAAAGAAAATAATGATAGTAGGAATAAGGTAGAAAAGATAATGAGATCTTGTTAATTTGTGACAAGCTTGATGATGCACACCAGGTGGTCGATGAAATGCTACAACCAAGTTTTATTTCTTCTTCGTTGAGTGAAAAAACCTAATGTAAGAATGAAGGGGATGAAAAAAGTGTTTGGTAAGATATAGTATATAAAATGGTCAGACAATGGGATACTCACAGAAGGGTTCGACAGTACCTAAAGTTGCTTTTAACTTGCAAGCACCAAAAACTCTTATGAAAGGATGTTACTGATGCTTCTCAGTTCTCATCGATTACAGGGGTAATTACAGAGTTAGTTTCAGAGTTAGTTTTCTCGTTGATTGAGTTTGGCCAACTAACACAACAAGTAAGTATAAAAAGGAAATCTGATAACCTTTAATTAAGCCTACATATGCTTTCAACACTCATTTGAACTATCTTCAAATAGAAACTAAATAGAACACACATACATAGGATTTGAAGAAGATGTTTGAGAAGCTAGACCTTGATGTAAATACGTAGACCTTTTGATGCAAAATCTTATTATAGTTTTTTTTTCTTTTTCTTTCTGCAGCAATGAAACAGAGCTACTAAGAGGAAGGTACTCGTGTGCTAATTAATCTTTAAAAACTCATATGTCAAAATGTTTTTAATAAGCTAGCTATTGTTTGTGGTACAATTTTGACTAATTTACATTGCAATGTCCCATTTTTTTTGGAGACAGCAGAAGAAAAGTTAAAGTAACATATCATAAGTATTTTTGATTATTCATGTAAAGTAATATATTAAACGAGAGCAAATTATATGTTTTAAAAGTTATAAGAATTTAATACAACAAAAAAGAGAGAGAATAAAAATATACTAACGATCATTTTTTGAATTTAAAATTGTTCGGAATTTCTTTTTTCTTATACTATTTTGTTTCTATGCAGCTTGAATGGATGTACCAATATACAAAGATAAATGGATTCTCAGTATTCAAATTCGCACTATACTCTTGAGGTAATATTTATTTTACATAATTTGCTGATAAAACATAAAATTAAGGGATCCTAATCTTTAATCTTTACAACCAGAGATAAACAATGACTCTGAATTTGGAATCAAGTCATTTTTTACAACAACGCAACAAGACATAATTCAGTATGTCTACTCTACTCCTTCTCTTTTTATTTACTTGTAAAACTTTAATCTGACATGACATGGTTGCTTAATGCTCTAAATGTGTGACATGCAGTATGGGCCAAATAGTATGGGCCGCAAATACTTCTTAGTCTACCAAACTATGTTTCATGCACTATTATGGTCTATTTCTACCCTGCTGATGAAACCCCTGGTTGCACTAAACAGGTTCGAATCACATTTTCTCATGTCGTTATCCTTAAAGAAATGATCTTGTCGAAGCTTACATCTGCTAATGTTGGATGCTTAAACATATTTGGAAAAATTATTGTTGATTCTCGTCTAGAAAGTATATGAGTAGATAAACAATATTTGTTATGCAATCTTTAGGCATGTGAATTCAGAGACTCTTATGAAAAATTCAAGAAAGCAGGAGCCTAGGTTATCGAGATTAGTGGTGATGATGCAGAATCACACAAGGTAATAATAATAAGAATCAATCTCTAATGTTGCAATTATAAGCTTGGTAGATGTGTACACATATCAATTAGTACACCCATACACATGTATATCCATTGTTATTCTTGTTTTAATGTGTAATGAAGTAACACCAAAAAGGCAAGCAAGGGCATATTCGGAAAAACTTATATGGGAAGCGTTTTGAGTATACTGGAAGGACAGTTATCTCCCCTAAACCTAATCTAAAGATTACAGAGGTCACTCACTCTCACTCACTTGCTTCCCCATTTTTCTTTTTTCTTTTTTATGGGAGTATTTATTATTCTAGGTTGGAGTTCCTATCAAAGTGGCTATGACTTTAAGCTACCCTGAGCGTGTTTCAGATCACAATATATAATTTTAACTCTTACATATGCAATGCCTAACTTGTTGTTTTTTGTTAACTCTTACATATAATTTTAACTCTTACATATGCAATGCCTAACATGGATGGGAATAAATATTTTCATGAGGTTAGGCTCTGTTTCTAGCCATGGAGTGTTCATCAAGTTTTTTTATACCGTTATTTTGCTATTATAAATCAAGTAACTATACTACTTAGGTTGCAAGCAAAACAGGTGGCCTTCCAGAAAAGAAAGAGGTCCTTCTAGAGGATCTGATCCTGTATGGCTAGAGCTTCACCATTCACATATAGCAGATGTATGACTCATGGGATTCTTTCTTCTAGTTCTTATCAGATGCATTCGAAATTTTTTTTTGATAAATCGTGCATTGCCAGGCTAGTGTACGGTTGCATGACAAGATGACAAGCTTTGTGTCCAAGAATAAAGCTGCACAAATGCATGGTTCAAGTTCTATTTACATGTCTTCATATATGGCAATACCTCGGCTTTCTGCAGCTGAAGTGCTTTATGGTTCTAGTGAAGGTAAGTTATTGTTAATCTTAGATATTTACAAAATAGGTTTTTTGTTGCTTTTAGTGTTCCTTTTATTGTATGTAGGTTTTATAGGCATTACTTCATTATGAAATGATAAGAACACTTATATTAGAGGTTTGTATATAGTCAGTTGTGTCAAGATGATATGCCAATGGTTAGAAGATCTGCTGCTACAAATTTGGGGAAATTTACTGCTACTATGGAACCTTCTCATCTTAAGACTGAATTCATGCAAATATTTGAGGATCTTACACAAGATGGTAACTTTTTCTTACTTTAGTTATTTAGTGATACTTTCATCCAAGTGCTCTAATATGTAAAATGTTGTCCTTGTTCAATGGTTCATGTTGTTAGTCATCTTAGAGATGATCATTTCTTGATTCCAATATCTATAAGCTTGAAACAGGTATTCATTACATTCATATATACATATACATGAATGGAAATAATGTTTGTGAGATCTTAACTATAAAATGGTTTCCTTTTGTTATATTATAGGAGAATCTACTGAATGATGAAATTAGTAAACTTAAGAGAGATATGGAAGCACAAGAAGAACATGTCCAAAATCGTCAAAAGGAGATGAATGCTTTAGAAGCTCGAATATCTAGTTAAACATTAAATTAATTATGCAGGTTTTGAAGTTTTTGATGGAAAAGAATAGTGTTAATGCTCTTCATAGAAACGTATGTTGGTATTTTAGGAAATTTGGCTAATAATTTAGTTAATTATATAAAAAATGTTGAAATGTTACATTTGTCTACTATTGGAATGATTATTTGTATAACATTAACTTTTGTGCAATGCATTGTATTATTTGTATTTGGTATTTTATTTTCCATTATGTGACATGAAATGCAAATTTAATATGAAAATAAGTAAATCCATAAATATTTTTTTTTAAAAAAAAATTTAAAATTACGATACGCAAAAATGTGTGTCATCTTCATTTATGACATGGCCTTTCTTGATAGGGGCTTTTTTGATACGCATTGCGTGTCATTAACATGCGCGTCGTAAGGTTACGACACGCGAATGCGTGTCGTCTTCCTTTATGACAGGGCTTTTCTTGATACGCCTTGCGTGTCGTAAACGCGCGTCGTAATTGTGCGTCGTAAATGAGCGTCGTAAATGCGCGTCGTCTACAGACGACGCGCAAAAGCGCGTCGTCTCTCTTTATGACAGGGCCTTCCTTGACGCGCATTTGCGCGTCGTCTGAGCCGTTTACGACGCGCAATGAGCGTCGTAAAAGGCTGTTTTTCTAGTAGTGAGTGTTGCACTGGGTTATGACAGATCCTAATTGCACTTTCAGAGTCACAATATAGTGGGATCTTCTTCATATTGAGTCCATAGTCTCGAAGTTGACTCTGGATCCAAATCACTTGGGATGTGCAGGATGCAGCGGCAATGTATTCCGCTTCGGCAGTAGACAGCGACACACACGTTTGTTTCTTGGATTGCCAGCTGACCAGCTTCCCATCAAGAAATTGACAGCCACCAGTTGTGCTTTTACGGTCGAGTCCACATCCTCCAAGGTCAGCATCAGAGTAGGCTTGAACGAAGAAGCCTGAATTGGATGGATACCATAGACCTAAGGAGGTGGTTCGCTTGAGATAGCGTAGGATGTTCTTTACTGCCAGCATGTGAGGTTCGCGTGGGTTAGCCTGAAATCGAGCACAATAACACATAGAAAACATGATATCAGGCCTGCTAGCAGTTAAATACATCAGTGAGCCTATCATTTGACGATAGAGTGTGATATCGACAGCCGGTTTATCTAGTGAAGGGGTAAGCTTGGTGCCAAATGCCATTGGGACTTTTACTTTTGAGTCTCCCATCATTCCAAACTTCGCTAGGAGAATCTTCGTGTAAGCTTCCTGATTGATAAAGATGCCTTCGGGTCCCTGTCTTATATTTAAACCAAGGAAAAAATTAATAGGACCCATTGAGCTCATTTCGAACTTAGTCTCCATCAACTTTCTGAATTCAGCAGTTAAGCTGGGATTCGTAGAGCCAAAGATGATGTCATCGACATAAATTTGAACTATCATAAGGTGGTTACCTTCCTTTTTGCGAAAGAAGGTTGGGTCAACCGAACCTTGTTTGAATTTAGACATCTTTAAAAATTTTGTAAGCGTTTCATACCAGGCTCTCGGAGCTTGTTTAAGGCCGTACACAACTTTATCCAGAATATAGCAATGATTAGGATACTTTTCGTTCACGAACCCAGGAGGTTGCTCCACATACACAGTTTCTTCGAGTTCTCCATTGAGAAATGCACACTTGACGTCCATTTGGAAAACCTCAAAGTTTTTGTGAGCAGCATAGGCCAGAAATATTCGAACAGATTCTAGCCTAGCTACTGGAGCGAACGTCTCTTCATAATCTATCCCTTCCTCCTGACAGTATCCTTTGACCACCAGACGAGCCTTGTTCCTAATGACATTACCTTCCTTGTCCATTTTGTTCCTAGAAACCCATTTGAGACCGACAACCGAAGCATCTGGAGGAGTTGGAATGAGGTGTCAGACTTTATTCCTATCAAACTCGTTCAGTTCGTCTTGCATTGCTTGAACCCAATCAGAGTGATCGAGGGCAGTATTCACTGTCTTCGGTTCCACTTTTGATACGAATGAGTTAAACATACAAAACTCAACCTTTGAGAATAAGGATGTCTGCTTTGCCTTTAGTTGAGATCGGGTTAGAACTTTTTCAGATACATCACCAACTACTTGAGAGATAGGATGATCTCTGGTCCATTTGGTAAGAGGAGGGTAATTCGGATCAAAGGTTGGATCTAGTTCAGCGTTGATCATCTCTTCTGGCTCAGATTGGCTATCGAAATCAAGCGTCATATCATCATTCTCCCCCTCAATTGATGAGTCTTGAGAAACATGAGGTTCAGGGGTTTCTTGCGGTGCTGGACTTTCAGACGTTGAAGCACTTTCGTTTGGAGGGGCGTCTTCGGTTGGAGAGGTACCTTCGGTTGGTGAAGGACCTTCGGTTGGAGATGTATAGTTTGGCTCCCCCTGGACTTGTGAGCTTGGCTCCCCCTCGACATGAGAACTTGGCTCTCCCTCGACTGAAGCATTGATGGATGGAGATTCATCAGTGGGCGATTCTCCTTCATGTATTCTTCTTGCCGCATCTTCGACAATCTGCTTCATATGATCAACTTTGTTGTCAGCTGCATTTGCTTCTGAGAGAGAAGCTTTTTCCGGTTCGTCAAAGAGTTCCATAAATTTCTCGTATAAATTGGCGATCTAGACAGTGACTTGGCCAGTTTGAGGAAGGATTTCCCCGGCAGTGTCGTCTATGGCCTGTAGCTTCTTGACATAGCTATCGTCAAAGGTCACATAGTATGTCTCCTCAATCCTTCTTGAACGTTTGTTTAGGACCCTGTGCGCCTTGGATGTGAGTGAGTAACCCATAAAGATTCCCTCGTCGGCTTTGACATCAAACTTGTTGCAGTGTTCTTTAGAGTTAAAGATGAAACACCTTGAGCCAAACACGTGGAAAAATTTCACATTGGGCTTTCTGTTGTTTAATATCTCATATGGCGTGAGCGTGAATCGCTTGTTGAGATAGGACCTGTTTTGGGTATAACAAGCAGCAGAAATAGCGTCAGCCCAAAAATAAAGAGGTAAGGAAGCGAAACTTAGCATAGTTCGGGCGGCTTCACACAAGGATCGGTTTCGTCTTTCGACTATTCCGTTCTGTTGTGGTGTGTAGGGAGCTGAGAAATTGTGACTAATTCCCTTTTCTGCAAGGAACTCTTCAAACTCCCTGTTCTTGAATTCGAGACCATTGTCGCTCCTGATGTTGCGAACGACCTTCTTGAGCTGGACTTCAATTTGCTTGATAAACACTCTTAGCTTTTGAGTCGCTTCAGATTTGAGCTTCAGAAAGAACACCCATGTAAATCGAGAAAAGTCATCAACGATAACAAGAATATACTTGCTACCACCAATGCTTTCGATAGATGAAGGACCACACAAATCGATATGAAGCAATTCGAGTGGTTCAACAACTTTTGTGTTGATTACAGATGGGTGACTTTGACGAATCTGCTTTCCCATTTCGCATGCAGCACACAAATGCTCTCTGTCGAACTTGAGCAATGGAAGACCCCTAACATGACCTCCAGTGACAAGTCGGTTGATATCTTTGAAATTGAGATGTGAGAGTCTTCAGTGCCACAACCAGCTTTCGTCGGATTGAGCTTTTGATAACAGACAAATGGCTGGGTTTCCTTTGATGGGTTTCATGTTCAGAGGAAACATTTCACCCTTTCGCTCTGACTTTAGAATCACTTTCTTTGTCCTTTTCTCTATGATTTCAGAACCTTCATCATCAAATGAGACTTTGAGACCTGTACCTCCAACAAGCTGAGATACACTGATGAGGTTGTGTTGGAGTCCTTCCACAAAGGCCACCTTCCTTATTGTAAAGTCACCATTCGTTATCATCCCGTATCCCTTTATGGTGCCGAAAGAGTTATTTCCAAACTTAACGTTGCCACCATTTGCAAGAGATCTGTATTCCCTGAGCTCCTCTTTCCTCCCTGTCATGTGACGCGAGCAGCCACTATCGATGTACCATTCTTCGTCGAACTGCTCGTCACTTATAACCTGCAAAAATTAAGCAGATTTAGGAACCCAAAGTTTCTTGGGTCCATGTGAGCTTTTCATGGGAATGGGAATAGTAAGAGAGATGTCAACTAGATATGTTCGTTTTATTAGAGTTGTCTCATCTTTCTTTTTAATGGTAAAGACTTTTATTTTGTTAGGATTGGGTGTGTTCGTTTTAGATTCTGGTTTGGATTCGTCGACCTTCTGCTTTCCCTTCTGTTCAGCTGATGAACGAGGTTTACGAGACTGAACTGGATTAGCTTTGGAGCAAGATGGAGATGAATTGGTGGAAGTAGAAGAATTAGATGTACGAGAAGAGTTAGAATGAGAGGTTTTGGATGGAGAAAACTTCCTGGCTGGTGATTCTTGGTGACTCTTTTGCTTTTGATCATTGGGGGGACTGACCTTAGAGTCTTGTTCTCCTTTGACTTCATAACCGAACCTCTGCGTTCGGTTGGAGTTGTTCTTGGAACCGAACCTTTGGTTTCGGTTGAAGTCCTTTTCAGAACCGAACCTTTGCCTTCGGTTGGTATCTTCTTGTGAACTGAACCTTGACTTTCGGTTGGTATTTTCCTGTGAACCGAACCTTGGCTTTCGGTTGTTGGAATTTTCAGGCTTTCTTACAGGATTGTTTTCATACTTCAGATTCTTGTCTTTGTGTGAATAGTATGCATTCTGGGAGTGCCAGAATTGTTTCCTTTCAGAAAGGTTTTTCCTGTATCTTTGGTTCCTTTCTATCTTCTTATCCCTCATCTGCTTAGGTTGATGATGAACGTTTGCTTTCGTTTTTGTTGTCACCTTGGCTGGTTCCTTTTGAACTTCCGGCGTTTTACTTTGAGCCGAGGGAGCAGAGGGAATGTCCGAAGAAGATTCAGTTTGCACTGAGGAAGTGGAAGGAATATCTGATGAGGTTTCACTTTGAGCTGTTGGAGTAGAGGGAATGTCTTCTTTTGTTGAACGATCATCCTCCAGAGGAATACCTTTCGTACCACTGGTGCTTGGCTCATTGAAATTGTCTGGTTTGTTCAAAGGTTCAGGGATGTATCTTCCTCTCCTCATCCAGGTGGTTCTTTCAGACAAACCAACGGTTTCGTTTGCATTATCAATAGGAGCTTCCCAGAAGTACTCATCACAACCATCAGCATTGTCTTCGTTCACAATAGCTGTAAGTTCGGCTGTTTGATGTTCGGTTACTCCAGTCACCTTGTATACTTGATTTGGAGTGGTCCTGACTTTTTGATACACAACTGCTTTTTCTACTAATTTCGGGGACTTTTGTTGGGACAATCTAGCGAATTCCACAGAATTTTCAGAAATAAGATTTTTGTGGTTCTCAGTTTCGCTTTTAACAAATTCTGAGCAATCAACCGTATCCTCTACAAAAATTTCACTCATGTTTTCGTCCTCGTTAAGCTCAGATGCATTTTCAACATCGATTTTATTTTTTGAGCTTACGTTGGCGTTTAGAGAGTCAAATTTTTGCATGGTTTCGGTTCTCAGTTTAAGTCTGTCATTTTCGTCCAAAAGATTTTTGAGCATGTCCTTGTGGACTTTGGATTTAATGAAGGACTCAATTTTGTCCAGTCCATACATATAGGTTGGGTTGACATCATCAGACGATATCACACTCTCACAATTGTAGGCTTCGGCATCGATTTCATCCTCCTTAAATTCTAGGAAGGGCAAAATCATGCGATGGATCTTTTGACCTATCTCACAGTCTAAATGAAGTTGAGTAATATTGGAATATAAGCATTTAGCGATTAAACAAAAAACATTTCGTTGTTTTAACAATTTTAAATTGTCTCTCTGCAAATAAATGTTTTCGTCTTTAACTTTGACTAATTCCGACTCTTTTAACTCAATCCACATCCGCCGCTCCTCACTCTTCGACGCCACCCTGCTTAATTGATCAGTCAGGTTAGAATTGGTGACTCGAGTTTGTGTTAAGCTACTATCTAAATGAGAAATTCTTGTATTAACATTTTTTAGTTCTTTCTCATATGAGGATGGTGGTACTTTAGATGAAACAAAAGCAGATTGTACCTTCTTTATCAGTTCATCGAGCTCATTGAACTGCTGGCTGAGTGGTTTGGCCGTAAAGCACATATCCTCCTGTACCTTCGGTCCGTCGCTTCCTCCATCGGTGTTGTATTCTCTCATTTGTGATACGTCAGTCACCATGAAGCATTTTCCTCCACTGCTATCCTCCTTAACCACATATGCCTTTCCATGGGTAGGCTTCCTCACTTCTTCATCTTCTGAGTCAGTAGACCAAACTTCTGTGCTACCGAACTCATCGTCATTAACCGAACCCTGCACAATAAGAGCATTAATAGAAGGGTTAGCTGTAGACTTCTTCTTTCTCAACTCATCCAATCTCTTCTGCAGCACGGCTTCCTCATCCTTTCCATCGTCCTTTTCAGCCATCTTCTTAAGAACACAGTCCTTAGCATAGTGGTTCTTGCCACCATAGTAGAAATAGCTTACTCCGGAATCGCCATCTGCCTTCGGTTCCTTCTTGGGCTCCTCAGCCTTCGGTTCATTGTTCACTTTTTCTGAGCTGTAACTCCCCTGCCAGTTTCGGTTTTTGTTGCTGGGGAATCTCTTCTTTATGAACCTCTTAGGATTGGACACCATCATGGCATAATCCTCAGACGTGAGATCATATTCCTCCAAGTTAAGCTCTTCATCCTCCATCACAGCTTTACTTTTAGATAGAAGGGCCAACGAACCAAGACTGGAAACAACGTTCTTCTCTTGTACCACAATCTTCTCTTGAGACTTTAGAATACCCACCAGTTTCGCCAAAGAGTATGATTTAAACTGCTCATGGGCTTTGACTATGGAAACCACTGCTCTCCATTCAGACCTTAGTCCGTTCAAGAAAGTAACCTTCTGTTCGATAAGCTTTCTTTCAATGTTGTGTTTGATCATCTTGCTGAGAAGATGATTGAAGCGATCAAACGTCTGGGTCACAGTTTCTTCGGCCCCTTGCCTGAATTCTCCAAACTCAGATAGAAGCAAGGTTTGGATGGAATGTTCAAGATCTTTGTCTGTAGAATACAGTTCGCGAAGTCTATCCCATACTTCCTTCGCCGTAGCGCATGAGCTGACCAGTCTGAATGTGTCTGACTGAAGGGCGAATCTGATCAACCTTAATGCTTTAATATTACACTGGAATTTGTCTTTCTCGTCTTGTGCAATATCCTTCACGTCCTTAAGCAGATCGTTGTACTCTTTTTGTGTCTTGATGATTCTGGATGTAGAAAAATGAGAAAACGGTCCATTGATGATGGCTTCCCATATGAGATAACCATTGTCCTCCGATCCAATCACGTAATCTTCAAAATGATGCGCCCATACTTCATAGTCATGGGTGTATAAAATTGGAATTTTTGTCGTCGAACCGATGCTGTTGGAAATATTAATAGGGTTTGATTGCGTCGCGTCCATTATGATCGTAAAAACCTGTTCAAAGATCAGACTTGTAATAAAGCAGATTAGGGCAAAACAATAAATACTAAGATACGTCAATTAAGATGACAGCTCAATAAATATCGATGATTGCGGAAAACCCTAATGAAAATCTTTTTCACAGAAAAGATGTGTATCGATTACACAGCCTCCCGCTCTGATACCAATTGATGGGATTAAAACAACCTTTAATCTATGAAGATCGATTAGATCTTGAACAAGTATATAAATATGAAACAGTAAAACGCAATAATAAGAACAAACAGCTTGAATCAAACGTGTCGAATGATTAAATAAAATCCCCAGAAGAGCTCGATTAAGAACATCAACTGTAGAGGATTAGAAGATTACAAGAACGATTGAAAAATTATACTCTGTATAAATCGCTATTTGATTATCTCTCTGAGCGTTATACTCTGAATCGTTAACCTAATATGCATGCAAGCATTAACTTAAATACTATACATAAAAGGCTCTCGGTTGGACAGGCCCAAACCGGAGAATACAAGGCTAAACTAACGAGCCCAAAAGACGCAACAACAAAAACTATCTTCAGCCCAACAGACTTCGTTCCAATTCATATGGGGGATATATGTGTGATTGTGGGTAAGGACCGACTTAGTCATTTCAGTTCCATGATTGACTGCGAGGGTCAGTAGTGGTAGTTATAACCCCAAGTGGGGGAGAATTGGTTATGTACAGCGAGGGCACCAGAGTGGGTTTAAGGTTTTGCTAAGCTACTAAAGCTCACCAATATATTCAGCATGGGTGTGCGGGTTATTTGGCGTATGTGGTGGATACGTTGATCAGGGATCAGGTTTCAGTTTTGGATATTCCGGTTGTTACAGAGTTCATTGATCTGTTTCCGGAGGAGTTACCTGGAGTGCCTCTGGAGAGGCAGGTCGAGTTCAGGATCGAGCTAGTGCCAAGTGCGGCCCCTATCGCCAAGGCGCCTTACCGATTGGCACCACCCAAGATGCAGGGGCTGTCATCTTAGCTGCAGGAACTGTTGGGCAAGCAGTTCATTCGTCCAAGCAGTTCTCTTTGGGGAGCACCGATTCTCTTCGTCAGGAAGAAGGACGGTTCACACCATATGTGCAGTGATTACTAGTAGTTAAACAGGTTAACGGTGAAGAACCGTTATCCACTCATGAGGATAGATGAACTTTTCGATCAGTTGCAGGGAGCATCTTGGTTCTCTAAGATAGACCTGAGGTCAGGATACCATCAGGTCAGAGTTAGGGAGGAGGACGTGGAGAACACCACATTCCGGAGTTGTTATGGACATTACGAGTTCGTGGTGATTCTGTTTGGGCTCACTAACGTGCCGACAATATTTATGGACCTGATGAATTAGGTATGCAGACCGATGCTTGATCTCTCGGTCATTATGTTCATAGATGACATCTTGGTATACTCCAAGACCTGACAGCAGCATAAGGAGCATCTTCATGAGCTATTGGGTGTTTTGAGGCGAGAGCAGCTATATGCCAAGTTCTCAAAGTGCGAGTTTTGGTTACAAGAGGTTCTGTTCCTTAGACACATCGTTAACCAGAAGGGGATTTTGGTCGACTCGACGAAGATCGAGGCGGTTATGCAATGGGAGGTTCCGAAATCTCCCTCGGATATCAAGTGCTTTTTGGGATTGGCAGGGTACTACTGGAGATTCATACAGGATTTCTCCAAGATTTCGGTACCACTCATTCGTATGACGAAGAAGGAGGTGGATTTTCGGTGGGGCCCGGAGTAGCAGACTACATTTGAGACTCGGCGTAGCGAATCTGTGAGGCTACAGTTTTGACACTCCATGAGGGAGTTGAGGATTTCGTGGTGTTTTGTGATGCATAAATTACAGGATTGGGAGCGGTTCTTATGTAGAGAGGACGGGTGATAGCCTATGCATCGCGACTGCTAAAGCCGCATGAGACGAGATACCCTACACATGATCTGGAGTTGGGAGTGGTGGTGTTCACTTTAAATATTTGAAGACATTATCTCTATGGGGGTCCGCTATACAATATACACAGCCGACAAGAGTCTGAGACACATCATGGATCAACCAAACCTGAATATGAGGCAACGCAGGTTGCTGGACGTAATCAAGGTTTATGACTGCGAGATCCTTTACCATCCAGGTAAATAGAATGTGGCTACGGACGCCCTAAGCTGCAAGTTGACCGGACCTTCTGTTCCAGCTGCATATATGAGGATATTAGTGGATTCTCCACTTGTAAGCTTGATTAGGGAAGCTCAGACTGGGGGTATTCGATAGGAGATCTGTAACCTTGAGAGGATCAGGGGCGAGATCACCCGATTTGTGCAGGATAATCGGGGATTATTGACCTCTTGTGGTCTGGTATGGGTTCCGCTGTCTTGTGGGGTCAGAAATATTGTTCAGGAGGAGGCTCCTAAGTCTCACTTCTTTATTCACACGGGGGCCACCAAGATGTACTGGGATCTACGCCTGAGTTACTGGTGACCATGCATGAAGAGGGAGATCGCATGGTATGTTGAGAGGTGCTTGACCTGTTGGATGGTCAAGGCTGAGAATCAGAGGCTGCATGGCAAGCTGCAGCCTCTGGATATTCCCATGTGGAAATGGGAGCAGATCATGATGGATTTTTATCACCAAGCTATAGAGGACGACAAGGGGCTTCGACGCTATTTGGGTAATCATGGATCGATTGACCAAGCAAGCTCATTTTCTAGCGATACGGGAGAGTTCTTCGGCTGAGAAGTTGGCTAATATATATATATATATATATATATATATATATATATATATATATATATATATATATATATTCGCGAGATCGTTGCTCGCCACAGGGTACTAGTCTCTCTTGTGTCAGACTGTGATGTTCGATTCACCTCCCGTTTCTAGCAGAAGTTCCACGAGGAACTGGGCTCGCGACTACATTTCGGTACAACCTATCATCTGCAAATAGACGAACAGAGTGAGCGGACCACACAGACTCTCGAGGATATGCTGAGAGCCTGTGTTATTGACTTCGGTGGGAGCTGGGACTCCTACATACCCCTTGCAGAGTTCTCCTACAACATCAACTTTCATTCCAACATAAGTGCCCCACCATTTGAGTTGTTGTATGGACGGAGATGTCGTACCCCAGTCTGTTAGCGTGAGGTTGGTCACAGGGTGATAGGCCGGACCAAGGTAGTTCTGCAGACTACCGAGAAGATTCAGTAGATCATACCGTGGTTGCAGATTGCTCAGAGTTGGCCGAAGAGTTATGCTGATCGACGCCGATCTGAGTTGTTGTTTCAGGTTGGTGACATGGTACTACTAAAGGTCTCACCTTGGAAGGGTGTGATACGCTTCAGAAAGCGGGGAAATTGGGTCCCTGATACACTGGACCTTTTCGGGTTATTTCCAGGGTTGGCAAGGTGGCATATAGATTGGATCTTCTACAGGAGCTCAGTCAGATTCTGAGCACTTTTCACGTCTTACAATTGTGGAAGTGGATACTAGATGAGGAGGCAGTGGTGTCATTAGATGATATTCAGGTCGATAAGCGCCTGAATTATGTGGGGAGTCTAGTGGTCGTGTTGGAGAGGAAAGTGAAGGCTCTATGGAACAAAGAGGCACCTTTGGTAAATGTACAATGGGAGCACCGTAGGGGATCTGATTGGACTTGGGAGCCGGAGGTTGAGATGCGAGAGCATTACCTGGAGTCATTTGCTAGAGTAAACTTCGCGGACTAAGTCTTGTTCAAGTGGGGGAGAATTGTAATATCCCGACTCCTAGGTATAAAATTTAAAGCTTTATATTCATATTTGTAGACCTACTCGACTAGTTGGCTGCCCCAACTCGTCGTGTAGAAACTGATCAGGCCGCGTGAACATCAGGACCTACTCGACGAGTTGGAGGATCGAACTCGACGAGTTGAGGTTGTGCTTGAAAACCCTAATTTTTAGGGTTTGCACCCTATCTAAAGGACCTTAAGTTCTCCCTCCAGCCTCGTTTACCACCATCACGTCCAGAAACAAACACTAATTGAGCTAACCTCCTATTTTGAGTGTGTAAGGATAAAGATTGTGTGTTTGGTGCATTTCTTGAAGAGGCTTGCGGATTGAGAAGCTTGGAACGAGAAGGAGTTTGTACATCCAACATCTACCTCATTTTGGCATTCATTTGAAGGTAAAAGGTCATTACGTTTATCATTATCTTGTTACATCTCTGTCACACCCCAAAACCAAGAACGGCGGAAACGTTCTGGGGCGGAGGACGTCATGTACAATATCACAACAATGAAAAGTAGTAAACAAGCAACAAGATCATCCATTGTATTAATAATATAATTATTATCTAAGAAAAGATCGACTTGATGTCAATCTATAAAATGGTTTGAAGGCATGGGTTTGATAAAACAGTTTAGTATAAAGAAACATTTGTTTGAAACACAATTGTAAATAAGTTTGAAATGTAACATACAGAGTAATATGTCCAGTGTAATAAGGAGTTTTAAACACATAAAGTGTCTATGAAAAACATTTGAAGGAAACTGTTTGGTAAAACGGCTAATGAGTAGCCAATCATTTGATTGCTGCTTATTAATCACATGTGATTGATATAATAATTAGCATAATTCTACTTGTATCCCCCCATAAAACATTTAAAAATAGTTAAAACATTGATTAAGGGGTATGAACTCACCTGTAGCAAGTGGATCGGAAGGAAGTGTCGGATAAGTGCTTGGTGTCAAGTGAAGACTTAGACACGCACAAAGATCCTAATAACATATAAGGATATATGTATATGAACAATTAGTCTTTAAACAACTAATAAATAAAGTCAAGACACTCTAAGGCATGAAAAACACTTTGTATAAGTGTTATAAGTGTTCAAGAGTGCATCTAAGTGTTGTAGGGAAAGGCTAGTATGATTGGGGTTCAAGGAACACTCTTAAAATGAGTTTAGTCCCTAAGAATCAACACCCCTTGAGTTTACGGTCGTAAACTCCTAACCTTTTGAACAATTGTTGGTTTGAAGTCTTCTAAGCTATTCCAAGCATTCCTACTTCATGATTTAGCCTTAGGAAGTGTTGTGTGCCATCAAAACACTCCTAAATGGAGTTTATGGTCTAAGGACCATTTCTCCATGAGTTTAGTACCTTAAACTCATGAGTTTACTACCTTGAACTCATGAGTTTACTACCTTAAACTCATAAGTTTGGTAATTGGCGGTTTTCAAGTCCTTAGCTCTAACTTGGCACCAATCTAGGTTAGATTTAGACATAAGGAACAACCGTGGGACATTTATGGGACATTTACACACTTATTGGGGTGTTTACGGTTTTGGGACATCCCCAAACCGTAAACACATATAAATGGAAAGTTTTGGTGCTTTTTGTGTGATAAACTCTTCAAGGATGAATCTAGACAAGTCCCTAAGGCATTGTGAAGCATCTAGGCACCTTAACACACCATTTTGGCCCTATTCTTGGTGTTTACAGTTTTGGGACCTCCCAAAACCGTGAACACCTTTAACTTGGTGTTCTTGGGACTTTTCCTTGGTATAAACATGTATAGCTAGCTTTAAATGACTTTAGGATAGAAGTACTTAAAATGTGGAAGCTTGAAAATAACTTTATGTCCAAGAACACTAGTGTGTGTTCTTGGTGTTTTGGAAAAACTAGTCAAAACACATAAATGAGTGGATTAAAGGATGTACAAACACTAGATTAAGTATTAAACCATCTTGAAATGGTTAGAACACTTATTAGTTTGAAGATCTAGAACAAAAACTAGGATGATACTTGAGAGAGTTTGGAGTTTACTGTTTTAGAAAATGGGGAGTAAACACAAATGACTAGTTTTTGGGGAGTAAACTCATGCTTAAGGCATGAGTTTACGTTTTTGGATGATTTTTCGACCCAAACATAAAAGTTTGGTCGCGAACTTCTAAGACACGAGGTGTTTGCGGTTTTTAAAATTCAAATCCCGGGAGACGGCACTTTCTTTCACCCGTTCGTTTAAAAATAATATTAAAATAATCAAACGAACTTTAAATTTCTTATAAATAAGAAATGATGAAATTAACATATGATACGAAGTGGTTGAATTTTAGGGTTTGACTGAATGGAAATTTCGGGTTGTCACATCTTCCCCCTGTTAAAGGGAATTTCGTCCCGAAATTAGAATTTAGGTAAGGAAGTAGGCATGAATGATCGAGTCGAGAGGAGGAAACTTCCTAATCGATTGGTTCTAGCACTCCTAAGTGAAATCGGGTCCTCGGTTGGTATCCCAACGAACCTTCACTAACGGGCGACTGCGTTGCTTCGTCCGCTTGACCTTTATGCCTAGGGTCGCTACGGTTCTAATACGAATGCGAGGATCTCGTTAATCTTGATCTCGTCGAGTAGGCTTACGAGAGTCCTAACGAAAAGGTACGGTTTCAAGATTGAGACACGAAGAGTAAAATGTATGCTATTGAGTTCGTGGAGTAGGTTTAGTCTCTGAGGTACAAGACCGATTCTGGTAAGAATCTCGGTGGTCCTAACTATATGGGATTTTAGCTTTCCACGCTTTACGAAGCGCATTAAGCCATTCCCAGAGTGAGACTTCCTAAAGAACTTGGTGTCTCTCTTGGAATATCCAAGGGTTCTTTCTCTTGCTTACCTTCCCCGTCTAGGGCCACCCTTTGTTAGGTCAAAGTCGAAAGGGTTTCTGTAATTTTCAAGGAGCTCTGGATGATCTATGACAGTAGGTCTATAAGACCTAGAATTTGGCGAATTCCTGTAGATGTCTCTGGTGTTGACAAATTCTCAACGGTTTTGATAAGTTGAAAGAGTACCCAAGAATTTCCACATCACTACCAGTGTGTCATAGGAACCTGACTCTTCAATTTCAAAACTTGTGATTAGAGAACTTCGCGAAAGTTCCTCTGAAGGTAATGTTTCCATGGGTGCCTTCTTACCACGAGGGTAGATAAGTAAGTCATTACATGGAGAAATGACGAACTGATCCAAGTAAGAAAGATGGACTCTATTCATTAAACTCATGAATGCTTCGGGCATATTGGTCCTATCCGAGGGGTATCACTACGAACTCGAAGTGTCCGCATCGAGTTCGGAAGGTAGTCTTCCGGACATCCTTCCCTAACACTCGAACTGGTGATATTTGGATCTCAGATCCATTTCTGAAAGTAATTCTTTCTTTGTGTTTGCTCACCCAATTTATCAATGCTAGGCAGAGACAACGATTTCCAATGGAAAATCTTGACAAAGTCCTCGATATCTGAGGTACATACGTTGCAATCCGTCGAACTTTGGGAGAATAAGACCGGAGTTCTCCAAGGTGAGAAGCCTAGTCTTCTAATTCTATTTTTGTGCAGTTCGTTAAGTTGTCCGGGCTGTTCTGGTATCTCCGTAGGTGTTTAGACTATAGAGCGATCTGTTTACAGGAGTCATACTGGGTTCTAAGTTTGTTCACATGACGATGCGATTACTCGTAGACTTAGGCAGTCTCCGTCCTGAAGTTCATTTTAGAATCCATACTTGGTTCAACGATCACCATCTCGTGTATACGAGTCGTATATAATTAAGATTGAAAAGATAGTCGAATAACTGATTCTTCTTTAAGCTTACATCCCATCGAGGAAAAAGAAGTTAAAGTGGAATCATCAATTCTAAACCTGTAGAACCTTGATTATATATCACTCTTATGTATAGATTCCTTGGTGATAGATCAACCGCATGAATCCTTGGATTAAACTTGATGTACTGCACGAGTGGTACTTCGGGGATTTCTTTGGAAAAGAGAAGAACTATGAGGTACTCCACGCATGAGTGCTTCGGTGTTCTGTAATGACGGCTTCACTGGAGAGGCGATTTCGAAGAAAGAGATGTACGTATGAAGCTGGTATGGTGTGGGTCAAATTGAATCTAGTTGTATGATAATGTCGGAATCATACGGAAACTTAAAGACATTAGATTTGAACATAAGACGTTTACAGACAACACACAACCGTGCAACCATGAACAAACTTATAGTACTTTAGATTTACTACAAGACTATTGCTGCGAATAAGGTATACTACAAAAGAGAAGTATATGCAGCACGAGCATCCCTAAACAGATAGGATCTCGCAAAAGGTAAGACTCTAGTTGCACTAGATTTGGATGGGTTATAAGTCTGTTACAACGAAACGCCTAAATTACATTAACGAGGGTCCGACGTAGTTTCTCCTGCAGCTGTGATCCTGAAATCTTCCCATCAGCACCCGAGTTCTTCGCTATCGGGCAATCCTTCTTGAGGTGTCCAATTTCACCGCATTGGTGACATATCTGGATAGTACCAACATTGGTGGTGGAAGTGAGGTGTTTAGCCAGTGTTATGTGGACACGAGTGCCTTCCTCATTACTCCACCTTGGAAATTTCTTCCTAAAGCGTTCGGCTTTATCACTACTTTCGTGTGTAGGGTTGGCCCCGATGATAGGTGTGACAACCCGAAATTTCCAATATGTACAAACAATATCACTTCAATAGAAGTTATAACAGTCACAATAAATTTTCAGACTTTTCCATATAAGTTTGAATAATTCAGGGTTTACACTTCAGGAGTATAACGACCCAATTTTCACGACCAAAAATTTTGTTTTAAAAACATTACTTTAGAAAATACTAATAACTGAAAACATTGTCTGATCAAATCATAACACAAAGTGAACCATGTCTAAAAGCCAATTCATACATTCAATCAAAATATCAGAGTACAAATCCCAGTGAAGCTCGTAAATGCGGAAACCGGAGAGTGTGTGTGTGACATGCTGCTACCGCGCCGACTCCTTTCCCCTAGATGAGGAGGTACCTGAAACCAAAACTGAAAACTGTAAGCACAAAGCTTAGTGAGTTCCCCCATCGTACCACATACCAAATAATCTCATAACATACATATATCGTCAGGCATATCTGGGTGCCCGACCTTCCCCTTCGGCCCTCTCGACCGGACATTGCCTAGCATATCTGGGTGCTGGCCTCCCCTTCGGTCCTTTCGACCGGATACTGCCTAGCATATCTGGGTGCTGGCCTCCCCTTCGGCCCTACCGACCGGATACTGCCTCGCATATCTGGGTGCTGGCCTCCCCTTCGGTCCTACTGACCGGATACTTCGGGGACTATCTCCCCTCTACTGTTACTAGCACATAGCATCATAACATACTGGCACATAACATAACGCAGGCAATACCTAGATGAATATCACAGAGACAAACATCTACGAATAACTCCTACTGGTGGGCCGGCATTGTGGCCGTAGACCCACCGCTACTGGAAGGTAACTCACCTCGAAGTAGCTGCTGATCTGATCGGGAACTGACTGCCTACTGCTGCTGCTGCTGCGGAAATCCTCCGGCTGCAATTCCCACAACATACTCAATCAAACACTGCTCACTGACCTTTGGGTAAAATGACCATTTTACCCCTGACCACGCCCCAAGTCAAAGTCAGAGTCAACTTTCAGTTGACCCGACTCGCCGAGTTGGCTTTCCAACTCGCCGAGTCCCTACCCAAACGACTGCCCTGAATCCCGATCCTACCCGTCGAGTTAGGTGACGACTCGACGGGTTTACCTTCTTAATCAATATTCAAGTCCTTCATCCTACTCGCCGAGTTGTATGAACAACTCGTCGAGTTCATCTTCATCCGATGAACACTTATGCTAAGACTCGCCGAGTTGTATGAACAACTCGTCGAGTTCATCTTCATCCGATGAACACTTATGCTAAGACTCGCCGAGTTGTATGAACAACTCGTCGAGTTCATCTTCATCCGATGAACACTTATGCTAAGACTCGCCGAGTTGTATGAACAACTCGCCGAGTCTGTTCCTGATCTAAGGAGATTGCCTTGAACTCGCCGAGTCAGGGCATTGACTCGCCGAGTACCTCCATAGATGAGTTTAGCTTCCGACTCACTGAGTCACACCCCGTGACTCACTGCTCACTCGACACTACGAAAAGGGGACAAACTCGGAGACTCGCGAACAGACTCACCGAGTCATATGAACGACTCGCCGAGTCGTTGCCATGCACCCACTAAATACACAGATTTGCTCGATTCCAGTCCATGCCATTCACAGATCTGGACTTCTAGGACACGAATCACATGTAAAGTTTCCAACTTTACGTGTGGATATTCACCAATATGGATTTTAGGGCTCAAAATGCCTCAAAAGGGTAGATCTAAGGTGAACAAGCAACATGGGGCCATAAAGCTAACAGATCTGAGCTCCTGGAGCTCAATCTTGCCTAGATCTAAGGGCGAATTAGCCTATTACGAGGTAATTTGCACATACAAACTTCGGGTTTGGCTCAAGAATGACTTACATGAAGTGATAAGCATAGAAACAGGGGAAAAACGGATTATACCTCAAAGGAACTGCTGAAAGAGTGCAAAGATGCCTGGATTCCTTTCCTTCCTCTTGATCTACTTCCCCTTTTTCCTCAAAACCTTCAAGAACACACACAATAGCCTCAAACTCTCAAGGAACAAGCTTAGAACGAGGGTTGGGAGCTCTGGGGAGAGAATGGGGGCTGGCCTGGGCGGATAAGTCCTTTAAATAGGGTGCAAACCCCTGAAACTTAGGGTTTCATCCAACAGCTGTGACTCGCCGAGTCGCCAACTTAAACGTGTCCTGGGTCCCGCATCCACTCGGCGAGTCGGACCTATGACTTGTCGAGTCCAAGGCTAAAAGAAAGGAAATACTCAAATAACATTTACGTACCAGGAACCGGGTGCTACAAGGAGATATCAGGAGAGTGGATGCACTAGGGTTTTGTGCAACTCTATTATTCCAAAACTCTTTTATATTAAGATCATTTCGGGAATAAAATATTTTCTGCCCAAAAATCTCAGGACTATATATAGAATTCTGAACCAGTTTCATTCATTATTTACATTTACAACTAGAGAAAAGCCATTTTCTCTCTCACGGATCTTTGGGTTTTCATCCCAAATCGTGAGTATCTCTCTCTAGTTGTGTTATATAGCTTATAATGTGTTTAATAACATAGATTACGTAGCAAAACAACTAGATTTAGGAGTTTACTCCCCAAGGTGTTCTTGGGCGGTAAACTCCCGAAATGATGCCTAGCCTTTCCCCTGTGATGTGTAACGAACTTAGGCTTGTATATAGGTGTATTTAAGACAAGAAAACATCAAAGAAACACCAAAGTTTAGGTGTTCACGGCCCAAGAAGATCTTGGACCGTGAACTCCAAAAAAACTAGGACCAAAGAGTGCTTTTAACACTCCTAAAGCCTTGGACAATTACCTAGATTTACTCCTAGTTAATTTAAGCTCTTTAAAACATCAAAAACCCTTCCCAAAGTGAGATTATGACCCTAATAAGGTTCTTGGGCCGTGAACCTCAATAAAGGGCACCAAAGTGTGCCTAAGGCCTTCATTAGCCTTAGATAATTGTCTATAAACTATCCTACATGAGCTTGGGACTTGAAAGCATAAAAACACCCCTTCCATGTGAGTTTACGGCAGTAAACTCCAAAGGAATTGGCCTTGGGGACATAAACTCCTCAAAGGAGGTTATTTGTGCCCTAAACCCTTCCAAGAATTAAACCACCAAGTTGGAATACTTCTAGGGATCATTTAGAACTTCAAAACACAAAATGACACCAAGCTTAGGAGTTCACGGCCGTAAACACAAGGGTTTACGACCGTAAACACCTTGTGTGATGTTTATGGAAGAGTAAACTCATGTATAGGGTCCTTTGGAACCCTAAACCCAATTGCCTTGTCCCACAACAACTTAGAGGCAATCCTTAGGGCTTGTAACACTTATATAAAGTGTTTATCATGTTCTAGGATGTGTTAACATTTACAATTAGTAATTTAAGACTCATTGGGTGCATATACGTGTGATTATATGTTAATTAGGATCATAGTGTGTGTACAAGTCCTCACTTGACACCTAACAATCCGACACCGTTCAGTTCATCCAAACCACCATCTACAGGTGAGTTCATACCCCTAAATCAATGTTTTAAATGTTTTTAAATGCTTTAATGGGGGGGGGGGGGGGGGATACAAGTAGAAAACAACATGTTATTAAATCACTCATATGTATTTTATAACTGTGTTTTCATCCAACAGATTTCACATACTACAAAATGTGATGCATGAAATGGTTTTTTTATCTTAAAAATACTTTGTTATCAAATGTATTACTTTTGAAATGTTTATTTAAAATGACATATAGTCACTTTATTATTGTTTCAAAACTCTTAGATGTCTTACAAAACCATTTTTACATTCTTAAGCAAAACTACACTTATACGCATATGTTCTTATATATGTATTGATGTTATAGTTTTCATTCCTTCATTTAGTTTCCCACACTCTTGTGTAACAAGGGTGTATAAACCTGCTTGAACAACCAATTACAGTCCAGTTAATTATCATAGGGATAATTAGAAGATGCAAAACATTATTCCTATTACAAGGAATTACATCAGAGTCAGTTCTTTCATGAGTCTATGCTATACATTACATGTTACATGAATACACTTACATGAGTATGCTTACATGGATACACTTACATGAATACCTTACATGAATACATTACATGAGTAACTTTACGTAGATACATTTACCTGTATACACTTACATGAATACTTGTATCTCGATTTACGAGGATGATTTATTAGTACCTTCTATGTAACTTGTCCTGCCTATCCCAGTTCAACGGGATATCTAGACGGGACTAACCATTCCGAATCCCAACTGATTAGGACCAGTGGTCGATGAACATCTATGGATGCCTACGGTTATTACTTATATTAGCATACAGTTACGGGACTAACCATTCCTCGAGCCTACTGTTCGCTATAGAGGTTGATGAACATCTACGGATGTCTACGGTGAATACTTATATTTGAAACATCGATAACGGGACTAACCCTTCCTACCCCCTGCTGCTGCCACAAAGGACAAGTGGAAAATTTTCGGATGTTCATTAGGTTATACATTTCGCTTACCGTGATGGCGTATTAGTCCTAGTACCAAAGGATAACACTTACAGTAGTACATTTTCCTATTTACTTTATTTTGTGATACATTCACATAAACGAGGAGTTAGACCAAGTACTTTTAGTACTAGTCAATAGAAAGGAAAAACTATCTTTTTGCTTACAAAACATTCGGGTCTTGGTAGAAGACTACATTTCATATTAGTAGGAAATAAGGGATTATCTAGGGTTTTCATACTTATATCAACTGTTTCATTTAAAGATTTACATGGCATTCATAACAGCTTTTCAAAACAAGACAATGACACTTAAATACTTATGAATTCACCAGCTTTAGGCTGATACTCGCTTTCAAAATAACTTGTATTCTCAGGTCACCAGTATACAGGTACGATGGCCAGGTTTTGAGAAGACGGAGCTCAGACAAGACTCGTCTTTTATATTGATTATATATTTTGGTGTCTTATTACAGTGAAAGAACACGCATGTATTAAAACTTTACTTATAATGCAATGGATGATGTTGTTGCTTGTTTACTACTTTGCACTGTTGTGATATTGTACATGACGTCCTCCACCCAGGAACGATTCCGCCGTTCTTGGTTTTGGGGTATGACAGATTGGTATCAGAGCTTTGTTTCTAGTGAATATAGTATATCAACCCATAAAAGATATACTAACTATAAATACATTGGGATTAAAACACTCTGTCTAAGTGTTACACTTCTAAATAATAAAATATTTAAGTAAGTATACGTGCTTGCATTCATTCTAAAACCAGTGTCACAATGATAAGAACAAAAGTATTACGAATGTTGAATATCACAAGCACGCCTGGGGATATTTGGTTAGTCTTAGGAATGGCGTAGCCAGATCAACTATGCTGGTCCAAGGAGTGATTAGCATATGCCCAAGAATGGTTGTGATGTGGCAACAAGTCTAAAAACTTACCAACACAACCATCAAGAAATGCCATAGGGGTATTTGGTCTTACTGTAATTATCTTAATTAGTTCGTCTAATTAGTTATTTCTTATATCCCTTTTCCCGCATAGATTTTAATGGCAGGATTTCATCATGACGATCTGTACTTCCCAAACCAAGGCAACGCTGGATGGCTAGAGGAAGAACCAGAAGATGATCACCCAATCCCTTTGGATGATCACCATGCTGAGGGTTTTTCCGATAGTTCTGACTCGGAACCTGAAGTCAACAACCTACCCCCAACTGCTCAAGACCCAAACCTGAACCCCCCGTCCCGCATTTCAAGGACCCACACCTCTGTGGGCCACTAACTTGAATACATGGAGTCATGAACAGGGTCAACCCATTCCCTACAATGGAGACAAAAGCTTCTACAACCTCACTGAGGGAGGTTCTGCTGACAGAGTCCTACCCATCATGGTTCGTAGGATTTCTCGGAACACAATACTGGGTCAATCAACTATCAATCGAGTCTTGGAGATTGACGCCAACTCTGGCATTAACACAGTCCACATTCGCCAACTAGAGTCTGCTCATGAAAGGACTCTGGTCTGCAATGCAACTCTGCAGAGGGAACTTGCTGAAACTCAAGCTGATGTTTGGGAGCTTCGAGCTCAGCATGCAAGAGCTGAAAGGCGTATGAGGGACATGGAATGTCTACTATCGGGATCAAGGACTCACACTAGCAGTTCTCGTCACCGATAGAATCTCGTCGACTCATCTTTTGGATATAACCTAGTTTATGTAAAAACTTTGGTCTAATTTCCTACATTTGTAAATCTTAGACCGTTAGGTCTTGATCTAGTCATAGTTCTATCAAAATTTTCCTATCTTGTTCGATGTAAGGCCTACTTCTAGGCCATTTTTCCTGAACTTGTTACATCTGTAATTCCAGTATTTTTGACAAATATCTAATCATATGGAAATTATTATCCAAATGCTATCATCTTCATCTAAGTTATGCTATTCACTGTGTTGTTGGACTATGGGGAATTAGTCCATGAGGTACACTCATTATTCATTTATTCTTATTCATGTCGTCATCTTTTAAACGTATAGTTAAAGATGCCGCCACGCAGGAATCCCAGATGGAACCCAAACAACGCAACACCGATACCACCACCTCAACTTCCTCAAGCACCATCTCCTTTTGATGCCACTATGTTTCAGGCAGCCTTCACAGCAGCAGTAGCAGCTGCTGTGTCAGCCATCAATGCTCCTGTCCCTAGTGGATCGGGAACAGGTGTACCTCCCTCGAACCATGGAGAAAGCCATGGACACCCTCGGGAATGCACCTATAAGGACTTCACGAACGCCAAGCCCCACAGCTTCATTGGTACGGGTGGGGTTATGGTGTTAAGGCAATGGATTGAAAAGATGGAATCCGTCTTTGAAATCTGTGCTTGCCAGGAGGGCAACAAGGTCAAGTTCGCAGCTTGTACCTTCTCTGAGAGAGCATTAACATGGTGGAACGACCATGTTAAGTATCTGACTTTAGTGGTGGCATATTCCATCAGCTGGGAACACTTAAAGGACATGCTGATGAAAGAGTACTGTCCTCGAGGTGAAGTACAAAAACACGAGCAGGAACTCTGGGGTCTACAAATGGTTGGATCCGACATATCAACCTACACAAATAGGTTCTGTGATCTGGCAATCCTATGCCCTGATATGGTTGCTCTCGATAGCAAGAAGATAGAGAGATATATATATGGGGGTTGTCACCCCAGATCTAGTCAAGTGTGTTAGCTTCCAGGCCTATCTCTTTTGATAGTGCCAAGGAACTGGCACAATCTCTCATAGATCACAGGAAACCTCAGAACCCAACAATCCCTGCACCAGTACCACAAAAGGTCAACAGCAACAAGAAGGGGTGGAACAAGAGGAAAAGAGTGGCTTCGCAAGAATCCTCCAGGAAACAACAACTGGTGGCAATCAATGCTGCCACGGTAACTCCCGTTGTCCCTACGAACCCCTTACCAGCAAGAACTTATGCTGGAACTCTTCCGAAGTGCACCAAGTCCAGTTACCACCACCACGGACCTTGCAGGGAGATGCAATGCTCTAACTGCAATAGGAAGGGGCACACAGTCCGTTTCTGCAAGACTCCAACAGCTCAGGCCGCCCAGGTCCCTAACGCCGGTATGGGCCAAGCTTGCTATGGTTGTGGCGAAGTGGGCCACTACAAGAGGAACTGCCCTAAAGCAGGGATGGCTGGAGGAGTAGGGAGACTTATGGACTTAGGCCACGAGGAAGCGGTAGCTGATCCTACGATAGTTACTAGTACGTTTCTCCTCGATAACTCATATGCTTGCATACTTTTCGACAGTGGAGCAGAGAAAAGCTTCGTAAGTCACAAATTTGCACACCTACTTAAAAAAAAACCATGTGCATTAGATAATTCATTCACGGTAGAAATGGCTAACGGGAAAACGGAGAGTACTAACTGCATATACGTAGGTTGTACTTTAAATTTAGATGGCCATACTTTCAAGATAGACCTCATTCCGATCCCAATTAAATGTTTCAACGTTATCATCGGCATGGATTGGTTGAGTGTTCTTCGCGCCGACATCATGTGCTTTGAAAAAGCAGTTCGTCTTAACCTTCCTAACAACGAAAACTTAGTTATCTATGGCGAAAAACCTAGTACGAGCCTTCACATCATTTCGTGCATTCAAGCCCAGAGGTGCTTGCGAAAGGAATATCATGCATTCCTCGCACAAGTCGTCGATACAAGTCAAGAAATGAAAGACATTTAGAACATCCCAGAAGTACGCGACTTTCCCGACATCTTCCCAGAAGAACATCCCGGTTTACCACCACAACGCCAAGTCGAGTTGCCAGGAGCTACTCCCGTAGCCAAATCTCCTTATCATCTGGCGCCGACCGAGATGCAGGAACTTTCCAATCAGCTTAACGAACTTCTCAAGAAGGGATTCATTCGACCAGGCTTCTCACCTTGGGGAGCACCGGTCTTATTCGTCAAGAAGAAGGATGGATCGTTTCGCATGTGCATCGACTATAGAGAACTCAACAAGCTTACCATTAAAATCGTTATCCTTTGCCCCGCATTGACGATTTATTTGATCAACTTCAAGGAGCCAACTACTTCTCGAAGATAGATCTACGATCCGGATATCACCAACTACGAGTGTTAGAGGAGGATGTTACCAAGATAGCCTTCCGAACTCGTTATGGACACTACGAGTTTGTAGTGATGGCGTTCGGATTAACTAACGCGCCCGCAGTATTCATGGACCTGATGAATAGGGTGTGTCGTCCTTTCTTGGATCAGTTCGTCATTGTTTTCATTGATGACATACTTATCTACTCTCGAAGTAAGGAGGAACATAGTCAACATCTCCGTAGGGTCTTAGAAACCTTGTGAGCGGAGAAGCTCTATGCGAAGTTCTCCAAGTGCGAATTTTGGATTCGACGAGTCGAATTCTTGGGTCATGTTGTCAGCGAAGAAGAAATACACGTGGACCCTTCCAAAATCAAGGCCATTGAGAACTGGTCAGCACCGAAAACACCTACAGAAATTCGCCAATTTCTAGGTCTCGCTGGCTACTATCACAGGTTCATTCAGAACTTCTCCCGCATAGCGAAACCTCTTACAACCCTGACCCAGAAAGGCGTGGCCTTTGACTGGGAAGAGAAACAGGAAAGAGCGTTCCAAACGCTCAAACGAGCCTTGTGCACCGCACCAATACTATCCCTCCCCGAAGGGATAGAAGACTTCATTGTCTATTGCGATGCATCCAATCAAGGACTCAGATGTGTTCTGATGCAGCGAGGTAAAGTCATAGCCTATGCCTCGAGACAGCTGAAGACACATGAGGTTAACTACACCACCCATCATCTTGAGGTAGGAGCAGTCGTATTTTCTCTGAAGATCTGGAGACACTACCTGTATGGTACAAAAAACACGATCTTTACAGTCCACAAGAGTCTACAACACATCTTCGACCAGAAAGAGCTCAACATGAGACAACGACGGTGGGTAGAGCTACTAAGTGATTATGAGTGCGAAATTCGTTATCATATGCGTAAAGCCAATGTAGTAGCCGACACCTTGAGTCGGAAAGAATATACTGGTCGTAAAGTCAAATCTTTGACTCTAACTATCCATTCACACTTGTCCACGCAAATTAAGGAATCTCAGCTCGATGCTTTGAAACCTGAAAATGTGGCAGGTGAATCCGTGAGAGGAATGGATAAGAACTTGGAAGTCAAGGGTGGCGGTGCCTTATACCTCATGGATCAGATCTGGACACCGAAACACGGTGGCTTCAGAGACTTGGTCATGACCGAAGCTCACAACACTCGTTATTCCGTCCACCCGGGTTCAGATAAGATGTATCTGGATCTTAAAAACTTATACTGGTGGCCTAACATGAAAGCATATATTGCTACCTTCGTAAGTAAGTGCCTTTCTTGTGTGAAGGTGAAGGTCGAATACCAGAAACCCTTCGGTCTTCTACAACAACCGAAGATACCAGAATGGAAGTGGGAGCGGATCACTATGGACTTCATAACCAAGTTTCCCAAGAAGACGGGTGGACTTGATTCCATATGGGTCATCGTCGATAGACTGACCAAATCTGCACACTTCTTGGCAATCAAAGAAACAGACAAGATGGAGAAACTTACACGAACATACATTAGGGAAATTGTAAGACTGCACGGTGTTCCCTTATCTATTATCTCAGACAGAGATAGTAGATTCACTTCGAGGTTCTGGCAGTCATTACAAAGTTCCCTAGGAACTAGGCTGGACATGAGTACGACCTACGATCCACAGACCAACAGGAAAAGTGAGAGAACTATCCAGACCATAGAAGATATGTTGCGTGCCTGTGTGATTGAATTTGGAAAAGCTTGGGATGCCCATTTACCCCTCGTCGAATTTTCCTACAACAACAGTTATCAGACGAGCATAAAGGCAGCTCCATTCGAGGCCCCCTATGGCCAAAGGTGTAGATCCCCTCTGTGCTGGGCTGAGGTGGGTGATACCCAATTAGCTAAGGACGAGTTCCCGAGAGCACTCTCACAGGTCCGGAGATCATTCGGGAAACAACAGACAAGATCGTTCAAATTCGTGAATGATTGAAAGCCTCTAGAGACCGACAGAAAATTTACGCTGACAAGCGAAGAAAACCGTTGGAATTCCAGGTGGGCGACCGAGTTCTACTGAAGGTCTCACCCTGGAAGGGCTTGATACGCTTTGTAAAGCGTCGGAAGCTCAATCCAAGGTACACAGGGCCTTTCAAGATTCTCGCGAGAATCGGCCTTGTGGCTTACAAACTCAACCAACCACAGGAACTCAGTAACGTACATCCTACCTTCCACATCTCGAACTTGAAAAAGTGTCTGTCCAATGAGACTCTTGTTATTCCACTCGAAGAGATCGAGATCAACGAGAGCCTCAACTTCGTGGAGGAACCCGTAGAGAACATGGACCGAGAGGTCAAGCAAACAAAGCAGAGCCGTATCCCGATAGTGAAGGTTCGCTGGAACACAAAACGTGGACCTGAATTCACTTGGGAATGAGAGGATCAGATGAAACTGAAATACCCTCATGTTTTCTCTTAGTTATTTGTAATTTCTTATTTTCTTAAATTCTAATTTCGGGACGAAATTCCTTCTAACGGGGGGATGATGTGACAACCCGAAATTTCCATTCTGTACAAACAATATCACTTCAATAGAAGTTATAACAGTCACAATAATTTTTTAGACTTTTCCGTATAAGTTTGAGTAATTCAGGGTTTACACTTTAGGAGATATTAGGAGAGTGGATGCACTAGGGTTTTGTGCTACTCTGTTATTCCAAAACTCTTTTATATTAGAGATCATTTCGGGAATAAAATATTTTTTGCCCAAAAATCTCAGGACTATATATAGAATTCTGAACCAGTTTCATTCATTATTTACATTTACAACTAGAGAATAGCCATTTTCTCTCTCACGGATCTTCGGGTTTTCATCCCAAATCGTGAGTATCTCTCTCTAGTTGTGTTATATAGCTTATAATGTGTTTAATAACATAGATTACGTAGCAAAACAACTAGATTTAGGAGTTTACTCCCCAAGGTGTTCTTGGGCGGTAAACTCCTGAAATGATGCCTAGCCTTTCCCCCGTGATGTGTAACGAACTTAGGCTTGTATATAGGTGTATTTAAGACAGGAAAACATCTAAGAAACACCAAAGTTTAGGTGTTCACGGCCCAAGAAGATCTTGGACCGTGAACTCCAAAAAAATAGGACCAAAGAGTGCTTTTAACACTCCTAAAGCCTTGGACAATTACCTAGATTTACTCCTAGTTAATTTAAGCTCTTTAAAACATCAAAAACCCTTCCCAAAGTGAGATTATGACCCTAATAAGGTTCTTGGGCCGTGAACCTCAATCAAGGGCACGAAAGTGTGCCTAAGGCCTTCATTGGCCTTAGATAATTGTCTAGAAACTATCCTACATGAGCTTGGGACTTGAAAGCATAAAAACACCCCTTCCATGTGAGTTTACGGCAGTAAACTCGAAAAGAATTGGCCTTGGGACCGTAAACTCCTCAAAGGAGGTTATTAGTGCCCTGAACCCTTCCAAGAATTAAACCACCAAGTTGGAATACTTCTAGGGATCATTTAGAACTTCAAAACACAAAATGACACCAAGCTTAGGAGTTCACGGCCGTAAACACAAGGGTTTACGACCGTAAACTCCTTGTGTGATGTTTATGGAAGAGTAAACTCATGTATAGGGTCCTTTGGAACCCTAAACCCAATTGCCTTGTCCCACAACAACTTAGATGCAATCCTTAGGGCTTATAACACTTATATAAAGTGTTTATCATGTTCTAGGATGTATTAACATTTACAGTTAGTAATTTAAGACTCATTGGGTGCATATACGTGTGATTATATGTTAATTAGGATCATAGTGTGTGTACAAGTCCTCACTTGACACCTAACAATCCGACACCGTTCAGTTCATCCAAACCACCATCTACAGGTGAGTTCATACCCCTAAATCAATGTTTTAAATGTTTTTAAATGCTTTAATGGGGGGGGGGATACAAGTAGAAAACAACATGTTATTAAATCACTCATATGTATTTTATAACTGTGTTTTCATCCAACAGATTTCACATACTACAAAATGTGATGCATGAAATGGTTTTTTTATCTTAAAAATACGTTGTTATCAAATGTATTACTTTTGAAATGTTTATTTAAAATGACATCAAGTCACTTTTATTATTGTTTCAAAACTCTTAGATGTCTTACAAAACCATTTTTACATTCTTAAGCAAAACTACACTTATACGCATATGTTCTTATATATGTATTGATGTTATAGTTTTCATTCCTTCATTTAGTTTCCCACACTCTTGTGTAACAAGGTACGATGGCCAGGTTTTGAGAAGACGGGGCTCAAGCAGGACTCGTCTTTTATTTTGATTATATATTTTGGTGTCTTATTACAATGAAAGAACACACATGTATTAAAACTTTACTTATAATGCAATGGATGATGTTGTTGCTTGTTTACTACTTTGCACTGTTGTGATACTGTACATGACGTCCTCCACCCAGGAACGATTCCGCTGTTCTTGGTTTTGGGGTTGGACAATAGGGACTTGAGTGATGGGTCGTGACGGTGCTCCACAGCTACGAGCATAGTGCCCTATTTTTAGGCAATTGCAACATTTCATCTCATGGTAAGCCCCATGATGATGGAAACTACACTTATCACACTTCGGGAGTTTTCCCTTGTATGGCCTACTCGGTACGGGGATGGCAGGGTTTTCCACTTGTTGTTGTTGCATGGCAATTTTTTTGGGATTTCTTGTGTTCTTTCTAGGCTCAACGCTTTTGTTTCTTGTTCTTTGTTTTTCGGCTTTGCGAGATTGTGGCTATTACCGTTTGATGACTTCCTGGATGGAAACTACAATCGGAATCTTCAATCCCATCATCGGTATTGATTGTGCTGATAATGCTACGGTGTGCAAGGACAACTGTCACGACAGCCATCATGGCAGTTGTAACTGTGGTTTGAAGGGTAGCGGCGTCCATGGGAAAAGCGAAGGTTTTGTTGTTCGACTGATTGCTTCCGGATGACGACATGATTCTTTAACACGAAAGATAAGGATTTTGTGAGCAATTCTGGTTGACCCTAGGTGTACTTCGATTGTTCAAGTAAAGAGTAAGACTATGTTCTCGAAAGGTTGACCTACATCCCTATGATGCAGTCCTAGTACGGATTGGAGGTATGTTCGCGGAGGTTTGACCTACATCCCTTTGATGCAGTCCTAGTAATGGGTAGAAGTAAGTTCGTAGAATGGTCTCAAGACGGTTGTCGTTCGAGCCGAGGTATCGATGGTTGGTGAATAACATGATCCAACCACTAAAAGAGACTTGGAAATGTCTCCGGAGTTAAATTACTATCACTACTAGAAAAATAGCCTTTTACGACGCGCGAACCATGACACGCAGTGATTTGTGATACGCAAATGTGAGTGTCCAAACAATAATGTCATCTCTTCCAAAATTTAAAGGATATTAGACGCGCATTTTTGCGTGCCATAAAATTAGTGTCTAAACAAAAAAAAAATAAAAACACGGAGGGCACCTGCGTGTCGTCTAAGACCGTCGCTTTATAAATTTTAATAGAACGCGCTTGTTCCATCCGTGCGGGGAAAATGAAATCCCAAAAACTTAAAATCCCCGCCTTCCTTTTTTTTTGTCCCTCCACTTAGTTTCCTTAGTATCTCGGGCTTTTTTTCAAGAACTTGCCCCGATCGCCCTCCTGTACTGCTCGTTCTCTCTTCAACTTCCCTTTCTCTCCTTCTCACTTCGACAAACCCTTTCTCTTCTTCTCAGTTCTCGACGTCGACAACTTCTCCCACCTCCGACGTTTCTCTTGGTGTTGGCGCCTCCCACCTCTGACCTCCGTCTAGCCCCGCCCCACCGTCCAACGCTTTCCAGCGACACTCAGCCGTCGGAGCCCCTCCTCTCTGGCAATCTCACATCGCCTGCCCTTGCCAGCAACATGAGGTCCGATGACCTTAGGGTCATTGCTTCTATTGCTCAAAATTACAAGCCCTATGTCTTATTAAGGTATCTTTTTCTTGATTCTAACTTCTCAATGTTTTCGTTCTTCTATAAGAACCCTAGCTTGCTAAATCTGTTTTTCTTTCCGGCTTAATTTCACTCTATTTCATTTACGATTGAAGGAACAAACTTCTGATATTTGGTGAAACTAACAATCGATGATGTGTGATTAGGTGAAATAATCGACTAGGGTTAATTTTTCTTATTTATTTCCACTACAGGTGCTCAAGAACATTGACATTCGATCTCATGAAATTCCTGAAGTCATGAAAACATATCCCTTGATAACAAGTTGAAGAATGGCATGTGATCTCTTGATAAAAAGTGCAGCCTGTTTTTGTCTTCCTGCTAACCGCCTGATCACCATTTTACCCTTGCAATACTAACATGAGAGGATCTGAGAGGAAAAAAGTATCAAAACAAATAGTTAAGGAGTTGATACCAAAATAGATTAAACTAGCTGTCTAGATTAAGCTCGGCGAGTCAAAAATTATGGTGTTATATTTTAGTGTTAAGGGTATCAAAAACAATATATTAAAATTGTGGTATCTAAATTTAGTTTCCTCTTTTACTTCATTTTCATGATACTACCTTTAGTTCAAATATTCAGTTTCTGTAAGAAAAGTTTTCTTTTTATCTTTTCTATCATTGTTTTTTTTAAATAGAATCCTTATTTTTTGTAATCGATCATGTTTTTGTTTTAAGTGTGTTTCATATTAGGCATTTACAACGGATCATGATAAGGCTTTAGAAGAGTTGTATAGTAAAAGTGCTGAAAAATCTCGCCAATTTGATATCACCATGACTACAATGGCCATCCACATTGCTACTGTTTTTGCTTCATTGAAGGTAATATATTGTTTTTTGGTTTATTCTGCTATGTCATGCTATATAGATTAAGTCAAAAAGGAACATCCATGTATAACTAGTTGTCTAGATTAGGCTTGGTGAGTCAAAAAGAAAAGAAAAGACAAAAAAAAGGGAGGGGAGGGGAGGTGAAACAAACCTGTACATTGGTATTATATGTGAGTAGCATCCCACCCAATCTGAATGGCATGATATAAAATTAGTGGGCCAGGTAGAATGGAGGAACTAATAGCTATGTAGACGGTTGGTATGAATCAAATCATCTGCCTTAATTTTAGAAGCTTAATGCGACTTGGTTTTTCTTTGTTATTTTGTTAAGAAAAAATTGTTTGTTTGAATATATGTTACGTTTACAAATTAATTAAACTAGGTTTTGATTCATGTATTTGAAGTTTTATTTGACAACTAGATATTATGAATAAACAATTGTTTACTAACCATATCTGTGTTAATAAAATATTGTTTAACTTACATAAACTGAATATTATAAAAACAATTAAGTATTGTAGTAATGTGGCTTATATGCCTATCATCTGCAATATGTTTCAGTTTTGAATATTATTAAATAGAAGTTATAGAACATCATTTGGTGCATATTCTTATTATACTTCAACAAATTTCATTAACACTTCAACTAAAATTTGAAATGCATTATCTGAATCAATGGCAGCTCAATTTGTTTTCATAATTAGTTTCCTTTTAACTTTTTAACCTTTAACCTTGTGTAAAAACAAAAAAGAACTACTTACAGCCAATCAAGCATGCTACAGAGCCACTTCTCAGGAAGGAAGCTTGTTAATTATTAGTCGTTTATGCTGTGAAGGATCTGCAAAGATTATAGAGATATGTGGAAAGTTGATAACGGAGGATTGTAAGTAAAAAAAATCACCATTGTTTCTCAGTTTAATTAGTATTCTTAATAGTTTTTTTCAATAATCATTACAGTGGTCTTGGAGCTTCTTTAATGAACATCAAGCATTTCGCTGAAGCCAAGATTTCAACCGTCTTAGGTGCTAAAAAAAATTCAATCTCTAAGTCAATGCCTGTCAAACCGTTGGATTGGTTTGTCAAAGTGGGTCCGGTAAGTCAACAGTGGTCAATCTGCTAGAAAGATTCTATGATCCAATTGAGGGGGAGAATGTTCAATTAAAATTTACAAATATGCCCTTCTGTTTTCTTAAATATTTTATTAATTCAAAGTTACCTGAAAAGAATGCAGGTTGGTGTGGCCCAAAAATGGTATGATGAGTTAGCTGTTGTTGCACACCAACAGATTTTGATCCGGTTGGACAATTTTACCCATGGTGTTTTCTTGTGAAAGAGTATTGTTATTGCTGGTTCATTTTGTAAGGTCATTGCTTTACTGGTTTGTCCTTAAGCTTTACTGGTTCGTCCTTGTGAGAGGTTAAAGTATTTATATATTAATGTTGTAACATGTTTGACCATAAAAGTCAATTTTCTTCTGAACCAATTTTTTTTTGTCATTGTAGGGAAGGTCATTCTGATGGTGGAACTTGCAAATGTTAAAATTGCTCCTATAATCTGACATTCACATGTTGGTTACTTTGAACAAACTCCTCACATAAAAAAGATGCCACCTCCAGATATTCTTTAAATGCAGGTGAATGAGATTGAGCAACAGATAATATTTTCTTATTATAATAATGTTCTACTTATATAAAACTACCCACAAGAAAAAAATTTGTTTACTATTTTCTTTTGAGCATTTTATTTATTCACTTGCATTCAGGTTCCAGCTACAAAAACACTCATAACTCCTGTTTAATGCAAATCATTGTGGAGCAAATTTTAAAAAGAAACCGAATATACAATCACTCAAGCTATTGCTTCCCAGGTATTTCTTTTAAAATCTTTGATATTTATTTAGATTGAATTGTGAGGATAGATTGGTAATTTTGCCTGCCATGGTTTTTTCAGGAAGATAATAAACACAATAACAACTGGTTACCACCTCCATGGGCTATCGTTGCCATGGTGGTACTCGGATTCAACGAGTTCATGACTCTTTTGAGGTTATTTTTGTCTTTTTACATTAAATAAAACCAGTCTTCTATTCTCACTTCCACTGATGGTAATTTTGTCTGCCATGCTTGTTATATTTGTAAGCTAGCTTCTCAACCATTTCAAACGCCAAGTGTACAACGTTTTTATGGTTATCATAAGTTGTTGCTATGAAGACTTTGATTATGTTTTTTAATTCGGACTTGACATTTTTGACATGAGATTGAACCATTTTAAAGACACCTCTGTTGTTCAATTCTCTTATTATAACAGTAGCAACATCACAAATAGACCAAGGAAAGTGAGAAATAGACATGGATTTTTGATCTTTTGCTCCAAGGGCATTTACTATCACCTTTTCCTTATAATCCCTTTGCATTGCTCTGCCTTCCCTCACAAAGGATGATTGGATTTTAACTCTCAAGTAGTCGCTATTTTGAGAGAAGTAAAAACCTGGTGCAGTTGGTTCTATTAAGAACCGCTTACAGAATGCAACCTACTTCCTTGCAGACTAGGTTTTGAATTGTTACCTTTGTTTGACATTGAGCCCATTATCTGATCTGATTTATGTGAGCCCCAAAACATCATTTATTTGTTACTTTTTTTATGTGTGTGCATGTGTGTTGTTGTTTGTGTATAACAGAAAAAAAACACCTTAACATACACACACGTATTTATAACTCATAAACATTATAAAAAATGACCTTTATAAAAAGGAATTGAAACAGGGATTACCAGCAAAGCATCGGACTTGTATCATCCGTATCCATCATCAATTTTCCATATAACTACAATGAGAAGTGGATATACCATGAGAAGAACACCTGCAAAAGAACAAAAAAATTCTTTAAACAGACACAGATAAAAACCACAAAAAAACAAAAACTTACATGATCATTGCACGGTAACTGATCACAATTCTTTATTCTAACATATACGATTCAGTTTCTCAACATATATCACAGAAAGATATATATATATATATATATATATATATATATATATATATATATATATATATATATATATATATATATATATATAAGTTTTTTCTTTTTGTTTACATCACAGGAAAGATGTAGTCTCTCTGATGCTGAAATTGGCACCGCACCTCTATTTCCTAATCTTGGTAACATACTTTTTTTGTTTTTATTTCTTACTATAATCATAACTCAGTTTATGTTATATTAATTTGATTTTTTTATTTGTTTTGATGAAAAGATTTAAGAGTTGCAGTTGTAGTTGTTAAACGTGAGGATGATCGAAGGCTCTTTCACAATGATACAATGTGAAAACAAAGAAGAGAAGTCAGTGACAGATGGGTATGTATTATATAATCAAAACACTATAATTATAAATATTTATTTTTTTACTAAAAATAAATTATTTGAGTTAAAATAGCATGAACAATTTCAGTTAAATGGGGATGGTAATTCTGAAAATGGGTCCCATAGATGTGTACAGTATCCATTTTCAGTAAATGAGAAGGTTGTTATTTTTATTTATTTCACTTTTTTTTTCTACGTGAAAATATACTGATAAAAAATACATTACATGACATGATATGTCGGTTGAGTAGCTTTACGGGTTCTTATGGGTGGTGTTAGATGGAATTGTGATGATATACTCTCTAGTTCATAGGATGAAGAATTGTCATTGTTGATAGCTTTACAGGTAATATTTACAATTTGTATGAGGGTATTTTTGTCATTTTGATTGTCATTGTTTAAAACACACAACGAAAATTGGAAAGCGAATGAAAATGACAAGTGATTTTGTGTTGTGTTACAGGGTTGATGAAAGCGAATAGCTGTCGAGTTAGAAGTGGAAAAGAAAGCTCAAGCCGAAAGAGATAAGATGCTTAAAATGCAAGTGTTGTATTCTTCATTTCAATTGTTAGTATGAAACATATAGTAGATTAGATGAATGCAAATTTATATATTGTAAGAAATATAATTGTATGACATTAAAGTTTATTCAATGGATTGTATTTTTTTGTATATGGTATTTTATTTCTATTATGACACATTAAATGCAAATTTAATTTAAAAATTAATAAATATATAAATATATATTTTTTTAAATATTTAAATTTACGATACGCAAAAATGTGTGTCATCTTCATTTATGACATGGCCTTTCTTGACAGGGGCTTTCTTGATACGCATTGTGTGTCATTAACACGCGCGTCGTAAGGTTACGACACGCGAATGCGTGTCGTCTTCCTTTATGACAGGGCCTTCCTTGATACGCATTGCGTGTCGTAAACGCGCGTCGTAATTGCGCGTCGTAAATGAGCGTCGTAAATGCGCGTCGTAATTGCGCGTCGTAAATGAGCGTCGTAAATGCGCGTCGTCTATAGACGACGCGCAAAAGCGCGTCGTCTCTCTTTATGACAGGGCCTTCCTTGACGCGCATTTGCGCGTCGTCTGAGCCTTTTACGACGCGCAATGAGCATCGTAAAAGGCTGTTTTTCTAGTAGTGTATAGTCCAATGACTTGACTGAAGCATGTTTCAGATAGACACCCATGAAAGAATGATAAGAGTACTTGAATAAAGAATTACACAGAAGTTAGCCGACTGTCAATATCTTTGATATTCATGACGTATAAGTTCGGGAAAATGACCTTGTAAAAGGTCTTACATCATATCCAGAGAAGATAGCCCTTGACAGCATAAAGACCTAACCAAAAGTACCTATGGTACAAGATAGTTTCATAGAAAATGCCACATCAGGCATAGACATAAATCGATTCTTTTCTAACAAGGAAAGTAAAGTAAGGCATCTACTACTGGCAACAATCATCCCTCTGGTGAACTCTCAGTTCAGCCATTTGACGTTCCACATCAAGTAGGTGTCTTTCATAAACCCTTTGGCGTACTCGGAGCTCTATGACTTCGGCTCATGATTCAGCCAGTGCTTGAAGCAGGGTTTCATGGTTTCTCTCAGATCTCTCACGAGCATCTTCTAGACAAATGGTGCGGAGGGTATGTATTCTCGCATCAGCAACAACTTCGGTGATCTGATGTAGGGCTGTCCTACCTTGAATCTCATTTCGGGCCACTCTGCGGACCAAGATTGGCAAGAATCTGTCTGCTGAGCCCCCATTGCTCAAGTTCTAAAAGCTTCAATCACCATTAAATGGCATGGGCTGATCTTGTCCTTGGCTCCATGTTTCCAAGCATTCCACCCACTCAGGCGTTGGGCCATGAAAAGTCGGATGAGGGTTAGGAATTTGAAAGGGAGCTGCTTGGGGTAGGTTCTCAATCTCGGGTTCGGAGTTAGCATCATCCGAAAGGTCTTCATCATGTTGATCATTCACAGGGATAGGATGATCATTCTCTGGTTCTTCTCCAAACCATCCAGCAATGACTTCGTTCGGAAGGTACTGGTTGCCGTGGGGATGAAGTCTAGCCATGTTATCTATGCAAGAATTGGGGTAAGAAAATAATTATTAGACGAACTATCTAGATAATTATTTAGAAAATCTTCATCAGTTACATCGCTATTTGTGAAGTGCATACCAGTTGTATGAAATCGAAACAGGATAGGCCTTCGAATAAGTGACCTTAACTCCATATTCACACAGAATAGGGGTGAAGTAAAATTTTCACAGATTCTAAGTCTATAGCATCCTAATTACATATGGCCTTAGTGTATCCACTTAGCAACTATCAATTTCGTAATGAAGATCCCGTTTTAGTTGTCAAGTATAAAGTACTTATAGTAACACCAAATACTCCTATAGTATTTTAAGTTTAATGTTATGTTCTACTGTTCTCATTGTGGTAGGGTTGATAAGATTTTAGACTTGTTGCAACCACACAACTACACTTAGGCACATGCTAGTCAACCCTCATATAATATAGTTGATCAAGCTATATCTTCCAAGTTTTGACTATATGTCTCTAAGTCCACCTGTGTTGCCCAACAATCGTAATTCTTTTGTACTGTCCTAGTGACACTGATTTTAGAATGAATGCAACACGTATACTTAATTAAATATTTAATTATTTAAAGTACAAACTCTTGGTCTGAGTATTTTTAATCCCATTGTATTTATAGTCTGTATATCTTTTATGGGTTGATATACTTAATTCACTGTAAACAATGTTCTGATGCCAATCTGTCACACCCCAAAACCAAGAACGGCGGAAACGTTCTGGGGCGGAGGACGTCATGTACAGTATCACAACAATGAAAATTAGTAAACAAGCAACACCATTATCCATTGCATTAATAATATAATTATTATCTAAGAAAAGATCGACTTGATGTCAATCTATAAAACGGTTTGAAGGCATGGGTTTGATAAAACAGTTTAGTATAAAGAAACATTTGTTTGAAACACAATTGTAAATAAGTTTGAAATGTAACATACAGAGTAATATGTACAGTGTAATAAGGAGTTTTAAACACTTAAAGTGTTTATGAAAAACACTTGAAGGAAACTGTTTGGTAAAACGGCTAATGAGTAGCCAATCATTTGAATGCTGCTTATTAATCACATGTGATTGATATAATAATTAGCATAATTCTACTTGTATCCCCCCCATAAAACGTTTAAAAACAGTTAAAACATTGATTAAGGGGTATGAACTCACCTGTAGCAAGTGGATCGGAAGGAAGTGTCAGATAAGTGCTTGGTGTCAAGTGAAGACTTAGACACGCACAAAGATCCTAATAACATATAAGGATATATGTATATGAACGATTAGTCTTTAAACAACTAATAAACAAAGTCAAGACACTCTAAGGCATGAAAAACACTTTGTATAAGTGTTATAAGTGTTGTACGGAAAGGCTAGTATGATTGGGGTTCAAGGAACACTCTTAAAATGAGTTTACTCCCAAAGGATCAACACCCCTTGAGTTTATGGTCGTAAACTCTTGAGTTTACGGTCGTAAACTCCTAACCTTTAGACCATTTGTTGGTTTTAAGTCATCTAAGCTATTCCAAGCATTCCTACTTCATGATTTAGCCCTAGGAAGTGTTGTGTGGCATCAAAACACTCCTAAATGGAGTTTACGGTCTAAGGACCATTTCTCCATGAGTTTACTATCTTAAACTCATGAGTTTACTACCTTAAAATCATGAGTTTACTAGCTTAAACTCATAAGTTTGGTATTTGGCAGTTTTCAAGTCCTTAGGTCAAACTTGGCACTAGTCTAGGTTAGATTTAGACATAAGGAAGAACCGTGGGACATTTATGGGACATTTACACACTTTTTGGGGTGTGTACAGTTTTGGGACATCCCCACACTGTAAACACATAAAAATGGAAAGTTTTGGTGCTTTTTGTGTGATAAACTCTTCAAGAGTGAATCTAGACAAGTCCCTAAGGCATTGTGAAGCATCTAGGCACCTTAACACACCATTTTGGCCCTATTCTTGGTGTTTACGGTTTAGGGACCTCCCAAAAACGTTAACACCTTTAACTTGGTGTTCTTGGGACTTTTCCTTGGTATAAACATGTATAGCTAGCTTTAAATGACTCTAGGATAGAAGTACTTACATTATGGAAGCTTGAAATGAACTTTAAGTCCAAGAACACTAGTGTGTGTTCTTGGTGTTCTTGGTGTTTTGGAAAAACTAGTCAAAACACATAAATGAATGGATTAAAGGCTGTACAAACAATGGATTAAGTATTAAATCAGCTTGAAATGGTTAGAACACTTACTAGTTTGAAGATGTAGAACAAAAACTAGGATGATACTTGAGAGAGTTTGGAGTTTACTCTTTTGGAGTTTATTGTTTTAGAAAATGGGGAGTAAACACAAATGACTAGTTTTTGGGGAGTAAACTCATGCTTAAGACATGAGTTTAAGTTTTTGGATGATTTTTCGATCCAAACATAAAAGTTTGGTCACAAACTTCTAAGACACGAGGTGTTTGCGGTTTTTAAAATTCAAAACCCGAGACGACACTTTCTTTCACCCGTTAGTTTAAAAATAATATTAAAATAATCAAACGAACTTTAAATTTATTAAAAATAAGAAATGCTGACATTAACTTATGATACGAAGTGGTTGACTTTTAGGGTTTGACTGAATGGAAATTTTGGGTTGTCACAATCTCTCCATGCAAGAGTTTAGGGTCATTTCTAGCTTATTTTTCGGCATTTCTGGTATTGAGCACGTTTTGATGTGAGGAGTTCAGATCTGGACTCCTCTAGGCCCTCATGGACATAACGTTCTCGACTTTAGCAAGCTTTGGCCTTTCTCCATGCCCTAAACTTCATCCTAAGGCTAGTTTTGGGAGTTTTAACCTCTCGAGGCCTTGCATGCATGTAAAGTTAGCAATTTTACGTGGTAACTACACCCTAGGAGGCTAGATCTAGGTTTGGAGCCTTGGTTTCGCTTAAAAGCGTCTGAATGATAAAAAGGCTGAAGGAACTCGATGAGTTGCATAGCGAACTCGACGAGTTGGTTACGGATTTCCCAAATATTTTCGACACTTCATGGACTCGACTAGTTTTTTGGTAACTCGGCGAGTTGACTCAGGTTTTTGCAATATTTTAAGTTGTGGAGGAACTCGACGACTCTATAAGCTGCACTCGACGAGTTGGGTCAACATGGACTGTTGATCTTAACAGTTGAATTTGACTTTGACCAAGGGTTAACCAAGTTTACTTCTGAGGGTATTTTGGTAATTTGGGTCTTGATTGAATTGGTCCTATGATGACTATAGGTGTTTGAGTTTGGAGTTGTGTTTAGGAGTTCGGCGTTATCATTCAACACTACTTGTGAGGTGAGTTTTTCTCACTATATCAACAGGGTTGAAGGCACCAAAGTCGAACCTGCTTTTGGATTGTTATCCTGGTTATCGCATGATGATATGCTTAGTGACCCGTTAGGTCGATTTCCTGGCATATAGGATGGTGCAATATTTAGTGACCTGTTAGGTCGGTATCCTGGTATATAGGATGATGTTGTGATTAGTAATTTGTTAGATTGGTTTGACTGTTTATACATGCTAGCATTTGATATTTATGTGTTGATTGTATGCTTGGGGGTGGATTGATGCGGACCTGCTTTGTGTTGTATGCCAACATACCTAGGGCGGCCTTGATAAAATGCAGACCCAATTGGGCATACCAGTCAGGCCGAAGGCCAAGAGAATGGTCCAGACTGGCTGAAGGCCTGGTAGGGCGGAACATACAGGATGAAGGTTCTGAGAGTGTGCTAGACAGACTGTAGGCCCGGTGAGGGCGGTCCAGTCACATTGTAGTGTAACATCCCAAATTTCGAGTCCAAATTTTTTATTTTTAATTAACTTATTTACAACACTTCCATAAGAAAACATACCTGAAACATAAATATAACAATGTCAGAGTACAATCCCAAGAATCTCGTAATGCGGAAATCCAATGTGTGTGTATGATATGCAGCTACCACGCCATCTCCTTCCCCTTCACTGAAGAGGTACCTGAAACATAATTAAAAATTGTAAGCACGAAGCTTAGTGAGTTCGCCCATCGTACCGCATTCCATACAATCACATAGCATACATATACTGTCAGGCATATCTGGGTGTTCGACCTACCCCTTCGGTCCTCTCGACCGGTACTGCCTAACATAGCTGGGTGCTAGTCTCCCCTTCGGTCCTCTTGATCGGATACTGCCTAGCGTACCTGGGTGCTGGCCTCCCCTTCGGTCCTCTCGACCAGATATTGCGTATCATACCTGGGTGTCGGCCTCCCCTGCGGTCCTCTCGACCGGATACTGCCAAGCACACCTGGGTGCTGGCCTCCCCTTCGGTCCTCTTGACCGGATACTGCCTAGCATACCTGGGTGTTGGCTTCCCCTTCGGTCCTCTCGACTAGATACTAGGGAATATTTCACCCCTCTACTACTACCACATAACATGTAACACATAATCATGTTCTATCTAGCATGACTGGGTATTGTTGGATTAATGTCTAAGTCCATAACTATATTTGGTATGTACTTGACCTGACTTGGTATGGTCCATTTGGGTTGCACTTCACTGGCACAATTTATATGGATAATCTTTTGAGAATAGTATATTAATATATTATAAGTTCTAACATATTAATATGGAATCATATTATTTTAATTAGTATTGATCAAGAATTAATTAAGTGATCAAAATGAACTAATTAAATATGGACTCTTAGATATATGTGTGTGATGGGCCAAGTTCATTTAGGGTGGGCTAAGCCTTCATGGATAGTTCATAGAGTGTTTAACCCATAAATCATATGAATTGAAAGGTCATGGGTTTAACCCTAGTCTCCACACTATATAAAGATGTCATTGGTTGGTGAAATTGGCCCTAGTGTGGGAACACTAAGAGGGCTAGCCGATTTCACTAGAGAGAACCAAAGTATCCTTATTCTCAAGGTTATTCCAAGGTATTTTGGTGATTTGTGATTCCACTTGAGGCTTCCACACTATTGGGGCTAAGCTCTTAAAGCTTGAAGACATCAAGCTACATCAAAAGGTAAGTCATCTAACTAGTACTTTATAGTATAAGAGCTTCATAATATCCTAGTTTGGATTAAAGCCTTGGAAAGCTCTTATTTGAATGTATGATAGAGAAAACATAGACCCAAGGTTTATAGGGTTGCATGTACACCATAGGAGTGTTAGAATGCTCAAAACCCAACAATGGTATCTGAGCCTAGGCTTGCTTTCTCTTATACTTGATGCAAATATATTTTTCGAAGCCAAGAATCTGCCAGGGCCTAAAAATCGACGAGTTCTGGAAGAAAAATCGACGAGTTCTGGAAGAAAAATCGACGAGTTCATGTATTAGAGCATGAACTCGATGAGTTCGATGAAGAACTCGATGACTTTGGCCTCCAGACAACATATCATCGTGTTTTTTGGCTGAAATTGGACTAGGAACATTACCCTAAGTCGTTTTTGACCTTATAAATTTGTTTTTGATGTGGTAATGTTCATGCTAATCCAATTTCAAAGATAATTGTCAATAGATTCATGTTTTGTATTAGTTTAAAAGTTATGCTAATTACATGAAAAAGTTTGATGTGAATTATCTTTGTTCATATGAGTTGCTTAGATTAATAGATAAGTTAATTGATTATGTGTTTTCAATCCATTTTAATCTAAGAGATGATTCTAAAATGTGTTTGTGTAACTTGTCCTCAAGTTACATGAAAGGTCATATTTAAGTTTCTTAAAACTCATAAAAGATGGCAAATGTTACAAAATGAAGAGTCTTGTTGTCATTAAATGGTTTTATGACACCATAACTTTTCCTCAAGTTATGGAGGTTTAAGAGTCACTTCATTAAGTGATAAAATGTGTAACCTTAACTAAATCCATAAGTTACAAAATAAAGAAAAGTTACATTCTTTTATTAGTTTAAAGTCTTCCATAACTTGACCTCAAGTTATGGAATTTGAAGAATTTTTTAATTAAAATTACTTTAAACACATAAGTTAAGGAATTAATTAGTTTTGAATAGTTTCAAAACTTGCCCTCAAGTTTTGGAATTTGAAAAGTTTTCACTTATGAATACTTTAATTCCAAGTTAGGCCTTAGAATTTTAAAAGTTAAAATTCAACCCTTATACTTTATAATATTATAAGTTAATAATATTTATATATATGTATAATAGTAAAGTCAGTCTTACGGTTAGAAGGACTCATTCACGAAGCCGGTCTATAAGGGGGGGGGGGGGGGTATAAGGTTACTGCCTATAAAATGGCAGTTTAATGGGTGTCCACTCTCACCCACCGCTTCCTTGACCGGTGGAGGGTCGTTAGCCGAACGGATAGGACAAGGACTAGAATTCTCCCTGCATTAAAAGTATTAATGATAAATACTAAGTAACTAAACTCTTATTAATACCCAATCTTAGTTACTTAGGAAAATGTGAATAAGGTGCTAATCCATGAAATTACACTTTTCACTTTGTTTAAGCCGTTAGTGGAGCGTGTGTGGTTAACCGGCACACTAACCTGGACTTAACAAGGTAGGCAAAGGGTAACTTAATATTTATCATAGTATCGGTAAATATTAAGGGTACCAAGTATATTTGCATGGTTACTTCACACCTTGTTTTGTGGTCCTCGTCATCCCAGTCACAAAACCTGAAGGGCACACTCGAGATTGAAACATGCCATTGAACAGTTCAATGAATCTCAAAAGAATCTAGGAGTTTAAAAAAACCAATTAAAACCTAATACTACATTTCGTTTATCTTGGTGGAAATTGGTGAATCGTCATTCGCCTACCTTCAAATATTTTATAGCTTGGATTACGGCATCTCTCTTCCGAGTTATAAAATAGTTTGTAGGCTCCTAGCCTTAATATTTCATATTGGGTGTTATATTAAGGACTTTTAATCAACTATCTTGAATATCTCCCAAAAGATGTCTAGCTCAGTAATCTATGATCCTCCCAATTCTCTTGGAACTTCACTTCCTCCATCTCTTCCAATTATTCTCCCTATCCCACAATTTCAAGGTCACTCAATCCCTATTGGCAAGGCAAGGTCTAGGTGTGCTCACATATTCGAGATGAAGTCACATTATAAGTTCCTTTGGGACTCCTATGAAACAGACTATGACATGACCCTTAATGATGTTATCTATTTGCTTGGTGCTGCTAAATCAGCAACACTGGGAGAGAAAATTTGATTAGTAGATCAACTTCCCAAACTACCATGGACATTGACAATGGTAACATTGGATATCTAGAAAAACCTTCTCTTCCCAAGGAAAGGGATTGACCATAGTCAACTAGGGTGACCAAATGGTAAAGAGAAAAAACTAAGTCTGTGATAGTACCATGTACCTTTACCAAAGGGTACATAAGTTAAATTGCCAAAGGAAGGGGCATTGATTGTGAAGCTGCCAAATTTACCTAAGGATGTTAAAGTCAATAAGTTTGACTCTACTTTAGGTAAAGACCACTATCTAACTCTGTTAAGTTTCTATTACGAGATTCTTGATACATGATGTGACTAGGTCACATGTTGATGTTTTAAGAATCAAAGAAAAGTGAAGAAACTTAAAGAAAGAATATGCTGAATCTGATCGTGTAGATGGATTTCTATTGCATTGTTTGAAGATCAGATTTATTGAGCTACTTCTTTGAAGTTATGATATATTGCTTAGGAATAGATAACAAGAAAGTTTTCATGTGCTACACACTATAAGGATAGCTTTTCTACAAAGTTTTTAAAATAAAAGGAAAAATTTTGATTTTATTTATTTTAAAATATCCTTACAGTGGCATTTGTGAAAAGGAAAAAAAAAACTTTGTTGCTTATATGATTCCATTGATAGCAATATTGGAAATATGAATTTGATTCTTTCATTTGTGGTAGTGTTAAATATACCAAATAAGGAAAGATTCTCATCACCCATGTTTCAGTTGGATAGAAACTTGGAATCATGCAAGTTGTATGATGAATGAGAATTTTCATCTTTGGAAAATTAAGACTAATTCCTTGTTCACATGTTTAAGTGAGTCAAGTAAAGGACTAAGGGATCGAGTACACATTCTTGTTCGTTGGTCAATTCCATCACAAAAGATCGATAAAGACTATTCGTCATAATTTACTAAAGCTCATTAAATATAGTTATACTTACAAGCTTAAGTGTAATTCTGAGACATTGGAAAAAGGTCCAATGTATGGCAGAGCGAATAAGAAGAATCAAATTAGGCAGAAGGATAAAAGTTTTTCAAATCTGAAAAGATAGGAGAGTACTTTAGTATCATGTTTTAAGATCGTCTTAATGACTTTGAGTTCTTATCATATTTCATCCTCTAAATGCATTATGATAGTTAAGAAGAGGAGTTATGAATTGTTGAAGTTGTTAAATCAAGAAGATGATTCATACTTCGTTCCAAAAACAATTCTTAGAGATATACTTTAAGATTGTAACTTGAGTGACATGTCTTAAAGAAGGTTTAAAACAGCTGTCAAATGTAAGAGTAAAAGTTTACTACTCTTGTACATTTGAAATTGGTAATTTTTGATGTTTTGGATAAAACAAAGACCAACTAAGGCCAATTGTGTTAAGTGTCTGTCTTGATTAGAATCCACACTATCTCTTGAATATTTAGCAAGAAAGTCTTATAGGTCAAGGAGACAGTGGGAGTCTAAAAGATCCTAAAAGGGTTTCAAGAAGTAATCAAGAATAAAAACCTGTATTTCATCTCTAGCACACAACTAGAGGTTTATAACCTATCGTGTTGTCATTTCTGTGCCCATTCCAGTTAAGTTGGCTATACAGTTGAGTTCTACATGTTCTCAATTGTTTGCATAGCTACTTGGAAGCAATGGCAGGCCCTTGAGCTACCAGGTGGCAATAAGTTAAGATTGCACAAGTGCAAACCATATGAGTTAGGATTTGTCACTAACCTAGTCTTGTGATTATGGTTTTGAAAAATTCACGTGGATAAGAACACATACACCATAAAATCTAAGAGTCATAAGGTTTCTCTCCGATTCATGAAAATGATGGTGAGGAAATTCTTTCACCAAGTAGATTTTAGGTAGATAGCAATTGTGATATTTGCAGTTCTCAAAGTCGTTAGTGGAGAGTGCGTGGTTAACCGACACGCTAACATTGACTTATGAGAAATGGAAAAAGGTCTAACTAATTGAGACTACGATTAAGACATCCCTTTTCATAGTTCTAGAATTGTTTAAGACACACCTGTGAGCTATCTAGGATAAGGTGTATAATTTTGATAAAGTCTTATCAAAGCAATCTAGTATCAGAAATCTGAACTAGTAAGAAAGTCAATAAAGTATTATTTTTCTAGAAGTTCAGCTGATTTCTGAGTACATGTCAAAGCTAGTGGGGGCATAAGTGTAATGCTAATAATCATCATGTTAGTGGGAGCATGATAATTATGATAAGTATTGCAAGTTAGCAATGTTAATTATAGAAAACAAATGTTTCAATTCGTTGGGAAAAGTTGTTTTGCTAAAATTAGGGGAGAGGAAATTATACTTCATTTCAATTCTAAAAAGCTTAGTTTGAGCTTATAATCATTCTAAAGAGCTTATATTGAGGTTTTAATCACCTTTAGTTAAGAATATATATATATGAATTTCATGTTGGATTGGTTCAACTTAAGAAAATTCTATATATTGCGTTCTCAAAATTCGATTATGATTACGACATCCCTTTTCATAGTCAAATTTTGAGAATATGGAAAACAAAAATTATTATGGCAAAAGATTGGTCTAGAACCATGTCTTTATGTGAAACATCACGAATCGTGTCCCATTTACTTTGGGTACAAGATCGATTGAATGTGCTATAATATTTATTCTTTTTGAATTTTCCAAATGCCTTGGGGCATTAAGGAGGAAAATGTCGAGAATTGGATATGACTAAAGTGATTAAGCAATTGTCGAGGACAATCTAAGGTTTACCAAAAATTGGTTGTTCAAGGACAGTTGTAAGTATACTGTTAATATTGGAAGGGCCATATTGACATAGTCCGAAAAGAGGCAACTCTTGTTCAGAAGTGGTAGTCAAAATGGGAATATAGAGTTTTCTTCATAGGTCGAGGCAATCTGTGTAAGGTTAAAGAAACTTAATGCAAGAAGCATGTTTAAAGCAATGCTCTTTGAATTTGAGACATCGTTTCCATGGAATTGCTCTCCATTGGAATACTCTGTAATGATTGTTGCCAAGTCTTTGTGGCTTTGTACATAATCATTACAAGAGGAACAAAGCATATACGTTTAAAATCTAAACAAATTTCGATAAATATTAGGAATTCTTACATGTACGACAAGGATTTGGAAGTGTGAAAAGAGAATCATTGAAATTATGTTCAATTGATCCAGTTCACAAAGTAAGGATCATAGAGTGCATACTTGGTGTATGGCAAAGGTATTGTTTAGAAAAACATAGTGTACATGCTTGGAGCGTGGTGCAACTAGTGTTTTTAATTCAGGTATAAAGTTGATAAAAATGAAACAATGAATAACAAGTAATCAGTATGGTGATAAATAAAAAGTTTTTTATTTATATTCATAGGTTTTGATACCATATTGGATTCAATTATTCTTGTGTTTCATTTTGCATGTTTTGACTTCCAGAATAAACTAGGTTATTCTTCCGGAATAACAAGTTAATCAAACCATCCACATTCGCTCATATGTTCGAAGTAGATATGAATCAAGACTATCATGGGTTGGCTTGTAGAGGTCCAAGTTGGTGGATAAAGTTATGCTACAACACTCATGAGTACTCATAAGTTCTGAGTATTAGATTCAACCCGCGCTCATTTGAATCACTTCATTGATTTTATCACGAGTTATCATGAGACGATAATATCTTATATTCTTCAAACCTAGAGATATGAGTTGTTACTATGAGTTGATACTACATTGATTGCACGAAAACGCATTGGTAACTTGATGTTATAAAACGTGCCTTTGTGTATGATTCAACAAGTAGCAGAACAAGCCACATGAGTCGAAGTTTATCCATTCCTTTTACCTTCAGGATAAAAGCGAAATCTGTGGGCCCCATAATGATTTAATGATGACACATGTGAGTGCTTGGCTAAGCCAGGACTGATGTGATTTGTTCAATCAGCCAGCCGTCATAAATCGGAAATCGAGAAACAACAAATGGACAGAGAGAATGATTTATAATCCATGTATCATTCCGTATGATATCTAGAATGGAGAAATATATGATCCCTTATCTAATGGACAAGTCATTGACAAAGATCAGAGTTTGACATCGGCTTTAAGCGCTACGATTGCAAATTAGGTTTTGAAGTCATACTCAATAATAGTTTTACTTTAAGAGCTACGATTGCCAGTTAGGTTTTGAAGTCATACTCAATAATAGTTTTAGACTTATCCAAGTGGGAGACTGTTGGATTAATGTCTAAGTCCATAACTATATTTGGTATGTACTTGACCCAACCCGGCATGGGCAATTTGGGTTGCACTTCACCGACACAATTTATATGGATAATCTTTTGAGAATAGTATATTAGTATATTATAAGTTCTAACATATTAATATGGAATCATATTATTTTAATTAGTATTGACCAAAAACTAATTTAGAATTAATTAAGTGATCAAAATGAACTAATTAAATATGGAATCTTCGATATATGTGTGTGATGGGCCAAGTTCATTTAGGGTGGGCTAAGCCTTCATGGATAGTCCATGGAGTGTTTAACCCATGAATCATAAGAAATGAAAGGTCATGGGTTTAACTCTAGTATCCACACTATATAAAGATGTCATTGGTTGGTGAAATTGGCACTAGTGTGGGTACACTAAAAGGGCTAGCCGATTTCACTAGAGAGAACCAAAGTATCATTATTCTCAAGGTTATTACAAGTTTCTTTGGTGATTTGTGATTCCACATGAGGCTTCCACGTACACTATTGGGGCTAAGCTCTTAAACCTTGAAGTCATAAGGGTACATCAAAAGGTATGTCATCTAACTAGTACTTTATAGTATAAGAGCTTCATAATATGCTAGTTAGGATTAAAGTGTTGGAAAGTTCTTATTTGAATGTATGATAGAGAAAACATAGATCCAAGGTTTATAGGGTTTCATGTACACCATAAGAGTGTTAGAATGCTCAAAACCCAACAGGTATGACTACCCCCTTCGGCCCTATCGACCGTAAATCTTGGGGACTATCTGCCCTACTGCTACTACCATATAACATCATATCATACTAGCACGTAACATATTAGGTAGTAGACAACCTAGATGAATATCTCAAAGACAATCATCTAACACACGACTCCTACTAGTGGGCCAACATTGGTGCCTTACACCCACTTCTACTGGAAGGTAAGTCACCTCGTAAGGCTGACTGCTGAAAAGCTGATCGGCAGATGTCTGACTGTTGATCCGGTGATCCTCCGACTATAAATCCATAAAACACTTAATCATACAATGATTACTACTCTTAAGATAAAATGACTATTTTACCCCTGATCAATTCAAAATCAAAGTCAACTTCCAGTTGACCTGACTCGTCGATTTGGGCCGCCAACTCATCGAGTCCCTATCCTTTTATATGTCCTTCTTCATGCCCCCTACTCGTTGAGTTTAGCAACGACTCGACGAGTCTCCTTCTAAAACGTCCTCGAATGAACCTTCATCTGACTCGCCAAGTTCTATGAACAACTCGTCGAGTTCTATGATTTCCAGGTCTATGGCTAAGTCTAATGCGTTGGGTCTCTCCCCCGGACCCCTCTAAGACCACTCTAACACTCACTGGGTTCCTTCGAACCACAACAGAAAAGGGAAGTCAAGCCATGGACTTGTCGAGTACAAGAACGACTCGTTGAGTTGAGAATGAACAAGTCTCATTTCACGATTTTTGATGTACAACACTTGACCAAAAGATAGATCTAGGCTTCTATGATCAATCTAGCATGTAAAGTTACAAACTTTACGTGCGTGCATGGGACTATGAGCTTAAATGGCCATAAATGAGACCCGTAAGATGCATGCGGCTCTCTAAGGCTCCAAAATCAGTCCCTTTGTGCCTTGTAACCCCTCAAAGACCTTGGATCTGAAGTGTTAGCCCCCAATCATGCTTGCACTCATGATTGGTAACCAAAAATGGCTCCTAAAAGCCCTAAGTCACCCCAAAAGGGATCTAAAACATGAAAGAGCAAGGTATCACCTGTATACCTCTAAAGAACCGTAGAGGGTGCACAAACTCGAACTCCTCTGGCCTCCTCTTGATTCCTCAAGCCTTTGTCTTCCTTCTTTTGTTCCAAAATAACCAAAAACCACCACAAAGGCTTTAGATCTTTACAGAAATGATTAGGGTTTGATATGGAGACTTCTTGAGAGAAATAGGGACAAAGGGAGGTTGAATGAGATGCTTAAATAAGGTGCAATCCCTTAAATTAGGGTTTTGTCCAGTCAGGGCCTACTCGTCGAGTTTGGCCGCCGACTCGTCGAGTAAGTCATTAAACTCTCGGGTCCAAGTCGCTCCTACTCGTCGAGTTGGCCATCAACTCGACGAGTTCAAGGAAAAAAAAATACTTGAATGAAATTCATACCAGGAACCGAGTGCTAAAAGTCTCCCCCACTTATCTTAGACTTCATCCTCGAAGTCTGCTGCTCGGTGCTGAAAAGCTCTGGATAATGCTCTATCATCTCGTCCACCAGCTCCTACGTCCCCTCCGAGCCCTTCCAGTGCTGCCATTGGACCTTCACTAGCTCGACCTTCTTGTTCCTTGGATTCTTCGACTTCCGGTCGATGATCGCCACAGGCCGCTCAATGTGGTTCAGGCTGCCGTCAACCTGTATATCCTCCAGGGGCACGACTTCCGTGTCGTCCAAAAGAAAACTTCGCGGATGAGAGACGTGGAAAGTGTCATGGATCTGACTGAGTACCGCTTGCAAATCCAGCCGATATGCCACCTTGCCCACCCGGTCCAAAACCCTGAAAGGCCCGATATACCTGGGGCCCAGCTTACTCCGCTTCCTGAATCGGATGACGTCTTTCAAAGGCGACACCTTCAGGAGAACCATATCCCCGACTTGAAACTCCAGGTCTGAACAGCGCTTGTCGGCATAGCTTTTCTGCTGACTCTGTGCAGTCCGAAGCCTGCTCCTGACGCGCTGAATTCTTTCTGTCGTCTTGATCACCACTTTGGTGCTCCCCATGACCCTCTGGCCAACCTCACCCCAACATATCGGGGTCCTACTCTTCCTCTCGTATAACATCTTAAAGGGAGGACGATCGATACTCGCGTGGTAGCTGTTGTTGTAGGAGAATTCAACCAATGGGAGGTAAGTATCCTAGCTACCACCGAAATCTAGCACACACGCCCGCAACATACCTTCCAAAGTCAGGATGGTCGGCTCGCTCTGACCATCTGTATGTGGGTGAAATGTGATGCTATAGTGCAGACGAGTACCAAAATCGTCTTCGAACTTCTTCCAGACCTTGGAAGTAAACCTCACATCGCTGTCGGAAATCACTGAGACTGGAAATCTATGCCGAGCCACCACCTTTTTAATGTAAATGTCGGCCAGATTCTCAGCCGATATACTCTCCTGGATTCGTATAAAATGGGCGCTTTTGGTCAGCCAATCTACAATGACCCATAAGGAATCTACTCCCCGTGCGGTCCAGGGAAGTTTGGTGATGAAGTCCATGGTAATATCTTCCCATTTCCACATGGCAATATCCAATGGCTACATCTTGCCGTGTGGCCTCTGGTGCACGGCCTTGACCTTCCTACAGGTCAAGCACCAGTCCACATACCATGCTACGTCCCGCTTCATGCAGGGCCACGAATTGTCAAGACGAAGATCCCTTCACATCTTCGTCGCCACAGGGTGAATAGAATACCTCCATCATAGGGTACCCACACCCTACGGTGAGGGGTTAACAAACGTCGTCTATCATAGTCAAAGGAGGAAACCTGACCGACAATACGCTCGCTCTTCCGGTGTTCCTCCTTCATCGTCTCCTGTAGGGCCTCTCGGATCTGCTCCAACAGTGGAGTCACTACTGTCATCCGCATGAAAAAGTCTCTGATCGGCGCTGCCTTACGGTTAAGCACATCGGCCACCTGATTAGCCTTCCTCGGGTTGTAAAGGATCTCGCAATCATAATCCTTCACCACATCTAACCACCGACGCCGCCTCATGTTCAGATTTGGCTGATCCATGAGGTATCTCAGACTCTTATGGTCCCTGTAGATGGTACATTGAACCCTATTTGTAGTGTCGCCATATCTTGAGGACGAAGAAAACCGCCCCCAACTCCAAATCGTATGTAAGATAATTCACCTCGTGAGACTTCAGCTGCCTCGAAGCGTAAGCAATAACATGTCCTCTCTACATCAAAACTACGCCCAAACCCGAGATGGACGCATCGCAATATACGACAAAATCCTCCATGCCCTCTGGCAGAGCTAAGATTGGCACCTCGCACAATCTCTGTCTCAATATCTCAAAAGACCACGACTTTCCTCATCTGCCTGGACAGAGGTACGACTATCTTGGAGAAATCCTAGATGAATCTTCGATCACAAACCGATCCAACATCGGTCTGCACACGCGGTTCATGAGATCCATGAATGTAGCAGGAGCATTGGTGAGCCCGAAAGGCATCACCACGAACTCATAGTGACCATAACACATCCGAAAGGCAGTCTTCTGTACATCCTCCTCTCTGACCCTCATCTGATGATAACCTGAACGCAAATCAATCTTGGAGAACCAAGATGATCCCTATAGCTGGTCAAAGAGGTCATCGGTCCTCAGGAGTGGGTAAAAGTTCTTCACCGTTACCTTATTCAGCTCCAGATAATTTATACACATCCGATGCGACCTGTCCTTCTTCTTTACAAACAGAGTCGGGGCTCCCCAGGGCGAACTGCTCGGTCTAGTGAATCCCTTGTCTAACAGCCCCTGCAGCTATGTAGACAACTCCTACATCTCCGTAGGAGCCAAGCGATACGGTGCCTTGGCTATCAGAGCCGCACCAGGGACTAGGTTGATCCTGAACTCCATCTACCTCTCCGGAGGTATCCCAGACAACTCCTCGGAGAATACATATGCAAACTCTCGTACTACTGGCATAGTACCTACCGTCGTGCCTCCCATCTCCTGGTGTCCATAACATAGGAGATGTATCCTGCACAACCCTGCTGAAGATAGCGCCTAGCCCTCGCTGCCGAACATAAAGTTGGTCCTCGCTGTGGCCTCTGGCTATGAATCACCAGCTCTCCCTCACCTGGGGTCCTGCTTCGAACCAATTGCTATGCACAGTCAATCACTTCCCCATTGCGACTTAACCAATCTACATCAATAATAACCTTGTTCCCCCTCAACGGTATGGGAACCAAATCCACTAGATAACGCTCTTCAAACAACCTCAAAACACAATCCAGGAAGACCTCTGATGCTCGCACAGATCGGTCGTCCGCAATATCGACCTATAGAGGGCAATCCACCATGCCCGAGGACTCAGGAAACTTCTTGCTAAGCGCGAGGGAAATAAACGACCGGGTAGCGTCTGAATCAAATAACACCTGAACTGGGTTACCGTTCACATGGAACGAACCTAAACATATATATATATATATATATATATATATATATATATACATATATATATATATATATATATATATATATATATATATATATATATATATATATATATATATAGAGAGAGAGAGAGAGAGAGAGAGAGTATATCAATATCATAAGCATCATATGAATAAATCAGGGAGAAAGAATGATACCCGTCACCATATCGGGTGCGGCGCGTGCGCCCTCGGTAGTCAACTGGAAGGCCCGACTCCTAACCACTGGAGCCTCAGACTTGCCCTACCGGCCATCCGTAATCCAAAGGGTCGCTGGAGTTGGCGCCTTCACTGGCACTGCTGTTGTCAACTAGGGGCAATTGGCCCTCTTATGGCCACTCTGGTTACAGTGGAAACACAGCAACTCAGGTGTCTGAATAGAGGATGCATGGGCGGCACAATCCTTGCTGTAACGCCCCAACTTGCCGCAATTATAGCATCTCGACGATCCCAACCTGCATGCTCCCTCATGTCAGTTTTTGCATTTCCTGCAGCGGCCTCGGCCCTTCTGGCCTTTTGGCCCAGCGTCTGATCCCTTGGGCTTCTTCCACGAAGCCCCAGTCAACTGTCCCTCCTCGGCCTTCCTCTTCCGGACATGCTCGAGGTCAATCTCCCTCTCCTTTGCCCTGGCAATCATGGAATCTAGGGTTGGGCAAGTTGAAAAACTGACATGCTACCGAATGTCGGCTCACAGCATGTCATGGTAGTAGGTCCTCCTCATATCCTCGTCTCCCGCATACTGGGGCACCAGTAACACCCTCTCCCAGAACTTGGCGGTGATCTCATCCACTGTCTCAGTCGTCTGTCTCATATCCATGAACTCCTGGTCCAACTGCTGGAGCTGCATCGCAAGCACGAACTCAGCTCTGAACTGGTCACAAAATTCGTCCATGTCATACCCTCAATAGCCGAGGATCCCAGGGAGTCACCAACAGACTCCAACCAATCCCTGGCCCGGTCCCTCAAGCAACTTGCAACATATCGAACCTTCGACCCCTCGGGGCAGAAGCTAGTCAACTGTGCAGACTCAATGTCTGCAATCCATCGTCTGGCCGCAATGGGGTCCTTCGCCCCATGGAAATACGACGCACCACTGCCCCTGAATTCCTTAAAGGTCAGTGTGTGTGATCCTGACTGGCTGGTCGTCATGTCACTCCTGAACGCCCTAAGGCAACCCTCCATCAGCTCGACGATCCCATCCTTGATCGACCCAAAGATGACCGAGGTCGCATCAAGGATGCCTCTAGTGATCTCGGACGCGATGAACTCGCATAGCCTCTCATCCACTGGTTCGAAACCTGAACCTGAACCCGAACCGGTTCCCTCTCATGAACTGCCAACTGATGGCCTCAGACGTAGTACCACCATTCTGCAATACATAATGACAACCATCAGTGATACTGATACATCTAGAGGGATCACATCTATCACAAGTTTCCTAGTCTCGTGTTAGCCTTCCTTGACTCAAGTACGGATCCTCTTCTTTTAGTTTTAAGGGCCCATGCTACCTTCCACATCTATCTGTACTTTCCTCAAGAACTGCCTCGACTCCACCAAGTCCGTTCTACTGTTACTGATCTCTGCTACTCTTATCCTAGGCTTGCCCTAGGGTACCTCTAACTCCACCCAACCAGTCCTCAACTGCTGAAGGCCTCTTTGCAATGCCAATTAGCCACCATATGGATACAATCACTTGCCATGAAGCTCAGATAATCCTTCGAGTAAGGGACTGATCCCTACAACGGTTAGGACTCAAAGAAGAGCTATGCAATAGGGTCAAATCCAACACTCTGAGATTATTCAACCCTCATTGCATGTGACCTAACGTACCCACCTAATAGCTAACTCCCATCACTTCGAGTCCAACAAAGCACAAAGCAACCGGCATTTTGACAAAAATGAAACAAGCTCGACCAGTTCTATCCACATAACAAGAATCTGTACTAGCATGCGATATAAGCTCATATAATCAGGCATAACCTAAACAGGCTATCCTATCTCTATCTAATCAACACTATCGTGCAGATGAAAAGCACATATAACAGGCATAGAAAGCATCCTTCCTATATCCTTAGTCCTAATCTAACATGATGTTCTACTAAAACTGATAATCCTCACATAAACTTGTCTGGGTACTTTGGGAAAAAGTTACTTGAGCTCGGCTAGTTGCGCACATCACACACGTTGTTCTTTCATAACACTTTTTAACTTAGCTTTTAGAAAACCATTTTCTTTGTAAATATCTTTTAATCTCTTGGTTTGAGTCCAGACATCCCCGAGGGTGCGTCTGAATCCCTCAAACCAGGGCTTTGATACCAACTTGTAACATCCAAAATTTCGAGTCCAAAAATTTCATTTTTAATTAACTGATTTATAAAACTTCCAAAACAAAATGTAGTGAAGACATATCATTTCATAAAACAAATATCTCATGTCTGAAAACCAAACCATAAATATGACAATGCCAGAGTAGAATCCCAAGAAACTCATAATGCGGAAATCCAACATGTGTGTGTATGATGTGCAACTACCGCGCCGGCTCCTTCCCCTTCGCTGAAGAGGTACCTGAAATAGAACTGAAAACTATAAGCACAAAGCTTAGTGAATTCCCCCATCGTACCGCATACCATACAATCAAATAACATACATATACTGTCATACATATCTGGGTTCCCGACCTACCCCCTCGGTCCTCTCGACCGGATACTGTCTAGCATACCTGGGTGCTGGCCTTCCCTTCTGTCCTCTCGACCCGATATTGGGCACTATTTCACCCCTATACTACTACCACATAACATGTAACACATAATCATATTCTACATAGCATGACTGGGTATGACTACCCCCTTCAGCCCTATCGACCGTAAATCTTGGAGACTATCTCCCCGACTGCTACTAGCATATAATATCATATCATACTAGCACATACCATATCAGGTAGTACAAAACCTAGATGAATATCACAAAGAGAATCATCAAACATACGACTCCTACTCGTGGGCCTGCATTGGTGCCTTAGATCCACTTCTACTGGAAGGTAACTCACCTTGTAACGATGACTGCTGAAAAGCTGATCGACAGATGTCTGACTGCTGATCCGGTGATCCTCCTACATCAGACACTGATAACTACTCTTAGGGTAAAATGACTATTTTACCCCTGACCAAGTCAAAGTCAAAGTCAACTTCTTGTTGACCTGACTCGTCGAGTTGGGCCGTCAACTCGTTGAGTCCCTATCCTTTCATCTGTCCTTCTTCACGCCCCTACTCATCGAGTTTAGCAACGACTCGACGAGTTCTCCTTCTAAAACATCCTCGAATGAACCTTCATCCGACTCAACGAGTTGTATGAACAACTCGTCGAGTTCTATGATTTCTAGGTCTGTGGCTAAGTCTAATGCGTTGGGTCACTCCCCCGGACCCCTCTAAGACCACTCTAACACTCACTGGGTTCCTTCGAACCACAACAAAAAAGGGAAGTCAAGCCATGGACTCATCGATTCCAAGAACGACTCGTTGAGTTGAGAATGACCAAGTCTCATTTCTCGATCTTTGATGTACAAAACTTGACCAAGAGATAGATATAGGCTTCTAAGATCAGTCTAGCACGTAAAGTTACAAACTTTACATGAACGCGTGGGACTATTAGCTCAAATGGACCTAAATGAGAACCTTAAGATGCATGGGGCACTCTGAGGCTTGAAAATCAGTCATTTTCTGCCTTGTAACCCCTCAACGACCTTGGATCTGAAGTCTTAGCCCCCAATCATGTTTGCACTAATGATTGGTCACCAATAATGGCTCCTAAAAGCCCTAAATCACCCCAAAAAGAGATCTAAAACTGGAAATAGCAAGGTATCACCTGTATACCTCTAAAGAACTGCAGAGGGTGCACAAATTCGAACTCCTCTAGCAGTCTAGCCTCCTCTTGATTCCTCAAGCCTTTCTCTTCTTTATTATGTTCCAAAATCACCAAAAACCACCACAAAGGCCTTAGATCTTTACACAAACGATTAGGGTTTGATATGGAGAGTTCTTGAGAGCAATAGGGACGAAGGGAGGCCGAATGAGATGCTTAAATAGGGTGCAATCCCTTAAATTAGGGTTTTGTCCAGTCAGGGCCTACTCATCTAGTCTGGCCGCCGACTCGTCGAGTAAGTCATTAAACTCTCGGGTCCAAGTCGTTCCTACTCGTCGAGTTGTCCATCAACTCGACGACTTCTAGGAAAAAAAATACTTGAATGAAATTCATAACATGAACCGGGTGCTAAAAATCCCCCCACTTATCATAGACTTCGTCCTTGAAGTCTGTTGCTCGGTCCTGAAAAGCTCTGGATAATGCTCCATCATCTCGTCCACCGGCTCCCATGTCCACTCCGAGCCATTCTGGTGCTGCCATTGCAACTTCACCAGCTCGACCTTCTTGTTCCTCAGATCCTTCGAATTCTGGCCGAGGATCACCACAGGCCGCTCAATGTGGTTCAGCCTGGCATTAACCTGTATAGCCTCCAAGGGAACAACAGCCGAGTCATCCACCAGACACCTTCGCGGCTGGGAGACATGGAAAGTGTCGTGGATCTGACTGAGTTCCGCTGGCAAATCCAGCCGATATGCTACCTTTCCCACCCAGGCCAAAACCCTGAAAGGCCCGATATACCTGGGGCCCAGCTTGCCCCGCTTCCTGAATCGGATGACGCCTTTCCAAGGCGACACCTTCAGGAGAACCATATCCCTGACCTGTAACTGCAGGTTTGAACAATGCTTTTCGGCATAGCTTTTCTACCGACTTTGTGCAGTCTGAAGCCTGCTCCTTTCCTGTGGAATTCTTTCTATCGTCTTGAGCACCACTTTGGTGCTCCCCATGACCCTCTGGCTAACCTCACTCCAACATATCGGGGTTATGCACTTCCTCCCGTATAACATCTCAAAAGGAGGACGATCGATACTCGCGTGGTAGCTGTTGTTGTAGGAGAATTCAACCAATGGGAGGTAAGTATCCAAACTACCACCGAAATCTAGCAAACATGCTTGCAACATACCTTCCAAAGTCTAGATGGTCCGCTCGCTCTGACCATATGTCTGCGGGTGAAATGCGGTGCTAAAGTGTAGACGAGTACCCAACTCATCGTGGAATTTCTTCAAGAACCTGGAAGTAAACCTCACATCCTTGTCGGAAATCACGGAGACTGACACTCCATGCCAAACTTCTCGGCCAATATAATCTCCTAGATCGGTATAAAATGGGTGCTCTTGGTCAACCGATCCACAATGACCCATATGGAATCCACTCCCCGCGCGGTCATGGGAAATTTAGTGATTAAGTCCATGGTAATATCTTCCCATTTCCACATGGGAATATCCAACGACTGTATCTTGCCATGTGGCCTCTGGTTCTTGGCCTTGACCTTCCTGCAGGTCAAGCACCGCTCCACATACCATGCTACGTCCCGCTTCATTCAGGGGCACCAATAGTCAAGACGAAGAATCCTATACATCTTCGTCGCCCCGAGATGAATAGAAAACCTGGATTTGTGCGCCTCCTCCATCAATATTTGATGCATGCCTCCATGATAGGGGTCCCGCACCCTAAGATGAAGGGTCAATAACCCTCGGATATCATAGTCGAAGGAGGAAACCTGAACCATAATACACTCGCTCTTCCGGTGTTCCTCCTTTATCGCCTCCTACTGGGCCGCTCAGATCTGCTCCGACAGTGGAGTCACTACTGTCATCCCCATGCAAAAGTCTCTGATCGACGTTGACTTACGGCTAAGCACATCGGCCACTACATTGGCCTTCCCCGGGTGGTAAAGGATCTCACAATCATAATCCTTCACCACATCTAACCACCAACACTACCTCATGTTCAGATTCAGCTGATCTATGAGGTATCTCATACTCTTATGGTCCGTGTAGATGGTACATAGAACCCTATAGAGATAGTGTCACCAAATCTTGAGGGCGAAGACAACCACCCCAACTCCAAATCGTTTGTCGGATAATTCGCCTCGTGAGGCTTCAACTGCCTCGAAGCGTAAGCAATAACATGTCCTCTCTGCATTAAAATTGCACCCAAACGCGAGACGGACGCATCGAAGTATACGACAAAATCCTCCATGCCCTCTGGCAGAGCTAAGATTGGCGCCTCGCATAATCTCTGTCTCAATGTCTTAAATGTGACCTGCTGCTCAGACCCCCAGCGAAACACCACGACTTTCCTCTTAAGCCTGGTCAGGGGTACGACTATCTTGGAGAAATCCTGGATGAATGTCCGATAATAGCCTAGGAAACTCGGAATCTCATATGGAGACCTCAGAACCTCCCATCTCATCACGAACTCCACTTTGGCCGGGTCAACATATATCCTATTCTGGTTGACAAGGTGCCTAAGAAACTGCACCCCGTGCAACCAGAACTCACACATAGAGAACTTAGCATACAAGTTCTCCCTCCTCAAAGTATCCAGAACCTCCCGCAAGTGTTCCTCATGCTGCTCTTGCTTCTTGGAATAAACCAAGATGTAATCAATTAAAACTATCATGGACCGATCCAACATCGGTCTGCACACGCGGTTCATGAGATCCGTGAACGCGGCAGGAGCATTGGTGAGCCCGAAAGGCATCCGAAAGGCAATCTTCTGTACATCCTCCTCTCTGACCCTCATCTTATGATAACCTGAATGCAAATCAATCTTGGAGAACCAAGATGCTCCGTATAGCTGGTCAAAGAGTCATGGATCCTCAGGAGTAGGTAATGGTTCTTCACCGTTACCTTATTCAGCTCCTGGTAATTTATACACATCCGATGCGACCTATCCTTCTTCTTTACAAACAGAATCGAGGCTCCCCAGGGCGAACTGCTCGGTCTAATGAATCCCTTGTCTAACAGCCCCTGCAGCTTTGTAGAAAACTCCTACATCTCCGTAGGAGCCAACCGATATGGAGCCCTGGCTATCGGAGCTGCACCAGGGACTAGGTCGATCCTGAACTCCACCTGCCTCTCCGGAGGTGTGCCGGGCAACTCCTTGGGGAATACGTCCGCAAACTCTCGCACTACTTGCACATCACCTACCGTCGCCCCTCCCATCTCCCGGGTGTCCATAACATAGGCGACGTATCCTGCGCAACCCTATTGAAGGTAGCGCCTAGCCCTGGCTGTCGAACATAAAGTTGGTCCTCGCTGTGGCCTCTTGCCCTGAATCACCAGATCTCCCCCACCTGGGGTCCTGATCCGAATCAACTGCTGTGCGCAGTCAATCACTGCCCCATTGGGCCTTAACCAATCTTTACCAATAATAACATTGTTCCCCCTCAACGGTACGGGAACCAAATCCACTGGATAACTCTCTTCGAAAAACCTCAAAACACAATCCCAGAAGACCTCTGATGCTCGCAAAGACCAGGCGTCCGCAATATCGACCTATAGAGGGAAATCCAACATGCCCGATTACTTAGGAAACTTCTTGCTAAGCGCAAGAGAAACAAACGATCTTGTAGCGCACGAATCAAACAACACCTGAACTGGGTTACCGTTCACATGGAACGAACCTAAACATATATATACAGAGTATATATCAATATCATAAGCATCATATGAATAAATCAGGGAGAAAAAATCATACCCGTCACCATATTGGGTGAGGCGCATGCTTCCTCGGTAGCGCACGAATCAAACAACACCTGAACTGGGTTACCGTTCACATGGAACGAACCTAAACATATATATACAGAGCATATATCAATATCATAAGCATCATATGAATAAATCAGGGAGAAAAAATCATACCCGTCACCATATTGGGTGAGGCGCATGCTTCCTTGGTAGTCAACTGGAAGGCCCGACTCCTTACCATTGGAGCCTCTGACTTGCCTGCCGGCCATCCGTAATCCACAGGGTCGCTAAATCTAGAACCTTCACTGGCGTTGCTGCTGTCAACTAGGGGCAATTAGAGCTCTTATGGCCCCTATGGTTGCAGTGGAAACATAGCAACTTGGATGTCTGAATAGTGGGTGTAGGGGCGGTACAATCCTTGATGAAATGCCCCAACTTTCCGCACTTATAGTACCCTGACGATCCTAACCTGCACGCTCCTTCATGTGACTTGCGGCATTTCCTAAAGCGGCCTCGGCCCTGCTGGCCTTTTGGCCTAGCATCTGATCCCTTGGGCTTCTTCCCCGAAGACCTAGTCACTTGTCCCTCCTCAACCTTCCTCTTCCGGACATGCTCCAGGTGAATCTCCTTCTCCCTTGCCTTGGCAACCATGGAATCCAGGGTAGGGCAAGCTGAAAAACTGACATGCTACCGAATGTCGGCTCGCAACATGTCAAGGTAGCAGGTGCTCCTCATATCCTCGTCTCCTGCATACTGGGGTGCCAGTAACGCCCTCTCCGAGAACTTTGCGGTGATCTCTACCACTGTCTCAGTCGCCTGTCTCATATCCAGGAACTCCCGGGCCAACTATGGGAGCTCTACCGCAGGCGCGAACTCAGCTCTGATATGGGTAAAAAAATCCGGCCATGTCATAACCTCAATAGCCGAGGCTCCCAGGGAGTCACCAACCGACTCCCACCAATCCCTGGCCCGGTCCCTCAAGCATCCTGCAACATATCGCACCTTCGACCCCTCGGGGCAGACGCTAGTCAACTGTGCAAACTCAATGTCTGCAATCCATCATCAGGAAGCAATGGGGTCCTTCGCCCCATGGAAATTCGGCGCACCACTGCCCCTAAAGTCCTTAAAGGACAGTGTGCGTGATCCTGACTGGATGGTCGCCATGTCACTCCTGAATGTCGTGAGGCGATCCTCCATCAGCTCGATGATCCCTTCCTTGATCGACCCAAAGATGACCGGGGTCGCATCAGGGATGCCTTTAGTCATCTTGGACGTGATGAACTCGTGTAGCCTCTCATCCACTAGTTAGAAACATGAACCTGGACCCGAACCCGATCCCTCTCCTGAACTGCGAACTACATGCCTCGGACGTAGTACCACCATTCTGCAATACATAATGACAACCGTCAGTGATACTGATACATCTAGAGGGATCACATCTATCACAAGTTTCTTGGTCTAGTCTCAGCCTTCCTCGAATCAAGTACGGATCCTCTGCTTTCAGTAGTACGGGCCCATACTACCTTCCACATCTATCCGTACTTTCCTCAAGAAAGGCCTCGACTCGACCAAGTCCCTTGTACTGTTACTGATCCTTGCTACTCTCATCCTAGGCTTGCCCTAGGGTACCTCTAATTCCACGCAACCAGTACTCAGCTGCTGAAGGCCTCTTTGCAACGCCAATTATCCACCCTATGGATTCAATCACATTCCACGAGGCTCAGATAATCCTTTGAGTAAGGGACTGATCCCTACAATGGTTAGGACTCAAACAAGAGCTACGCAATAGGGTCAAATCCAACACTTCGAGATTATTCAACCCTGATTGCATGTGACCTAACGTATCCACCTAATAGCTAACTCACATCACTTCGAGTCCAACAAAGCAAAAAGCAAGCAACATTTTGACAAAAATGAAACAAGCTCGAGCAATTCTATTCACACAACAAGAATCTGTACTAGCATGCGATATAAGGTCATATAATCAGGCATAACCTAAACAGGCTATCCTATCTCTATCTAATCAACACTATCGTGCAGCTCAAAAGCACATATACTAGGCATATAAGGCATCCTTCCTAGATCCTTAGTCCTAATCTAGTATGTTGTTCTACTAATACTGATAATCATAACATAAACTTGTATGGGTACTTTGGGGAAAAACATACTTGAGCTCGGCCGGTCCCGCACATCACACACCTTACTCTTTCTTAACACTTTTTAAATTAGCTTTTAGAAAACCATTTTGTTTGTAAAAATCTTTTAATCCCTTGGTTTGAGTCCAGACATTCCCGAGGTTTCGTCTGAATCCCTCAAACCAGGGATCTGACACCAACTTGCAACATCCCAAATTTCGAGTCCAAAAATTTCATTTTTAATTAACTGATTTATAAAACTTCTAAAAGAAAACATAGTGAAGACATATCATTTCTTAAAACTAATATCTCATGTCTGAAAACCAAACCATAAATATAACAATGTCAGAGTACAATCCCAAGAATCTCATAATGCGGAAATCCAACGTGTGTGTATGATGTGTAGCTACCGCGCCAGCTCCTTCCCCTTCGCTGAAGAGGTACTTGAAATAGAACTGAAAACTCTAAGCACGCAGCTTAGTGAATTCCCCCATTGTACCGCATACTATACAATCACATAACATACATATATTGTCAGGCATATCTAGGTGCCCGACCTACCCCTTCGGTCCTCTCGACCGGATACTGCCTAGCACACCTGGGTGCTGACATCGCCTTCGGTCCTCTCGACCAGATACTGCCTAGCATACCTGGGTGCTGGCTTCCCCTTCGGTGCTCTCGATCGGATACTAGGGAATATTTCACCCCTCTACTACTACCACATAACATGTAACAAATAATCATATTCTATCTAGCATGACTACCCCCTTCGGCCCTATCGACCGGAAATCTTGAGGACTATCTCCGCTACTACTACTAGCATATAACATCATATCATTCTAGCACCTAACATATCAGCTAGTAGAAAACCTATATGAATATCACAAAGACAATCATCTAACATACGACTCCTACTGGTGGGACGACATTGGTGCCTTAGACCCACTACTATTGGAAGGTAACTCACCTCGTAAGGCTGACTGCTGAAAAGCTGGTCGGCAGATGTCTGACTGCTGCTCCGATGATCCTCCGACTATATATCCATAAAACACTTAATCAAACATTGATAACTACTCTTAGGGTAAAATGACTATTTTACACCTGACCAAGTAAAAGTCAAAGTCAACTTCCAGTTGACCTGACTCGTTGAGTTGGGACGTCAACTCGTCGAGTCCCTATCCTTTCATCTGTTCTTCTTCACGCCCCTACTCATCGAGTTTAGCAACGACTCGACGAGTTCTCCTTCTTAAACATCCTTGAATGTACCTTCATCTGACTCGCCGAGTTGTATGAACAACTCGTCGAGTTCATCCCCACCTTATGAACAAGTCTGCCCTTGACTTGCCGAGTTATATGAACAACTCGTCGAGTTCTATGATATCCCGGTCTATGGCTAATTCTAATGCATTGGGTCAGTCCCCTGGACCCCTCTAATACCACTCTAACACTCACAGGGTTACTTCAAACCACAACAAAAAAGGGAAGACAAGCCATGGACTCGTCGAGTCCAAGAACGACTCGTCGAGTTGAGAATGACCAAGTCTCATTTCTCGATTATTAATGTACAACACTTGACCAAAATATAGATCTATGACTCTAAGAAAAATATAGCACGTAAAGTTGCAAACTTTACGTGCATGCATGGGACTATGAGCTCAAATGGCCCTAAATGAGACCCTTAAGATGCATGGGGCTCTCTAAGGCTCCAAAATCAGCCAGTTTCTGCCTTTTAACCCCTCAACGACCTTGGATCTAGAGTCTTAGCCCCCAATCATGGTTGCACTCATGATTGGTCACCAATAATGGCTCCTAAAAGCACTGAATCACCCCAAAAAGGGATCTAAAACATGAAAGAACAAGGTATCAACTTTATACCTCTAAAGAACTTTAGAGTGTGCACAAACTCGAACTCCTCTGGCCTCCTATTGATTCCTCAAGCCTTTCTCTTCCTTCTTATATTCCAAAATCACCAGAAACCACTACAAAGGCATTAGATCTTTACATAAACGATTAGGGTTTGATATGGAGAGTTCTTGAGAGCAATAGGGATGAAGGGAGGTTGAATGAGATGCTTAAATAGGGTGCAATCCCTTAAATTAGGGTTTTGTCCAGTCAGGGCCTACTTGTCGAGTCTGGCCGCCGACTCATTGAGTAAGTCATTAAACTCTCGGGTCCAAGTCGCTCCTACTCGTCGAGTTGGCCATCAACTCGATGAGTTCAAGGAAAAAAAATACTTGAATGAAATTCATAACAAGAACTGGGTGCTACATGTAGACTCTATATGCATTATGTTTGTTATGATATGGTTATGGTTTGTATGGCTTTGGTATTTTGGGGGAACTCACTAAGCATCGAGCTTTTAGTTTTGGATTTTGTTTTAGGTACTTTGGATGATCGCGGGAAGGCGAAGGCTTGATCGTGCACCTCCACACATTTTATGAGTTTGAATTCTTGGATACTCTTATATTAAACTATTTTGAAAACATTTTGTAATAAATAATGGTTTTTGTATGCTTGAAAAAGTTTTAATTTTTGTGAATTTTATGGATGTTACATATGTGTTGCTGATGCTCATGGGTTGTATGACATGGATGAATGTTCCAAAAGATGTTGCATAGCGGAACATGATTGGTTGTCACCGTTCATGTGCCTATGGGTCGATGGGCTTGGCCCATTAGGGTTTTAGGTCTGATCCCTGAAGTATAAATAGGGATGCGTGCAGAGTCATTTGAAGTCTTGTATCTTGTATCCTTAGTGAGTAGGACAAGTCTCTGGTGAATTGTACTTGTAACCTCTATTTGAGAACTCTGAAACAAAGAATACTCCCCTCCGGCTCGTAGATGTAGGTCACCTTGACCGAACCACATAAATACTATGTCTTTGTGTGCTGACCGTTTTTCTAGTTATCCGCATGACTTCCAAAAAAGGGTCATCAAAACATGGCAAGTGGCATCAGATTTGTTCTGTGTCTTGACAAGTATCGCCTGTTTTCCCTAACAATGCAAACAATGCTCAATCAGTGACAACGTGAGTTTAGGGAGTTATTAGCTCAGGGGCTAGCTAATATTAGAGGAAGAGCACCCGTTGTCAACGAGCTGGTAGTTGTTGAGCAAGTTAACAACGATCCGATTCCTTAACATGATATGACGGTCCAAGAAGGAAATAATGACGACTCCGAGCGTTATCAGGGACCAGAGCAACATTAAGTTCATAGAAATGATGAACCCAAAGGCTACTACCAGTATAAGGATTTTATGACTTGCAATTCATCATCATTTAACAAGAAGGAAGATCCCATAGGAATCATGGATTGGATATCAGAGATGTTGTCGGCTTTCCTAACGTGTAGATTCAAAGTAAAGATACAAATCACCTATTTCAAGAGGAACATGTTGGGGAAGATTTTGAGCCCCATCTTGGGGAAGATGTTGGAATTGGAGAATCAATTCATGGCTTTCACAAATGGAAGCATCTCAGTGGATGATTACACAAACTCCTTCATTGCTAAAATGGAGTTCACCCTACGACTTGTTCCAGATGAACTGAGCAAGATTGATGGGTATGCCAAGGGCTACCATGGGAATACATTGTGCTAGTAAAACATGCACATACCTTTGAAGTGGTCATCTGGGCTACAAATTCTCCGTTGAGGGAAATAACAACAACAACAAAAACAAGTTTACAAAAAACAAACAACAAATATGGAAGCAAACAAGAAGGGAAGTGGTGCAAACAGTGCATGAAAAAGGATTTTGGCGATTGTGTCATTTACTTCAAGTGTAAGAAGCTAGAGCATATTTCCACAAATTTCACCGTGAAAAGAAGAGATTGTTTTAATTATGGAGAGGAGTGGCACATAAAGGTGGAGTGCCCGAAAGTGGAGAAGGTGATCCCGAGGATCTTGCCACTAAAGCCCAAGGGTCGCAGCTACCAGATGACCTTCAAAGAGGCTTAGGAAGAAACCGATGTTGCTTCAGGTACATTCTTAGTTAATCAAATTCCTACAAAGATATTTTTTGATTTTGGATCAGATCATTCATTTATATCACATGAATTTGGTATGAAACTTAGACTATCACCGCTTACAATAAGTACCCATATCTTAGTATAAGTAGCTGGTGGTAGGAATATACCTATTAATAATAGGTTAGAGGTTGTAACTATAGATTTAGATGGGAATGAATTCCGTCGAGAGCTTTTCCCTTTTGAGTTAAGTGAGTTCGACTTCATTCTCGGCATGGATTCCTTGGGAGAGAACCTCACAGACATCTTGTATGGTCGGAAGATGGTGTGCATCAGTCTACTAGGAAGAAATCCATTCTCCGCTTACAGTGATAAGAGTAAAGTGAGGTCTATAGTCATCACGATTACCAAGGCCAGAAGATGCTTATCGAAGGGATGTTCGGCATTCGTAGAATATGTAAACAACGTGAAGAAGGAGAAAAGGGCAATGAATTAAATACATGTGGTGCAAGACGTTCCTGAGGTATTTCTAGATGAATTACCATGATTACCACCAGAGAGGCAGGTAGAATTCAGAATCGACTTGTTGCGAGGTACGACACCAATTGCGAAGGTGTCGTATCGTTAAGCACCGAAAAAGATGAAGGAGTTAATGGCCCAATTCCAGGAATTATTGGACAAAGGTTTGATAAGACCTAGTTCATCACCCTGGAGAGCTCCAATACTGTTCGTAAACAAGAGCGATAATACTATGAGAATGTATAATTGCTATCAGGAGCTAAACAAAGCTACGATCAAGAATAATTATCCTTTACCTACGATTGATGATTTGTTCCATCAATTACAGGTGGCAACCATTTTCTCCAAAATTGATCTCACGTTAGGTTTGTTGGATTACATGTCTAAGCCCATAACTATTATTGGTATTTACTTGACCCGAGAGTAGCATGGTCCATTTGGGTTGCATATCATCAGGACAATTTGTTAGGATGGAATTTTGAGAGAAGGTTATTTATAGTTTATTAATATACTATAAGTTATAATATATTAATATGAAATCATATGTTTTAATTAGTATCGATCAAGAATTAATTTGGAATTAATTTAGTGATCAAAAGAGAGTAATTAAATCTACTAATTATGATAATTAGTTATATTTATATGTGTTGGGCTTATGATCCATGTTGGACCAAGTTTATGTGTTGAAACATAAAAGTGACCCTTTTGAACTTATCTACCGCAACGGCTCAGTACCTGCAGCCAAATTCAGCACCGAAGTCAATCTCTAGAACTGAGACCACAACCATTCTCCATCAGCAACAATATCAGCATCCGGAGTGTTCAAGTCTTTCCTATCCGCAGCCTTAGTCATTTCTTTTACTATGTAATTCACTCTATTGTCCAGCATGTCTTGCATGACTGCTCATAGAGTTGTTCTTTTCTAAACTCTATAAATAAAGACTCTTTCTTATGTATTATGTACTTGTGATATATGTGAGTGTGAAAAGTCTTAACTTCTTACTACACAAGATTTCTCATCTTTCTTATCTTCATCTGTTATCTTTCTTATCTTCATTACACTCAAACTGCTACTGGAACATAACCTCTCTTCGGAGCAAGTCTTCTAGACTTAATCACTAAACTTGATCTCGCTTACTAACTTGGAGTGATTGCATTCCTCGTTATGAATCAGTTTAAGTGTATTCTTGATATAACTTTTGTCATTTATCTTTCTTTACTTTTCACAACTAACTATCTAACTATCTAACTTTATTATTGTTGAGCTTTTAGATCCTTAGAGATTAACTATTCCGCAACTTACTTGTTCTAACGTTTGTTCAAGTGTGTCTCCAAGTTTTTCTCTCAACAATTGGTATTAGAGCCAAAGTGGGTGCTTTTTGGATATCGGAACTATGATTTTCTCATTAAGCTTTCTAAACCACTAAAGCTCATTTCATCAAAAAAAAAAAACAACAAAAATGGCACAATCGTTATCTCTGAATGTCTCCAATAGTGTTGGTGGTTCTAACCGAGCCCCAATACTAGTAGCAAATGAATATCATCACTGGTCACAAAGAATGGAGAGGTACTTAAGAATATTGGGTAGAGATGTATGGAGATCCGTGGAAGAAGGACCACATGTTCCAGTTCTCACACCAATCCAAACTGACAGTGCTGCAACCAGACTAGGAGGAGGTCAACCAACTATGAGCGGTCCTACCAAAGATGATCTCGATAAAATGGAAAATGATGTTGTTGCTTTTTATGAAATTTCATGTGGTATTGCTCCTGACAACTTTGATATTATCATAAACTGCAAATCAGCCAAAGAGATCTGGGATGTACTCAAAAACTTGTACGAAGGCTCAAAACAAGAACAAGACAAGAAGCTCACAACCACACTCAATGACTTCAACAACTTCAAAGTTCATGTTGGTGAAAGTTTGGAAGACTCCTTCAAAAGATTCAACCTAATAGTCACAAAGTTATCAAATGCTGGTACCATCCGCAACAACCATGAAACCAATCTCCAGTTCCTTAAGGGTTTGGGAAGACATTGGACTACGGCCAAAATGATAGTCCAAGGTGACAGAAAGATTCACTCTTTATCAGTCTACAAAATTTATGGAGAATTTCAAGCACAAGAATCCACTATACTCAAAGACTGTGCTGACTTCGGAGGACTGCTTTCTCTCATAGCACAAGCTCCACCGCAGTCACCTTATTCTTCATCATATGACACCCCACCTCAGTCATACGAAGCAGATTCTGAGTATGATGATGAAGAAGATTTTCAGAACGCTATTGGTCTAGTTAGCCAACAGTTCAACCGCATACCACCTTCCTCTTTTCGCAAGAATCAACAGTTCAACAAACCACCATTCAACCGTAACTTCGGTCCTCAGAACAACAAATCTCGGTATCCTAAAGTCCCTCAGAACAATCAACCCAAGGAGGTACCGCAGTCACCTCAGAACAAATAATCTGGTACTCAATCAGAAGACAAAACTGATGTTGTAATTTGTCACAAATGGAACAAAGAAAATCACTTCGCAAAAGACTGTAAGGCCAACGTAGTCAAGGACAGAGCATTCTATCTCGGAATGGCTCAAGAGTTAGAAGAAAAAGAAAAAGCAAGGGCATTTGTAGCTCAAGTTAAACGAGACCATCAAGTTTGGTCATTAGGAGATGAAGAAGAGACCATCAGCAGTGTTACAAGAAAAGGGAAAATTTGCATGCTGGCCACTGCGGATGATGATGGGTCAACCATGTTGAACAAAAACTACTGCTAGATGGCGAAAGATGGGACTGTAAGCATCGTTGAACAGGTAAAACTCATGATCCAAACTTTAAATTATAGCATGCATGATTGTCAACCCTACATAGATGATCTTAATGACACTTGTGTTGCCGTCCTTTCAGACTATAACAAAGCCTTAGATAGGAAGAACATAGCGTCCCAAGAGATGTTCCACGTGAGAGGAAGACTGGATAACAAGAGACTTAAGATGGCAATGCTAGAAAGAGATCTAGAGTTAGAGAAAGATGCTTGAATGTTAAGTGAAACTCAATTAGAAATAGCCTTGAATCAAAAATATTTAGCTCAGAAAGAAATTGTACGCTTGAATCTTTTAATTGAAAAACTGTTTAATGAAAGTGAGGCTATTGAAAATTTGGTAAACAATGGAACCGTAGACAACACATATAATTGGGTTGGTCAAATGGATATCCTACCGCAATGGATTCCTCACCCCGGTTCAACAAAGACAGAGTGTATGTCCCTCCTGATAGAGAATTGCATTTCCCTTTCAATGAAAAGAGTTTTCCCAAGGATATTAAAACTCACTTCGGTAGATTACACAATTTAAGCAATAATTGTGTCATTGAGGAAATTGTGCCTGAGGATTCTAGTCACATACATGTTCAAATTCCCATCAGTGGCACAACTCACTGAAATTCTCAAAATTCAACCGAAGTTGATGAAGAAATTGTTGTTGAAAGCCCCGAAGTCTTAGAGGACTTTCCATCTTTGTCCTCAGACTATAATCAACTGTCCCATAAATGTCCCACCACAGTCTCATATAAAACCTACTCTGAAATAGTCAAGTCATCTTCACCGCAGTTAGAAAACTTTGACTACAACTCTTTAGTTCAAGGAACTACAACTCTTCAACCGATTTTTCACGAATTGCCTATAGAAAATTTTGAGGTAGGCCAATGCTCTCAAACTCCAGAATCCTCAAGTTCTGATGATTCTATCCCACGTTTTCAAAATAATCCAAAAGGTTCCAAGAAACAGCAGTTGAATAACAATCACTACGGTTCACCAAAATTTTTGGCAAAAAGAGCTTTCAAAGGGGAAATCAGATTTCAAAACAAAAGCAAACAAAGTATTTCAGAAAATAGAAAACATGTAAGAATTCCAAGAAACCGCAGTCCAGAAAAATTTGTTCTCACAAATTACATTTCAAAAAATTCTTCTTTCATGAGAACAAACAAAAGGAAAAGTTCAGTTTCAAAAGTCACTCCTGCTTCTTCTGACACAACCCAAAAAGGTGTCAAACCTTTTAGAAACTATGTTTTTCAGATATACTCTTCAACTGACCCGAAATGGAAAGGAGTTTTACCCACTCCAACACTTTTAAAATCAAATCAAAACAAATGGAAAGGAATTTTATCAAATCCACCTAGAGCAAATCAAAGATTTACACGTACGAAACCTCGTTCAAAACAAACTTTTCAGAACTCAAACGTCAAATCTTTCAAAAGTTACCTACCTCGGACTACTTTCAAGTCCAACACACCCCATAAACCGCTGACCAAGCACAATGTCAGATTCAATGAGAAACCCTCCGTTTGCAAATGTCAGTGCAACTGTCAAAGGTTTTCTCATGTCAAGTCAAATCAAAGTCAGAAATATCACACTTTTCAGAAAACTCGTAACAATCGAAATCTGAACAAACACCCAGGACTCGGTTTGAATAATGACAAAGGACTTGTCCATGCAACCTCGGACCATGCATCATTCAAGGATACATAAATCGTCCCTGGCTCCAATCTTGTTTGGATGCCTAAACTAACCATTTAAATCTCAGGCTTTGTGCAAGGAGGAACAAGAAGAAGAATGGTTAATTGACAATGTCTGCCCCTTGCACATGACCGGAAGGTTAAAGTACCTTTGGGATTTCAGGCCTATATGCAATGGTGGAAATTTCATGTTTGGCAACAATGCAAACAGTGTCATCTGAGGTTACGGTGTTCTCACTACGGGGAACTTTTCTATTCAGAAGGTTACTTATGTAGAAGGTCTTAAACACAATCTTATCAGTGTTGGCCAACTATGTAAGGCAGGACATCGTGTTGAATTTGACAATTAATTATGTTACATAATGACGAATGATCGCAGCACCTGCTTAATCAAGTCACACTGCGAAGGCACGATGTACCCTCTTGATGTTTATCTTATCATTGGCAAACCGTAGCTATGTTTTCTGTCTATAGTTGTATCCGAAGTCTGCTGGCTATGGCACCGCAAGCTCGCTCATCTCAATTTTCGCTACATCAACAACCTCGTCACAGGAGAACTGGTTCGTGGTCTCCTCATTCTCAAATTCAGCAACGAAACTCTTTGCCCAGCATGCGAATGCGGTAAGCAAGCCAAAGCAAGTCACCCTCTGATAATGGATTCTTCTGTCTCTGAACCACTAGAGCTACTACACATCGATCTCTGCGGTCCCTCAACCGTAGCCAGTCTGCACCACAAAAAATATATACTGGTTATTGTTGATGACTATACACGCTTCACATGGGTCTTCTTTCTTAGACTCAAATCAAAGACATCGCAGATCTTCATTAACTTCATCAATGAAATCGAATTTCAAATCAAGCTTCCAGTCAAACGCATCCGCAGTGACAATGGAACTGAGTTCACTAATCATCTTCTGACCAGTTTCCTAGTTTCCAAAGGCATCTCTCACAATTTTTCAGCACCCTATACACCGCAACAAAATGGCGTAGTAAAGAGAAGAAATTGCACACTCGTTGAAGCAGCCAGATCCATGCTTAACTTCGCCCAACTTCCTCTCTATTTCTGGGCCGAAGCAGTAGCAACCGCATGCTTTGTTCAAAATTGAAGCATTGTGTGCAAGCGTATCAATAAAACGCCATATGAAGGACTCAACAATCGCAAACCGAATGTTCGTTTCTTTCATATCTTTGGATGTAGATGCTTCGTGATCAACAACAGAGATCAACACAATAAGTTTGCACCGAAGTCTGACGAAGGTATCTTCCTTGGTTATTCCACTAACAAGGTTGCATATCGAGTGCTCATCAGAAGAACAAGGTTGATCATTGAAAGCTTTGATGTAAAATTTGATGACTCTCACATCCGCAGTGCACCTCCATCCACCGAAACAATTGCAATCATGGAAAGTGACATTCCAACCAATTCTAGACCTGTAAATCTAGTTGAAATCAACTATGATGATCTGTTTGATCCCATTGAAACGGCGAAACTCTCCGAAGTCCTAGTGTCATCCGCAGCTCAACAACAACATGTCGACGTATCTGGACCTTCTCTATCTGAAGTAGTATCTCTTAATATTTCCACCTGTCCGGTTGAGGGGGAAAGCTCTACTTCGGATATTGCTAGAACCGTTGAGGTTCCAGTACCTGATGCTGCCTACATTCTTGCCCGAAGTGAAGTCTCACCGTCAAACGAACCTTCAGACGACTCAGATGACGAACTCATAGAGAATATTGACACTAGATCCGATCCTAGAATTGTCACTCATTCATATGCATTCCAGGGGGAACCTTCTCAAGTTCCAGAGGAACTTCCATCCGCAATACAGGGGGAACCTCAATCTCTGCCAACTCCTCAAGAAAACCCTGCTTTAATAGATCGAGATGATTCAGCAGGATGTTCTTAAGTCGAGGGGGGAATAGCCTTCCCCAACCACAGACTCCTATGATATCCAAGACATTTCTTCCACCGCAGCTGCTGATCATCTAATGCCACGTCTTCATGTATGGACAAAAGACCATCCACCAGGTCAAATTATCGACAATCCATCAGCAGGTATCCCGACTTGGTCTTCCAAAGATTTATCTGACCATTGTCATTATGCAACATTTATGTCTTCAGTTGAACCTCGAACTATCAAAGAAGCTCTGCTTGAACCAGACTAGATAGTTGCAATGCAAGAAGAATTAGAAGAATTTGAAAGAAACAAAGTACGTCAACTTGTTCCTTTTCCACAAGGTCATACTATTGTCGGTACAAGATGGGTTTTCAAGAACAAGCTAGACGAATTTGGCTCAGTCATCCGAAACAAGGCAAGACTGGTTGCAAAGGGCTATAGTCAACTAGAAGGCATTGACTATGAGGAAACGTATGCTCTGCTAGCACGAATGGAAGCCATACGGATCTTTCTAGCATATGCAGCCCACAAAAATGTCAAGGTAAACCAAATGGATGTTAAGAGTGCCTTCCTCAATGGTGAACTAAAAGAAGAAGTTTACCTTCAGCAACCTCCAGGATTTGAAAATGATGAATTTCCAGACTACTGCTATAAGCTCGAAAAAGCAGTCTATGGCCTGAAACAAGCTCCAAGAGCTTGGTATGAGACACTCTCTGAATTTCTTGTCTCATCCGGCTACAAAAGAGGAGTGATTGATCCCACATTATTCAGAAAAGCAAATGGTGACCACCTTATGATGGTACAAATATATGTGGATGATATCATTTTTGGGTCTACTGATCAAGATATGGTAGATGAATTTGTAAAGCTCATGACCAACAAATTCAAAATGAGCATGAATAGAGAAATCAACGTCTTTCTAGGTCTTCAAGTCAAACAAATTCAGCAAGGAATTTTCATTCATCAAGAAAAATACACCACAGAACTTCTGAAGAAATACTCAATGGATAACTTCTCTGTTGCTAAAGTCCCTATGGCCTTCGGATATAAGATCTTTGCTGATCCCTCTGGTGAACCTGTGGATCACAAGACATATAGAGGCATCATTGGTTCGCTAATGTACCTCACCGCAAGCAGACCTGACATTGTCTTTGCGACTAGTGTATATGCAAGATACCAGGCTGATCCAAAAGTGTCTCACATGACCGCAACCAAACAAATTCTCCGGTATCTTAAAGGAAGCAAATCTATGGGTTTATGGTATCCTGCAGGCAACGACTTCAGTCTCCAAGCCTTCACCGATGCGGATCATGCAGGTTGTAATCTCGATAGAAAAAGTACTTCAGGTGGATGTCAATTTCTAGGCGGAAGACTTGTAAGCTGGTCTTCAAGAAAACAAACATGTGTATCTCTATCTACCGCAAAAGCAGAATATGCGGCCGCAACCAACTGCTGTTCCCAAGTTCTCTGGATGAAGACACAATTACTAGACTACGGGTACAGAATGTTGCGGATATCAATTTACTGTGATTGAGAAAGTGCTATAGCTATTTCTCATAATCCTATTCTGCACTCCAAGACGAAACACACTGAGTTACGATACCATTTCATCAAAGATCATATTCTGAAAGGTAACATTGAACTCATCTTTGTTCCTACTCATGAAGAGATTACTGATGTTTTTACAAAAGCTCTTGACTCTTCAAAACTCAACTCATCTTTGTTCCTACTCATGAAGAGATTGCTGATGTTTTTACAAAAGCTCTTGACTCTTCAAAACTCAATACATTCTTACAAATGTTGGGAATGATGAATCCGGACCTGCAGTTCTTTTTGAAGTGTTAGCTACCACAGACCGGCTTTGGTCCCTATTACGGTTCTAAGTGAGAATTACATATGATAGATGGTTTTGATACCACAATCTAGGTACCGCAACCATATGTCATATGTGTCTCTCATGGGTCTTAATGTTCCTTTATTTCTAAATTTTGTACAAGTGTTTGTCTCACAGATTCTCCGAAATCTTTCTTTCTCATCCGCAATGGAGTTTCTCAATGGCTTTGCTGAATTCAGCCACAACCATCTCAAATAAATTCCAACCGATTTATTAACTCTTGAATCCTTGTGTGCTATTTAATGATCCTTTATTAAATAAAATACAGACATTCCCTTTAGAAACTGTCACTTTATCTTTCTTAATAAACCCCGTATCAGACCTATTTTATGGATGATGCCAAAAATAATGATACCCAAATCAATCCTTTTTCAACTTGTCCTTTCCTCTCCCAAACACGTCTAATCAGTTCCAACATTCTCTCTCATCAGCCCACGATTACCTGACGCATTACCATGCGTCCACTCCACCATTAAATGTAAAACCTCCTTTTAAGATCTCTCAAATCTGTTCAAAACCCGTTTCATATTCTTGTGGTTGAGATTCAATCCCATAATCGTTGATTTCCCCCCAAAACCCCATCAACTTCTTACCCCCTCTTATCCTTTACCTAGGGTTAAAATTCTTTTACCCCCTTTATAAACCCTTCTTCTTCTCTATAATCGGTTACGCTTTCTGATAATTGATTACTCTCTCAACTCTCCAAGAACTCACAAAAGCTCTCAACAACTTCCATCTCATAACTCTCAATGGCGAAATTTGGTGCATCTAAGAAACAATCCAAGGCTTCAAGTTCGATGAATCAAACCAGTTCCACATTACCAACAATTGCTTCAAGCAACTTCAGGGCTGTGTTTGATGATCATCCTTCTTACAATGCTCCAACAAAACTGATGATCAAGCATCTCAAGAACCACATCCTTTTTGGCCCGTTCGATGCATTCACCGATGTTGTTCCTGTTTCTACACTTTTCAAATGTGCTCTGTCTGCATACAGACCAATGGAAAATCCTCAAGAAGTGCATCTGAACCTTGTCAACGATTCCTTGGTCATCTTGACCAAAGAAAATTTCTTAACCTCCATTAACCTGTTAATCCATCGCTCCATCAAAATCTTCACTCCATCCTTATCCGATATCACTACCGCACTGTACCAAATGGGTTACCAGAAACCAATCCGAGGGGTTGGTGAGTTTAAGAAAAATCAGCTGCCTGCGGTTTGGCAGTTTGTATGCCACTTCGTCATCCGATGTCTATCTGGCAGAACCGGAGGCATCGACAACATGGGACTCAAGCTCCTTGAACTTGTATGGAGCATCTTCACCGGCCGTGATGTCAACTACGGTCAAATTCTTTGGGATGATTTCCTCCAGTACATTCCCAAAGGACAACCAAAGGAGAACCCAACCGAGCTCACTTTTGCTCGCTTTTGATCTCTGTGTATTTCTGATCTGCATGCGAATGTTGGTCTCGACATGGGAAGTGACATCAATTTCTTTGTCACTAAGGATCTCAAAAGGTATACTCCTTCCTCTGATCAAACTACTTTTGGACCTATCCGTAGGCTCCCCACACACATTCTTTCACTGCTTGGTCTTGAGACTGCTGATGTCTCAGATCATATTGAGGCCACGGAGGGTATTATCCCATACCCTTCTAGCCCACCTCTTCCTTCTTCAACTATTCTTCTTGAGGGTACCGCAACCCCCTATGCCACTACACTCTCTAACCTTTCTCAATGGAGAAAAACAGTAGCTTCTAAAAAGAAAGCCACAACACCCAAAAAGAAAGTTCCAAAACAAACCGCACCCTCCAAGAGACGCAAAACCAAAACCAACACTGTATCGAGCAGTGACTCAGAGGAAGATAGACAACCCATTTCTATCTTCAAAAAAAGAAAGAAACTGAAACCACTAGCCATATGCGTGACCGGACTGATACTGAAGCCTCTCCACAGGCTCCGGTAGTCCTTGGGATGGCCGCACATCCATTCAGTACCACCATCGAATACCACTAAAACTCATCTTGTGAGAATTTTTCATCCTCATCTTCTTCTGAACGTGGAGACAGCCCCCGGTTGAATCTCAAGTAGATAAAACTGGTAATCACCCTAAGGTCTCTAGGGCTTCCCGGCTGCACATCTTTTCTTCTGAGGAGTTAGACTCCATCCTCTTGCAAATCTCCCAAACACTGCAAACACCACTCCATCCACAGGGTATCTCTTTCACCCATGCCAGAACTGGGCCAAGGCCAAACTTGACCACGGGTCAAAGAGACCAAGGAAGCCCAGGAAATCCTACTATGCTTACATCTGTATCAGGTGGTTTAGGCACGGTGAGCACTAATGTGCAAGGATCCATGAACCCAAGGGACACCTTGGTGCGACAACAAGGAATTGACGATGATGATTCAAATGATTCTTGGAGTCGGTATCAACCAACCACTGATGCTAAAATCAAGAAGTATGTTGCTTTCAGAAGGGTGTTCCAAGCCCGCAAGGAGCAGCAGGTCAAACAACAAAAGCAGAAGGAGCAGGAAATTCTGTCCGTAGCCAGATACTGGGCAAATGCCGTCAGCAACGCCCACATTGCTGCAACAATTCTTAAGGTTCAGACTTGGATGGACCAAATGGCTGAAACTGTGCTGAAAGCCTAAGTCTCAACCGCAGCCGCAGGTACATCAAATGTTCCTCCTTCCTCACCTCCTATTCCACCTACCGCAGTCAACCCATCTAAAGACGAAGAGCCAGCTATTAAACTAAGCTCGGCCCCAACATTCGGCTTTGACGATGAAGAAATCCAAGAGGTCAACAAACCGAATCCATCAGATGATGACCTCATGATGTTCGTGGAAGAAGAAGACTCCAGCGGTTCTCAACACTCCACTTCTAAGCCTAAAGAAAAGAAGAAGAAAAAGAAGAAAGATGCGGTCACTCGTAAAGAATTCCTCAACCTTCAAGCCAAAGTTGATCAAATTTTGGCTTCGGTTAAGCCTACCCAACCTCCATCAGAAGATCTCCCAGGACCGCAATCCCTAATTGAACGCATCGAACGACTAGAAACAAGAGAGTGTATGGCCGCTAAGCGCATCTCTCTCAAAGTCGAGATGGGGATTCAATCTATCGACACCAACCGTAGGGCCGACCATCAAGATTTCATGGCCGCAGCGGAACGCCTCATCACTGAGGTCACCGAAATCAAACAGGGCTTAGAAACAGCCATTGCGGATCAAGCTGTCCAGTCCCAAAAGGAAATAGAGGAAACTCATATTGCCTATGAGTCCACGATTTCTGTCCTTCATGCAACAATCGCCCGCATGCAGAAATCCCTCACAACAAACATTCATTGCCCAGAGATACTGCAGCTCACAAAGGATATTCACAAGCTACTCTTCAACTCTGCCGTTCCAGACAACTCCCAACTGGCCGAATCAATGAAAGCACACTTTGCTGAGGTTTGTGCCAAAGTTGATGGACTGAAACAATGGCTTGAGGAAGCACCATAGTTGCATTCCTCAAGAGGGGGAAGTGATAGAGAAGACGATCACGGTGAGCGCTCAAATACATCCATCCGACAGAGCCCTCCAATCACAACAAATAAAATTCCCAATACGCAGCGTTCCCCTCCACCATCTTAAAATATTCCATGTCCCCACTCATGACCCAAAAACAACATAAATCGTCCTCTGATGCCTCCCCACCTAAAGAATCTTGAGGAACATATGTCCTCAGAAAGCTCTACAGATTCTCCTGCTATCGCCCAGAGGAAACATGACTGGAAAGTAGCCAAGCTAGCCGAACTCATATGGAGAGAATGAGGTTTTGACACTATGATTGATGAATCGCTGATCAACTCATGGGTCAATCCTCTCCGCAAGCCACTTGATGAAGACTACACTCCCCACCTCACATATGCTGAACCCACCATCTGATGGTTATTGGGATATTCCAATTTCTCCCAATGCCAAGTACTTTGCTGTCTTTGACTCTTTCGACCGCAGTCTTCCTGATAACAAGCGTCTGCCAATGGAATTCGAAAGACTGACTCGATTCTATCGGAAGCACGGCTCTTCAGTGGAAAACATTTGGTCTAACGATAGACCATCCGCAGTGAAGAACTACAAGATGCGGAAGTTTATGAAAGCAGAATTTTCTCAATTCACTTTGACCAGAAGAGAGCATGATTACATCCGCACCCAGGCAGACTTCCCCTGCATGAACCCTGAAGAAGTATTTCTCATTGCCAGAGTTTTTCAGAACAAGGCAGAGAAACATCCTAAGATGCAGATAGCTCTCGACAAAGCCAAATCCTTCCTCAAGGAAACTGTCTGTGACTTTGCAAAGATTGATGCGAACATCCACCCCTCCATCCTCAAAAAATTTGACCTTCCACAACTTGAACCAGTGTCAATGCTTACAGAAGGTTTTGAAGAAAGATCTCTAGGCGCCACCAACTTCCCAGATCTTGGCATCATATTCAAACGGAAAACGGACAATGTCAAATATTTCATTCTGATGAATGCCATGCATCGCCTACCCAAGAAGCAACTTGACATATGCAAGACCGCAGTGGAAAGATCAAAAGACACTACTGCTGAAGTCAAGTTCGAGATCTCCAGAAGAATCTTGTGGTTGGAAAATGTTAGAAAATTTTGGTGGATTTTGATCAAGTTTCTCAAACTTGATAACTGAACCAAAGTTAAAAAGGTCACTTAGGGGGGAAATTGTTGAAACATAAAAGTGACCCTTTTGAACTTATCTACCGCAACGGTTCAGTACCTGTAGCCAAATTCAGCACCGGAGTCAATCTCTACAACTGAGACTGCAACCATTCTCCATCAGCAACAATATCAGTATCCGGAGTGTTCAAGTCTTTCCTATCCGCAGTCTTAGTCATTTCTTTTACTATGTAATTCACTCTATTGTCCAGCATGTCTTTCACGACTGCTCATAGAGTTGTTCTTTTCTAAACTCTATAAATAGAGACTCTTTCTTATGTATTATGTACTTGTGATATATGTGAGTGTGAAAACTCTTAACTTCTTAATACACAAGATTTCTCATCTTTCTTATCTTCATTACACTCAAACTGCTACTGGAACATAACCTCTCTTCTGGAGCAAGTCTTCTAGACTTAATCACTAAACTTGATCTCACTTACTAACTTGGAGTGATTGCATTCCTCGTTATGAATCAATTTAAGTGTATTCTTGATAGTTACTTGATTCTATGAAAAACTAATTATTTGGAAAATTTGAGTCACTTTACTACAAGAGTTGAATTACGTCAATTTATTAAAAGATAGAATGATATGATTATTTTATTTGTTTTAAAAGTTTGATTTAAGTGGTTTTAAGGAGTTACAAATTTTGTCATAAAATTTTGGAACTCAAAAGTTTTTTTTAAAGTTATGATCTTAAGAGTTTTGAAACTTCCATAAGTTATGGACGTGAAATGTCTCATTTATTAACTCTTTAGGTTATGAAGTCCAAGAGTCTTCAAAGGATAATTGTCAAAGTTTCAAGATTTTTATTAGTTTATATGATTATCTAATTTCTTGAAAATTGTTGATGTGAATTATCTTTACTTATGAGTTTAATCTAGATCATAGAAAAATTATTTGATTATTGTGTTAATTGGAATATTTGATCTTAATGGTTCTTATGAACTCCATAACTTGTCCTCAAGTTATGGAAAGTGAAGATTTTTTCTTTTTAAAGTGTCATTAAGTCTCATAGGTTATGAAAATAGAAGAGTCTCTATTTTTAATGTCATCATTAAATGATTTAATGTGTTCCATAACTTGTCCTCAATTTATGGAACTTGAACTTTTTTTTTCATTAAACCTTAATTAAACTCATAAGTTATGAAAAAACCAAGAGTTTTGAAAGGTTTCAAAACTTGTCCTCAAGTTTTGGAATTTGTAAAGTAACCCCCCATGTATACTTTAATTCCAAACTAGACCTTAGAATTTTAAAAGTTAAAATTCAACCCTTATACTTTATAATATTGTAAGTTAATAATATTTATATATATGTATAAGAGTAAAGTCAGTCTTACCGTTAGTAGGCCTCATTCATGAAGCCAGTCTATAAGAGGGGGGGGGGGGGGGGGGGGTAATAAGGTTACTGCCTATAAAATGGCAGTTTAATGGGTGTCCACTCTCACCCACCGCTTCCTTGACCGGTGGAGGGTCGTTAGCCGAACGGGTAGGACAAGGACTATAATTCTCCCTTCATTAAAAGTATTAATGATAAATACTAAGTAACTAAACCTTTTATAAACACCCAATCTTAGTTACTTAGGAAAATGTGAATCAGGTGCTAGTTCATGATATTACACTTTGCACTTTGTTTAAGTCGGTTAGTGGAGCGTGTGTGGTTAACCAGCACACTAACTCGTATTTAACAAGGTAGGCAAAGGGTAACATAGTATTTATCATAGTATCGATGGAGCGTGTTTGGTTAACCGACACATCGATTGAGGGGTAAACACTTAAGGGTGCCAAGTAATTTGCATGGTTACTTCACACCTTGTTTTGTGATCCTCGGCATCCCAGTCACATGGTGGAAATTGGTGAATCGTCATTCACCTACCTTCAAATATTCTATAGCTTGGATTACGGCATCCCTCTTCCAAGTTATAAAATAGTTTGTTGGGTCCTAGCCTTAATATTTCATATTGGGTGTTATATTAAGCACTTTAAATCAACTATCTTGAATATCTCCCAAAAGATGTCTAGTTCAGACATCTATGATCTTCCCAAAAATCTTGGAACTTTACTTCCTCCACCTCCTCCGATTATTCTCCCTAACCCACAAGTTCAAGGTCACTCAAGCCCTATTGGTAAGGCAAGGTCTAGGTGTGATCACATCTAGGAGATGAAGTCATATACTGACAAGCCGGGAGAGTTGGGTGTCAAAGTCTTAAGAAAGTTAGTGGTTCAATCACTTTCTAAGTCACATAGTGAGTTCCTTGGGACTCCTATGAAACAGACTATGACAAAACCCTTAATGATCTTATCTATTTGCTTGGTGCTGCTAAATCAGAAATGATTTAGTGTACTAGTAAAGCAAATTTGATTAGGAGATCAACTTCCCAAAACTTTATGGACAGGGACAATAGTGACACAGGAAATCCAGAAAAGCATTCTCTTCCCAATGGAAAGGGATCGGCCATGGTCAACTCAGTTGACCAAATGGTAAAGTGAAAGGCTAAGTCTGAGATAGTCCCATGTACTATTACCTAAGGGTCCTTATGGTCCTATTGCCAAAATGAAACGACATTGGTTGCGAAGCTGTTAATTTTACCTGAAAGATCATAAGGCTAGTAAAGTCAATAAGTTTGACTCTATTTTAGGTAAGGTCCACTATCTAACTCGGTTAAGTTTCTATTCTGAGATTCTTATTACAAGATGTGACTGGGTCACATGTTGATATTTAAGAATCAAAGGAAAAGTGAAGGAAACTTAAAGAAAGAGTATATTGAATCTGATCGCGAAGGTGGATTTCTATCGCTTGATTGAAGATTGGATTCTTGAGCTACTCTTAGGAGTTATGATAGATTGCTAGGAAACAAGTAATAACATAGTTTTCATTTCAAGTTACATTGTAAGGAAAAAGTTTTTTCCGCATTTTAAAATAAATAAAAGTTTGTTTTACTTTATTTTTATCTCCTTACAATGGCATTAATGAAAACTTGATGTTTGTATGTTTATAGCAATATTGGAAATATGAATTTGATTCGTTCATTTGTGGTAATGTCTAAATTTACCAAATAAGGAATGATTCTCATCACCCAAGTTTCAATTGGACCGAAACTTGGAATCATGCAAGTTGTATAGTATGATGAATGAGAACTTTCGAGCATTGGAAAAATTAAGACTAACTACTTGTTCACATGGATGTGTGAGTTAAGAGAAGGACTAAGGGACCAAGTACACTTTCTTGTGGACTTGTCAAAGTCCACCACAAAAGATGGATAAGACTATTCGTCATGATTTACTAAGGTTTAGTAAATATGATTATACTTACAAGCTTAATTATAATTCTGAAACATTGGAAAGTTTTCAATGTATGACAGAACGAATAAGAAGAATCAAATTAGGCAGAAGGATAAAAGTTTCTCAAATCTGAAAAGATGGGAGAGTACTTTAGTATCATGTTTTAAGGTCATCTTAATGATTTTGAGACCTTATCACAATTCATCCTCTAAGTACATTCTGATAGTTAAGAAGAGGAGTTATGAATTGTTGAAGTGGTTAAATCAAGAAGATGATTCATACTTCATTCCAAAACAATTCATAGAGTTATACTCTAAGATTGTAACTTGAGTGACATGTCTTTAAGAAGGTTTAAAACACTTGTCAAATGTAAGAGTAAAAGTTTTCTACTCTTGTACATTTGAAATTGGTAAGTTGTGATGTTTTGGATAAAACAAAGACCAACTAAGGCTAATTGTGTTAAGTGTTTGTCTTTATTAGAATCCACACTATCTCTTGAATATTTGGCAAGAAAGTCGTATAGGTCAAGGAGACAATGGGAGTCTAAAAGATCCTGAAAAAGGTTTCAAGAAGTAATCAAGAATAAAACTTGTATTTCATCGCTAGCACACAAGTAGAGATTTATAACCTATCGTGCTGACATTTCTGTGCCCATTCCAGTTAAGTTGGCTATACATTTGAGTTCTACATGTTCTCAATCGTTTGCATAACTACTTGGAAGCAATGGCAGGCCCTTGAGCTGTCAGATGGCAAGAAGTTAAGATTGCACAAGTTCAATCCATATGAGTTTGGATTTGTCATTATCCTTGTCTTGGGACTATGGTTTTGACAATTCACATGGATAAGAACACATACACCATTAAATCTGAGTATCATATGGTTTCTCTTCGATTCATGAAAATGATGGTAAGGAAACTCTTTCACTAAGTAGATTTTGAGTAGGTAGCAATTGTGGGAATGAAAAAAGGTCTAAACATTATGATTACGGCATCCCGGTTCATAATTGTTTAGATACACATGTGAGCTATCTAAGAGAGGTGTATGATATTGATAAAGTCTTATCAAGGCAATCTAGTATCAGAAATCTGAACTTTGGTAAGAAAGTCAATAAAGTATTGATTTCTAGAAGTTCAGTTCATTTCTGGGTACATGTCAAAGCTAATGGGAGCATAAGTGTTATGCTAATAATCATCATGTTAGTGGGGGCATGATAATTATGATAAGTATTGCAAGTTAGCAATGTTAATTATAGAAAACAAAAGTTTCAATTCGTGAGGTTGTAGGGGTTGAAAAAGTTGTTTTGCTGTAATTAAGGGAGAGGAAATTATACTTCATCTTAAATCTAAAAGCTTAGATTGAGGTTTTAATAGTATTTAGTCAAGGATATATATATATATATATATATATATATATATATATATATATATATATATATATATGTATATATATGAATTTCATGTTGGAATGGCTCAACATAAAGAAATTCTGTATATGGGTCCATTATTTGCGTTCTAAAATTCAATTATGATTACGATATCCCTTTTCATAATCTGAATTATGAGAACTTGGCAAATAGAGACATCATGAATCGTGTCCCATATACTTCGGATATAGGATCGATTACATGTGCTATATTCACCCTTTCTAAAATTTCCAAATGTCTGGGGCATTAAGAAGGGAAAAGGTCTAGAATTGGATATGACTAAAAGGATTAATCAATTGTCGAGGACAATCTAAGGTTTACCAAAGATTGGTTGCTCAAGGACAGTTGGAAGTATAGTGATAATTCTGGAAGGACCATATTGACATAATCTGCAAGGAGGCAACTCTTGTTCAGAAGTGATAGTCAAAATGGAAGATGGAAATGTTTCAAAGTTAGAAATCATTCAATCTGTGAAAGATTAGGAAACTTAATGCAAGAAGGATGTTTCAAAGGAGCTGATCTCCATTGGAGTACTCTGTAATGATTGTTGTCAAGTCTTTCTAACTTTGTGCATAATCATTACAAGAGGATCAATGCATATAAGTTTAGAATCTAACAGATTTCAGTAAATGGCATGAATTTGGAAGTCTTGCATTTGCAGTAAGGATTTAGGAGTGTGAAAGAGGATCATTGGAGTTATGTTCAATTGATCTAATTCACAAATTGAAGATCATAGACAAACATAGTATGTATACTTGGTGTATGGCATGACTAGTGTTTAGAAAACATAGTGTACATGCTTGGAGCATGGGACAACTATTGTTTTAAATTCAAGAATAAAGTTGATAGCCGAAACAGTATACAATGAATAATGTGTAATCATACGGTGATAAATAAAAGGTGTTTTATTTATGTTCGTAGGTTTTGATACCATATTGGATTCAATTATTCTTGTGTTTCATTTTGCATGTTTTGACTTCCAGAATAAACTAGGTTATTCTTCCGGAATGACTAAGTTATTCAAACCATCCACAGCCGGTCATATGTTGGAAGTAGATATGAATTAAGACTGTCATGGGTTGGCTTGTAGAGGTCTAAGGTGTTAGACAAAGGGCTACAACACTCATGAGTGCTCATAAGTTCTGAGTATTGGATTCAACCCGCGCTCATTGGAATCACTTCATGGATTTTATCACGAGTGATCATGAGACGATAATTTCTTATATTCTTCAAACCTAGAGATATGAGTTGTTACTATGAGTTGGTTATACATTGATTGCACGAAAACGCATTGGTAACTCGATGTTATAAAACGTGCCTTTGTGTATGATTCAAAAAGTAGTAGAACAAGCCATATGAGTCAAAGTTTATCCATTCCTTTTACCGTCGGGATAAAAGCGATATCTGTGGGCCCCTCGATGATTTGATGATGCCAAATGGAAGTGCTCGGCCGGGCCAGGACTGATTTGATTTGTTCAATTAGTCAGTCGTCATAAATCGGAAATCGGGAAACAACAAATGGACAAAGAGAATGATTATAATCCATGTCTCAGTCCATATGATATTTATAATGGAGGAATATATGATCCCTTATCTAATGGACGCGTCATTGATTTGTTCAGAGTTCGACAGCGGCTTTAAGAGCTACAATTGCTAGTCGGGTTATGAAGTCGTACTTGCAATAATAGTTTTAGACTTATCCAAGTGGGACACTGTTGGATTAGATGTTTAAGCCCATAACTATTATTGGTATGTACTTGACCCGAGAGTAGCATGGTCCATTTGGGTTGCATATCATCAGGATAATTTGTTAGGATGACCTTTTGAGAGAAGGTTATTTATGGTTTATTAATATACTATAAGTTATAATATATTAATATGAAATCATATGTTTTAATTAGTATCGATCAAGAATTAATTTGGAATTAATTTAGTGATCAAAAGAGACTAATTAAATCTATGGGGACTAGTTGTGATAATTAGTTATATTTATATGTAGTGGGCTTATGATCCATGTTGGACCAAGTTTATGTATGGATACATAAAGAGTTGGGCCGCATGAACCATTGATCATAAAACCCATGGGTATGGATTATGGGTTATACCCATGACCCTTGGAATCCTACATATAAATAGGTTACTCCATAGCCAAAATCACCACTTCTTTTCTTAGAGAAATATGGAGGTGTTTTGGTGTATGGAATTCTCTCTCAAGAGCCTCCTTTGTCCTAGGTGTGTTGTGATTCCATTTGAGGCATTTCATACTATTGGTGCTAAGCTCTTAAGGCCAAATACATCAAGACTTCAAGCCACATAAAACGTATGTTTCCCTAACTAGTATATTATATGGTTTATGTCAAATGCATGCTAGTTATAGGTTTAATGCCTTGAAACCCATTTGCATGTATAATTAGTGAAAACATAGATCCAAGGTATTTAGGGTTGTATCTGCACCATAGGATATTGTATTATACCAAAACCCAACAAGGTTATCACCAGTTAAGGATTAGGGAGCAAGATTTCGAGAAGACTACCTTTAGAACCCGATATGGACACTATGAATTCCTCGGTATGTCATTCAGACTAACAAACGCTCTAGGAGCATTCATGCATCTGATGCATCGAGTTTGTAAACCTTTTCCTCAATAAATAACTAATACTTTTCATAGATTACATCTTGATTTACTCCAAGAACAATAAAGATCATGACAAACATCTCCGAGAAGTATTGGAAGTCCTTAAGAGGGAGAAAATTTATACAAAGTTTTCGAAGTGTGACTTTTGGATACTGGAAATTCAGTTCTTGGGCCATCTAGTTAACCAGGAAGGCATTATGGTTGACCTAACAAAGATAGAAGCTATAATGAAATGGGAGACACCAAAGACTCCCACTGAAATTTGTAGTTTTATGGGATTGGCAGGCTACTATCGAAGATTCATCCTAAATTGCTCTTCTATTGTAGCTCCATTAAAATCCCTAACCAAAAAGGGAGTTGTCTATAGTTGGAGTGAGAAGCAAGAAAGAGCTTTTGGTTAATTGAAGAAAAGATTGTGTGAGGTACCAATCGTCACCCTATTAGAAGGAACTGAACATTTTCGAGTTTTCAGTGATGCTTCTAAGATTGGTTTGGGATATGTCCTTACCCAAAGGGTCAAAGTAGTATCATAAACCTTAAGACAGTTAAAGCCCCACGAGCAGAATTAACTAACTCATGATCTAGATCTTCTAGCATTGCTTTTAGAACTAAAGATATGGAGGCATTATTTTTACGGAACCAAATGCAAACTCTATACTCATCATATGAGCCTTCAATATCGTGGTCGATGCCCTAAGTAGATGTTACCATGGACTTCATAACAAAGTTTCCAAAGACAAAGAAAGGTCTGATATTGTAAGACCCCAAAACTATAACAATGGTGAACCTACTGAAGGTGTAGTAGCAACACCGAAAGGGTTTTTGGTTGAACGTAGGAGCCGAAGGAAGTGATGAGAGAGCATTACCCCAATTTGTTCGAGGCATAGGACTTAGAGGATAAAGCCTGATTCTAGTGGGAGAGTTGTAACATCCAGATCTTCGAGGTACTTAATTTAAAAAAAAAAAATCCCCTTTTTGGAAGTGGTAACGACGTGAGTTATGCCTAGTCACCTCGTAAGTTGCCTTTGACGATGTTGACTCGCATATTTGACTCTTACGATGTGAGCCATTATTGGTCCCTATGTTAGCCCATTCTGATGACCAAGACCCTATTTTTTTGGGTATTTAATGGAATAAGAGGGCTAGAGTTGCCCATCCTCAACCTCCCTCACCCTCTTACCTCCAGAAAGCCTAATCTCAACCTTCCTTGACATCCTTAGCCATTTTGGTGCATTTTCTAACTTGAAGAAGGAGAGTAGAAAAGGAAAAGAAGTATTGTAGTGGTGGATTTTGCAAAGCATCACCATCATCATCATCATCTCTCCTTGTTGTTGGACCTTTTTAAGTGCTAAAGGTTCAAAATTTATTGAATATTATGGATTGATCTAGGTTTTTGTCCCTTTTCTTCTTGTTGAAGCAAGCTTGAGTGAATTAAATCATTAAAGTTAGAAACTATAAGGATTCTAAGGGTTCCTTGAGCATCATATTGTCTAGATCTGGAGGTTGGTGTATCGAGTTTTACATGAGATTTTGGTACCATATTCCTACTTTGGGTCTAGAATGGGTTGGGGACATGCATTGTGCATGAATGTCCATAAAGTAAACATTTTTATGGACCTTTAGGGTCCCATTAAGATTATAAAAGAGTTGGTTTTGATGGATTAATCGATTAAGGTATTCAAACCTTGGTTTTTGGCTTCAGAATAAAGTCACGACGTGAGAAATAAGGTTACACGACGTGAAAATAAAAAGCCTCTAGATCGCCGAGTTTTGGAACTGATGACGTAACATAGTGATGCTCACAGTGTGAGGTCAGTCTAGTAGAAAATCTATGACTGAGTTAACTGTGTTTGGAGCGAGTTGCTAGAATCAGACCTAGTGGACTCTCACGATGTGACCAGGGGCTGCTCAAGATTGAGACTCAATATTAGGGTTTTTGATCATTGACTTTGAATTTGTGGGATAACTCTTTCACCTGGTTTGCCTTTGGGGTGGGTCCTAGCCATGAATGGGTAAAATGGTTATTTATCAAAAAGAGAGTATGCTAAGGACCCTTAATAATGGAATATCAGCTTTGTTGCTAATTAGGGATGTTTGGGTATGTTTAGTGTGAGGAGCTTTTGTAGCAGCAACTTGAGGGTGAGCTTTATGTGAATATTGTTTGAGGTGAGTCTTCTGAATGTGCTCGTGGATTGATGCCACCAATGTCAGCCCACCAAATTATTTATGTAGAATGCTAGTCCTTATGTGATGCTTAAATGTTTGTATTAATGGGTTGAAATAAACTCTAGGGTTCGGCCCATTATTGTATGATTGGGTTGAAATAAACCCTAGAGATGGGCCTGAAGGCTGAACCGATGAGTTTGTGATGGGTTGGAAGAAACCTTAGGGGTGGGACCTAGGGCTAGGTCCATGATTGTGTATTAGTTTGGAATATACCCTAGGGCTAGACCTAGTTGTATGATTGATATGGGGTACTTTGAGGAACTCACTAAGCTTTGAGCTTACAGTTTCTATTTATGGTTTTACGTACTTCCAGGTCAAAAGGAAAGGGCCAAAGATGATGGCACACCATATCCCTCATGTTTGTGCACTTTTGATTAGATGTATGAAATTAATGATTTTAAGATTGAAAAAATTTACCCCCATTTTGGGACGTTACAGAAATACATGATGAACTTGTTGCAAGCATTACACGTATATTTAAACACTATGAAGGAAGCAGATCTAATAGAGCTAGAAGAGTTTACCCCAAAGGAAATAGCTTAGTGAGAAAACACAACACAAAGAAAAGGAACTCAAGTAACTGTTTTAACTATGGAAGCCCTGACCATTTTTCGAGGGAGTATAAAGAAAAGAGAGAATATCAAAGTCCTAAAAACTATAAAGTTCTATATAAGAAGCTAGTATCCTACATGAAGAAGCAAAACATCTCTTTACCAAAAGTTTTTATTGCAATGCAGGTGCAATCTAAGGAATGGGTTGAAGAGATGAGACCTTTAAAGATGAAGGACCAAATGGTAAAGGACTTATGGCTCTTATCAATGATGCCCCAGATACTAGTTTCAGCAGGAGTGTCATTGATACTCTTGAAGCTGTGAAAGAGTTAAAGATGAAAAGTTGGAACGTCTCTTCTACTTGCGGTGTCAGGAGCGTATTTGGTACCTAAACAGTGGTTGTTCTAGACTGGTATCAAGTTTATATCTACCTATTTTATGGAGAAAGGTGTGGGTATAGTTAGGTGCAAATCAATCGAGCTAAAAGATGTGTTTTATGTTAGGGGCCTTCAAAACAATCTCATTTAAATCAGTCATTTGTGTGATGGTGGCTACAAAGTTCGCTCTGACTGTGATGAACGGAACGTGATGGACTCAAAGAACTCAATTTCGTTCATTGGATTCAGTAACAATAACATTTACAATCTTTGATTGTACTTGTTTTTTACAATACTACTTTATAATTTCTTTACATTACTTTTTTCTGTTTTAAATTTTTTAACACAAGTTGTTGCTTTTTGTTTTATTATAAAACTTTTTATGCTTCAAAAAATTCTTTCTAGATTTCATTTTACCAAAGGAGTATATATTTTACATTTCACTAAAACTATTCATTATGTGTTATCTTCTCTTTCACTCTCTAAGTCTTAGGATCTTCTGCCTCCTTCTTGACGTTGATCATCATTAGTTTATCCATTAAGAAAGGATTAGCATGTCATTCCTTCAATGTTGTAACGTCCCAAAAATTACAGTAAATTTAAACTTTTGAAAACATTTATATTTATAATAAAACCATTAAATCCATTAATTAACCAAAACCGTTAAGTTTCAAGTATTCAAATAACATTTCAAAATCAAAACATACATTCAACAATATTAATCCATTTATAATTAAAAAAAGCAAAGAAAAACTAATATTATTAAAATCCCATATCAAGAGTCTATGACAAGGACCCAATCTTCTTCTGTGCCAGTTTACAGTCAAGATAAACCCTCATTCATACCTGATGTACATGTAATAATTATTTTATAAAGGAAAGGGTAAGCATGAAGCTTAGTGAATTTGAAAACAACATAACAATAGAAGTATTACACCCTATTCCTACATTCCATGCCATTAACAAATATGCATACATTCATATAATATATAAACATCAATATCATACATCCCGTGTCTATTTGGGAACAGATCGCAAACAACATGCAAATAAGGACTTGATATTCAGCCATTGAGTCTATAGACTTGGCGTTTCCGCCTTCAGTCCCCCTGAATTAGCACGACGGCCTTCGATTAGTCTGACTTGGCACAAGTCCTTTACATCAAACATAACTAATGCTAGAATTATTATTTAACTAGAAATCATATAGTTCCTAGTCTGACTTAACCTAACAGTATGCATGTAATACCCTAAAGATATGAAGTGAGGAACTCACCTCCAATGGTCAAACACCCTTCAAGTAGCCCCAGACACTCTTTACACCAGTTAAACCTTCAACCATCCTAATAAAGGAAAAATATAGTTAGGTTATGGTAATTTGATACCCCAAAAATACAAAAGGCTCATGGGTTAACTTTCTAGATTTTTACATAGACGTTATGGTCTATTATGGACCTGTTTTCCCTCCTTAAACACCTTATTTTTCTAAACTGATTTATAAATGATGAGATTAAAACAACAACTTTTAATCTATAAAGATCGATTAGATCTTGAACAAGTATATGAATATGAAACTGCAAGAACACAATATAAATAACAAGGCAGAAAGCAATAATAAGAACAAACAGCTTGAATCAAACGTGTCGAATGATTAAATAAAATCCTTAGAAGAGCTCGATTAAGAACATCAACTGTAAAGGATTGGAAGATTACAAGAGAGCAATATCGTAAACTCTGGAATGCTAAAACAGAAATCTTGAATCTTAACCTAATATGCATGCAAGCGATAACTTATATACAATACATAAAAGGCTCTCGGTTGGACAGGCCCAAACCGGAGAATACAAGGCTAATCTACGAGCCCAAAAGACGCAATACAAAACAGAACTTCAGCCCAACAATCTCCCCCTTTGCGTCAATTTGGAGCGAGACCTTCACTTCTTACTTGGGTCGGCGGCTGAAGCTGGTACCTTCTTCTTCACGGTACTAAACAGACACTTGGTTATGGAAAGGATGGTCTGTCTAAACCGGATGTACCAATTGATCATATCTTCAAAGTATTTGATGTCATCAGCCGAATTGTCCTTACACCGCTTGACGATTGATAGGACGTGTTCCAAGCAGGTAGTGGTGTAGAGGTGCTTGTCAGCTAACGCGAACAGACATTTCTGTCCTTCGGCTCTGGTGAACATCACAGAGTTTCGCCTCGAATCTATCTTGCCCATTTTCATCGCGTTTAGATCACTGGCCGATCCCACAGGCTTGACTTTCGGTTTCTTCTTAAACACTGTGGCAACCTCCTGATCCATTAGGGCCACCTCCATGATATAGCATGCCAGCATCCTTTTGACATGGTCCAAGATGGGACCATATTCGGTTTCGTTTGTCAGCAAGATGTTGTACAAGACTATCCAATCATGAGGGTTCAGATTGGGCAGATCCGCCAGAGAGATCATGTGAGCAGTTCTTGCAGATCCTCGGATAAGCTTGAACTTGACGTTTGTGAATCTCCCCACGGCAAATGGCTTCATCACCTGAACACTGACAATCTTCTGGGCGCTCCATGTAAGGTATTGAGGGCGAGCGGCCTCCAGATAAAAGTCAATAAGCTCCCTGTCAAGCTCATCGTTCGGATGCGGGACTTCGAAAATGTTGGAGAAGGCGTGGAAGATGAACGCCTTTCGAGTCAGCGGCATATCAAATTGCGAATCGATCGAGTTGATGCAGTCGAACGATATCACCGGCTCGAGCCATAGTATGCTTGGAGTCTCTATGGCCTCTTTTATCAGACGATCCCTGGTCCAGGCAGGGAAGAGCAGCTTTCGGCTCTCAAGGAGATCGTTGGCTTCTTTTTGTTTACGTTCGGCTTCTTCAGCTTCACGTGCCACACGACTGACATCGTCATCAGTATTGCGACTGTTCTTTCTCTTTAACATGTCCGCAATAGTCTCCTTGTCTTCATCTTCATCTTCATCTTCATCTCCTCCCTCTGCAATGTTTTTGCCTTTGTCCTTCACACCCGAACCCGAGGCATGACCAGTTGGGGGTGGTTCGGTGGTGTGAGTTGCTTTTGAGGAAGGAGGTGGTTTCGATCCTTTCTTCTCATCTCCCCCTTGTTTCGGAATGGACACGAAACTGGGTAGGCCTTCAATTTTACTCAAGAGATCCATGGCCGGGGAGAGTTTCTCAGCGAGGGTACGCCTCACTGAGTGATTAAGGATGGGATCGTGTGCTTCCAGGATGTTGGATAGAGCGGCGTGGACATCCGAAACACACGTTTTGATGATTTCCCTCTCGGATCGAAGAGCCTCCAATTGTTGTTCGGAGTTGGAAAGTTGGGTGCTCTTGACCTTGAGGGCAGTAGTCTTACTTGCCAGGACGTCCATCAGTGAATTTTCAGCCGCAAGATCCTCTTGTAGCTTTGCCAAGCGGGCATCGATGGAGGCACGGAGTGCCGAGTTGTCGTCGCTAAGTTTTTGTCTTAGGGTAGCGAACGAGGGTAACTCCGTCTTCACAAACTGGGCCAATTGATTAACAAGTGGTTCCAGTGTTGTTTTGGTGGCTTCGGCGCTTTCCTGCATAGACTGCAGCAGGATTGTAGCGTCATGGAATAGTTTATCGACTTTTTCGGTCGCTGCCTCACAAGCTCGGGTGGAGGCGTCTATTGCAGCAGTAACAGAGGCCACTGAGTCATGTTGAGCCCTAGAGAAGGCATCAACTATCCTCTGAAGGGCAGCTTCAGATAAGGATGACTGCTGATTTGAAGAGGAGGCGAGAAGTTGATCAACCTTCTCGTTCAGCGCGCGGAGATGCTTCTTTGTCACAGGAGCATCATCCTCCTCATCACTTTGAACTTGAAACGGACTATAGTAGACCGAATCAAAGTTCAGGTGGTCACCACCGAGGTATTGATCATCGCCATCGGAGGCGTCTTCTGGAGATGGAGGTGGTGGGGAAGCTGGTGGTGTTATGGGTTTGGTTGGTGCAGGTTGAGTAGGTGGGGGGTTAGTTTCGGGTGGGGGTTGTGTATGGGTTTCGGTTTGTGGAGGTTCGGTTACAGGTGGGGTTTCGGTTGATGTGGTGAATATGGGTGGTGGTATAGGGAATGAGGTGGGTGGTATAGTAGGGTTTATGGTGGGAATGGAAATAGGAATTATGGGTGGAGGGGAAGGAACTGGGGATTGGTGAAGTTCCATCTCCGGGGTTGGGGACCGAGGGGGTGTGTTGCCTCTTTGTGGAGATTCGTCTCCTTGTGACCCCTCAGAGTCCGAACTCCCACCTTCGGATTCACTGGAGGTTGAGGAAAGGACGAGCGTCCGTTTCGGTTGGGTCTTCCTCCTTTTCGGTTTTGGGGAGGAAGCAGGCTTTGGTTGTTTGCGTTTCTTGGGAGTGGGTTTTGGGGCTTTTGA